>NC_133361.1:13208100-13325177 GCF_049309525.1 Garra rufa
TATGAGAAGGTAGGAAAGGTTGTCCTGTTCTCTGTAAAATCTGCTTTATTTATTTAGTTATATTAGCCATCCGTCCCAGTTTAAGTAATATATTGTTGTTAAAATATTCACTAACATATATGTGTTTATTTTTGGTGGATGGTTTATTATTTGTGTTTTAGCAATTCCATGTGGGAAGCTGTATTGTGTTGAGTTTACTGAGTATTCTTGGGATTTTATTCTTTGTATTATTGTTTGAGTACGTTTGTAACAGTGTGAAAAGTGTTCATTTAAGTGCAGCCACTACTATATAATTTCCTTTTAATAATTGGATGTATATTGGAGTTATTTTGATGCTGCTTGTTAACTGACACAGGTAAGTTTTCTTATGAGAAGAATGTTGCAGTTCTGTGGTGGATGTGAAGGAAGATGCTGTTTGCTACATAGTGATGTGGAGAAAGAGCCTAATAAAAGGAAGCTACTCCGCTTTGATTCAACGACAATCAAAAACTCAACAGAGAGATACAAACGGTGAAACAGTTGGAGCTCCAGTCTCACCTGAATATTGCCCTTTCTTTCAGCCAATCAGATTTGAGGACCAGAAAGAATTAATATTTAGCTTTGTTGGAATGTTCAGTTGAGGTTATGTCTGATTTCTGTCAATCTTAATGGCAACTGCAGCCTATAAGGCCTGTTCCTTCCCTATTTGATTCAACCAAACAATATTAAAATGTAAAAATAACCACAACATTGTTACTTCACAGTATCTATGTTGCCACTCCGCAGAGTATTACATGTGCTTGATTCTTAGCAACAAAACCATACACTTGAAACTTAAACTTGGCATGAAGTCAAAGTTTACAATATTTATTTTGTTAGTGCACATTGTTAGTGTTAAGGTGAACAATTAATCTGTGCAAGTTAATCCGATGATCTGCATCATCCTTTGGCGAACCACACCCCTACAGCCGTTAGTGAACTTCCGGTTCATGCAGACATTAAGATACACAGCTCCTTATTTTTCTTAATTAAAATCAATATTATCAAAAATAGAGTGATTAGGTCATTTGGTGGTGGACTGGTGTAACTGCATATGTGACTACAATTTGTTTATTAAAAAAAAAATGAATTCAGTCTGTTTGCCTTTTGCCAAAATGTTAAAAAGCACCGCTGTGCCTTCTTATTATATATATATATATATATATATATATATATATATATATATATATATATATATATATATACACTCTAAAAAGTGCTGGGTTATTTTTGTAAACACATTGCTGGGTTAATTGTGCTGGGTCAAAATGTTGGGTTGTTTGAGGCACTGTAAACACACAGTTGGGTTGATCATGCTGGGTCAAATGGACTATAAGGGGTTCTTTCACTATGAACACCTGGGTTGGGTTATTTTGACCCAACCGGTTTGTTTATTTTTTTCACTTCATCGAACATTCTGGATTCTTCACTCGTCTCCTTGCCAAGGCGGTCACGCACCTCGCAGCAAGCAGGATTATAAGGTAAATTAATATGATTATATCATTATTTACCTTTATTTTTAATAAGTTGTGTTTTAGAGCACACTGATTTCACTGTTTAATGCAATATTTGATATGTCGCTGTGCGGGGTTGGCATTTTATTCCGTGAATGACGAACGTTGTAACTTAAGCAGCCTAGCCCTAGCGATGTACTTTTTTGCCTCAACAATCGCTTTATTGTTATATAAAGTGTGTGTGTGTGTGTGTGTGTGTGTGTGTGTGTGTGTGTGTGTGTGTGTGTGTGTGTGTGTGTAGTGTTATTTGTATAACTTACAGTATACACATGGCCTTTATTTTAACGCCTTATGGAAAGAGTAGGTCAGAAATACGGGGGTAAGTTCCTTTACTGTCTGCATACTGTATGGCTTTGTAATGTTTTGTCAAAATTAGATAATTCCATACAAAAATGTATCTTTTAAGGGCATATTTTTTCAAGTAAATGTCTGCGACGTGCCAAATCCAACGATAGATCCATATGTTTTATGTTGAGCATTTTCGCGCTTTTTTCCTTGAGGTAACTTATCTGCATTAGCTAAAACGCTATGTCCCTTACTTTAATAATGTTAAACCACAATATGACTGGTATGTACTATTGTTTATTACTTAAATGTAATGTTGTCTTAGCTACAGTATGTAAAGTTAGACTTAATTTCTCGTGGTGTATGCGGACGTTCACATGTCGTGTTTTTTGCGCACTGAAGTTTGTTATTTCAGATGTAGATGCCGTTCGTATTGGAAGCTCGTTTTTCCAGGCACGGGACATGGTTGCTTAGCAACGACAGACGCCATGTGAGAGCAAGCTGCGTTTTGGAAAGAATGAGAAAGCGACGCGTCTTGCGTTTTCACGCGTTTTTAGGCGCGGCATGTGAACGGCATTTTAGTGAATGCCTGTGTTGCATTACAAACTAGGAGACCAGTATAAACCTTAAACTTATTGAACCACATTTGTTTTTCAGATTTTATCAGATTTCACAAGACTTTAGGAAGCTATATCCAGAGGCAGACTTTTTGAAGACTGGGCTACAGTTGCAGACCTAATTCTTGCGAGTGCTCAGCAAGGGATAAGGTGACATGACTTAAGGTAAGCTTTTTCTTATAATATGTCAATCTATAAAAAACATATGCAACTGTATTTGACACACATCAACTGGTAAATACAATGGTACAGTAATACTTAACTAGTTGCTTATTAGCTTGTATATTGGCTGTTAATTAGTACTTATGAAGCACAAACTGATGCCTTATTCTGCATGAGCATATTCTACATCTCTGAATCTGACCCCATACCTAAACTTAACCTGCAGTAGTTGAATGAGGGTGGGAATTAATTTGCATTATTTAAAGGAATGAAGAAATCTTCATATGAAAGGGTTTCAGTTTGTTGTTTTGATTATAAAATATGTTTCACAGTTTGCATATTATTCCTATGGTTTAGATGCTAAAGGGGAAAGTGCTTTCAAAGTCCTGCCCACTCTGGATAAAAGGTCTTCAGACCCACAACCACGGAATCCCGGAGGCCATTCATTGACGTACAACCTGTAAGTTTTGTTTTACGTTTTCTGCTCTAATAAGGGTGTATATATATATATAAACACAGTGGTGGCCAAAATTATTATAACAGTAGTATTTTCACCAGCTAAAAAATTATTTTAAGTCAGTGTTTGTTATCTTTTGCTGTAGTGTGTCAGTAAGAAATATCAGTTTACATTTCCAAACATTCATTTTGCCTTTAATTGTGTATCCAGTGAGGTTTTTGTTTGCACAACAGCCAATCCTCCACACAGAGATCTGATCTCATCATCATCCAGTCTGTCTGGAATGATATGAAGAAACAGAACAAACTGAGACAGACTAAATCCAGAAGAACTGTGACAACGTCTCCAAGATGCTTCAAGAGACCTACCTGCAAAGCTACCTGAAAAACTATGTGCAAGTGCACCTACTGTAGGGCAAAAGCTGCTTTAAACGCAAAAGGATGGTCAAACCAAATGTTGATTTAATTTAGTTAATCAAGGTTAACTGATAAAGAACATTTAGTTATGACATTATTTTTGACAGCATCATTTTATGACATTTTTAGACAAGTGCTTAAAACTCTTAACAGTACTGTAACTTTGCAGGCAGGTCTCTTGGAGCATCTTGGAGACGCTGTCACAGTTCTTCTGGATGATGATGAGATCAGATCCTGTGTGGAGCACTGGCTGTTGTGCAAACAAAAATGTCACTGGATTATCACAATTAATGGCAAAATGAATGGAAATGTAAACCGATATTTCCTACTGACACACTACAGCAAAAGAGAAATCACTGACTTAAAACCTTATTTAGCTGGTGAAAATACTAGTGTTCTAATAATTTTGACCACAACTGTATGAAAAGTTGAGAAGCAAAATGAGCATTTATTTCATGCCTCTATGTTTATGTTCATAAAATACACTTAACTTAAAATGTTAGTTATGTTGCAAGACTAAATGCTGTATAATTAACAGGTGGGGACCAACATGGTGGATTTGAGCCTTGGGATGAGACAACGACATTTCTAGGCCATCGCCATTGTTCCAGGCCATGCCATTGAAGCGGACTTGTTGCCTGGGAATTTCTCCAGCTTGCAGTATATCATATTGATGGACATAAGTCTTCATGTGTGAAGTTTTTGAGGGCAAAAGTTTTTTTTCTTGGCCACTTGTAACATGTTTTAAATTGTAAGAATTGTCTGGTGGACTCTTTGTTTGGCTAAGTTTTAATGGCATAATGTTTGGAATGATTCTAATTTGGTAATAATTCATTTTTGAGTGTTCTGCTGCTGCAATGTTGACATAAAGAATATGAATATAGTGTGCCTTGTTTACAGTTTTGTGTTTAAAAGAAACTGATCTACTAAAACCGTTATTTGTGTCTGTAAGGGTTGGACAAAATGTGTGACAGCTGCACCTATTTGAAAACTGTATTAAAAAGAAATATGAAAACTCATTAAATTGACATTTACAGATGCATTTTTTTGTGTTGTGTAACTGTATTACAGAAAAACAATAATAATTTTACATTCTTTTGTGATTTATATATTATTATTGGTAAATATAAAGGTAGCAAGGCAATTAGACAACAAATAACCCAATATTTAGGTAGTTTTTAACCCAGCAACACAGTTAATCTGACCCACTGGTTGGGTCAAATAAACAACCCAGCATATTGGGTCAAATGATTTAACCCAGCACTTGGGTCAAAACAACCCAACGCGTGTTCTGTCCCATAGTTACCCAGCAGCTGGGTTATGGTTGGGTTATTTTTTAACCCAGCACTTTTTAGAGTGTATATATATATAAATGATAGATTGGCCTGCTCAAAATATTGTTTCTAAATTATTACCAAATTATCTACCAACTGTATCTAAAGCGTCCTTGGGTTTTTTAAAGATAAAACTTATTATTACTACTACTATTATTATTAACAGACCAAGGTTATTATAGTTAACGAAAACTAACGAAAAAACTAAAACTAGAATTGAAAAAGCATTTTCGTTAACTGAAATAAAAATAAAAACGAGAGTTTAAAAAAAACGAAAACTAACTGAAACTGTTTTGTGTGTATACAAAACGAACTTAAACTAACTAATATTATAGCAAAAACGTCCTTCGTTTTCGTCTTTGTAAATACATTGTGGCGATATGGATCCAAATCTATACCGGCGTTTGCACCTTGCCCACTAATTAAAACAGAAGTCTGGGAGTGAGCGGAAGGAAAAAAACGTGAAGGAAACGGTACCTGAAAGAAACTGTGACCAAAGGTGTTGGATTGTTTGCTTGCGCAGACCAAGTGTGAACGCCAAAACATCGGAGAAAATTGGTGGTGCATTAATACCGGTTGCAACTTAAGTCCAGCCTGGTTCGCCTGCCGCAGGTGCTATAGTTTCTCTTCTTCTGATAAAACTCCGCTGAAGCTCCAAAGATTTGTGTCCCGGCCTGTTAATTGGTTGGCCGACCAGACGCTGCCTGCTTCACGCAGCAGATGCGCACACAAACAATCACACTGCACGAAAACTCACGCTCCCGCACTCACACAACACATACTGCAAACTGATCGAACCTAAATTTATTTTCTCAGTTTTGATTTTTGTCTTGTGATGTGTGAAAAAGGTGAACTTTAAGACAGTTTCCAGCTGAGTTAAAAAAGAAACAGTGTTCTTTTTTATGGTTTCACTTTCTATTGGACTTTTTGAATTGAGCAAGTGAAAATCCTTTTTCTCAATGAATTCATGTTTTTTATTATTATTATTAATGCTGTGAAAACGAAAAAAAAGTAAATATATTGTTTTCCACTTCATTCTTTCCTTCTGATGTTTGTGTTGTGTGTTATTTTTTTATTTGGCAAAATTTGGAATCTTTGCCTCGTCTGGTGCCCGAACAGCACTATTAAGTACAACCCTAAGTTGATTAAATTTACCTTTGGGGGGCGCCACTATTACAACATAAGCCTTTTGGGTTGAAATAAAAATCTATTTAGGCTACTTCACATTGCCTGTTTTATGCCAGGTGTTTTACCCATATGGCACCACGTAGTCTGTGATGTCACGTGTCAATAGTCTGTCTGCGAATCATGCGCCTGACAAACATCCTAATTTACAAAAAAAACTAAAAAAACTAAAACTAACACTGTAACTAATAAAAACTAAATTAAAACTAAGCAATTTCAAAGTATAAAAACTAATAAAAACTAGTAAATCTGCCTCTAAAACTAATTAAAACTAACTGAATTTGAAAACAAAAAGTCAAAACGAAATAAAAACTAAAACTAATGAAAAATCCAAAACTATTATAACCTTGTAACAGACATGTCTGATACTTGATAGTATCAAGGCAATTCGGTCCGTACCTTAACAGTATTGAACTCGGTACCCAGCCATACTAATAAGGTTTTGTGACCAAAAAAAAAAAAGACACACTCTGTACAGCTCCTAGATCATGTAATTTTTTAAGCTTACAACATTCATAACAATACTGAAATTGTTTTATAAAAAATGTTCTGTCAGTTGAAAAACTAGCCTGTTGTTAAACAACAGTACAATCCATTGAACAAACTGTCCTTCAATCACAGCCTCATTTTCATTTATTTTAGGCTAAGTTAAATTTGTGTCCCTTGACCACAAAACCAGTCATAAGTGTAAATTTGTCGAAATTGAGATTCTTATGTCATCTGAAAGCTGAGTAAATAAACTTTCCATTGATATATTGTTTGTTAAAGTAGGACAATGTTTGTCTGAGATACAACTATTTGAAAACCTGGAATCTGAGTGTGCAAAAAAAATCTAAATATTGAGAAAATCGCCTTAAAAGTTGTCCAAATGAAGTTTTTATCAATGCATATTACTAATCAAAAATCAAGTTTTTATATATTTATGGTAGAAAATTTACAAAATATCTTCATGGAACATGATCTTTACTTAATATGCTAATGATTTTTGGCATAAAAGAAAAATCGATAATTTTGACCCATACTATGTATTTTTGGCTATTGCTACAAATATAACCGTGTTACTTAAGACTGGTTTTGTGGTCCAGGGTCACATTTGTATAACAAACAAAATTTAAGGAAATGTAATACCTGCATATGGAGGTTTGGAAATCATGCTTGTAAGTGTTTTTCCTTGTTGACCATATCACTGTAAAAAGTTTTCACCAGATTCAACTTAAAAACGTAAGTTCAGCAGCTGCCTTAAGTTTAAAGGTTAAATCAGCTTAAAACTACAAGTCATTTAACTTATTATGGTAAAAATTAGTTGATTTAACTTGTGACTTTAAATGACTTAAGTTGATTTAACTTAACATTTTAAGGCAGCTGCTAAACGCAAGTTTTTAAGTTGAAACTTGTGAAAACTTTTTACAGTGTACGAGCACAAAAAGAAATCTGTATGCGTGGGTGGAGTCAGTCATGATACAAGGGTTAAAGCCTGGTGAAGGTGCAGTTTAAATTTTAAGGTACAGTTCACGTGCCAATAAGAAAACTCAAAGGATTGTGGCCTTAAGCTTATTACTCCATTACGCCATTAGCAAAATATCATTATACCTGAACACAAACCAGAACAAAAAATGGACACACCAGGGAGAGGAGGACCCAGAATCCACAAGACATGTCACCACCCGTAAAAATAAGGGTCCTTAAATAGACTGCGTTCCCCTCTACTAACCACACCCCAACCAGACCAAAACACAAAAATCATATATCTTACCACAATAAAGTAATCCACTGCATCTGTAACGGCTCAGATGTTGAGAGTAATTCACGACTGCTTTGTTCATTATTACATCCAGCAACCAAACACCTCAGTTGCTCAGAAAACATTCTTGTCTACACCTGCAGTGGATTTTTTTTAATTTTTTTTTATCATTGTAGGGTGGTTGAGTACACATACTGCAAATACACATTTAAGTTTAATCACCAGTAAAAGTGAATTTTGTGTCAGCCTAGTCCCAGACTAAGTCTACTAAGTCTGAGTTGTTTCAAAGGAAAAATAAATAAATTAGCTTGCATTGAGTGATCCTAAAATATGTTATAGCCCTTGTTTTGTCTCAAGATACAAACCAAGAATGTTTTATTTATTTATTTTTTTTTACTTAAATGTCCTAATTGAACTATGCCCTAATCCTTTGCTTAGTCCAGTGGTTCCCAAACTTTTTCTGCCAGGCCCCCCTTTTGCAAGTGCCCTTCAGAGAGTGATATATAGCGTTTGGAATGCACTGTGTATGTGTGTGTGTGCTATTCTTATACTGTGTGACTGTTACTGATGAGTTGATGAGCGACAGCTGACTGCAACTGAGTCCGTGCAAAGGATTATGGGAAATTGAGTCCTGGGTAAAGTGGCAAGAGTGGCAACTCCAGCTACAGATCCTGATAAATTAAATATTAAATAAATGTTACTTACAGACACAAACAATTGTGTTTTGTATTTTTACATTTTTTTTTTAAAGTTTAGTGTTTTTAGGTAAGCATTTTTACATTTATAATCATAAAAACACAGCGGATACATTTCATATAACTTTTATATTATGTTTGTGATCTGATGTTCAGCTGTTCAGATAAACACAATGAACAAATTATTGATTTTTTTTTTGTATTTTATTTGTGAACTGATGTTCAGCTGTTACTTTTCTGATCATGTACATCTGTACCTGAAACTGCAGTCCAAATTTTAATTATTGTTTCTCCCGCCCCCTCCTCCTTAGACTCAATATTCATGCATGTTGCCAGATTGAGGACATGCAACACAAACAAATGCAACTGAAAATGGAAGGCAACAATCCTTACACTGTAAGCTGATAGGTTTATTTATCCGCGTTTTAGTTTGCCTGTGGTCTTAGAGCTTTTTTGATGGATACTGAAGCTGTTACTGAGGTCGGGTAAAATCTGCTGATGTCATTCGAAAGCATAAGAAGCCGTCTGCTCTCAATAGCTTTCACGATAATTTGATGTAGCACCGTTTTAAGTCGAACACACCTATTTGTAAAAACTGACAGTGAGTATAGTCACACAGACCAAAACAAAAACAGACATTCTGACAAGGAGGCAAGAGAGACTCTGCCTGCTGCTAGCTTTACCTGCTGGTGTCACTGTTGAACAGTGTTACTTTAGAAAAACATGTGATTTATACACTTTTTAATGTCAAATTTATTTGATATAATGTTTGTGTTGTTTTGTTTTTATACTGTGGATTGTTCTCTCATCAAATTGTTAAGAGTAGGAACTGCCTCACTTGCTTCCTTCAACGCCTAATACCACACGCCCAACCAGTTTCTGAGTTATTATTGTATTGAGGACACAAAATCAAATACACCCTTACATAAACAAGGACTGTAACTCAAGTGTTTCACTGTGAAAAGTAATGTGAAAAATAGAAGATGGCTGACTGGAGCGGGTCATCCAGACAACCTGGTGAGTCTCTTCATATCTGTTAAATTATTTTTAATTGAGTAAGCATATATAAGACCTGTGGATTCATAAATCAAAACCATATTGTTTTAAAGGAGTAAATATGTTACTGAGCTAGTAATTACTGAATTGCTCATGTGACTATCATATTTCTGGAGATTTAGGCAACATTCTGTAGTATAATGTTAAGTACTGTAAAGGTGTAGCTTCTGTCTCAGATGTGTATTTTAACAGATGAAGATCAGAAACATTCAATGGGAACCCAGGGAAGATACAGCAAAGATCACTCTCTGGACAGTGAGTTTTAAGTTTAAGCTTCATACTTCAGCACTGATGTTTTACAAATGTTTTACAAAAGGTTTTGTTTTATTTGCTTTCTTTGGCCTTGGAAAAGAACCATTACAAAATGTGTTCATTATCTTTCTCTTCTCGACTACACTCTTAAAAATAAAGCTTCTTTATTGGTATTAATGATCCAATAAAGAGCCTTGAACATCCATAGAACCTTTTAAAAAGGTTCTTTATAGTGGAAAAAGGTTATTTCTGTTTTTTAAATGTTTTTCAAAATTGTTATTTTAGGAACTGTTCAATAAAAGGTTCTTTAGAGAACCAAAAATAGTTTGTCAGTGGCATCACCACAAAAACTTGGAATATTTTGGTTACCTGCTTACTTTTAGACCTAAATAAAAAAATTATAAACTGAATAGGAATTTTGTTTTGTTTTGTAATCACATATCATACATAGTTTATTTTTCTGTTGAGGTGAGGCCAATGCCAAAAGGCACATAGCAAGAATTTCTCATTCCACTGTCTTAGAGTACTGCCTTAAAGAATGTATTAAAAAAGCAACTAAAAATCATAAAAACTGGAGGATGGTGAATCAGTGCTTGTGACCAAACAAGATCTGAGAATACTGCTGTTTGGATCACATATCAATATTAAAGTATCCTGTAGGAATACAATCCCAGAACCACAGGAATTTAAAACACTTACAGGGCATTGCAGAGATGCCTTCATACGCAACTGAGCATGTGATTTTCAAGAAGAGGGACTTCAGGTGCACAATATGTAAAAATAGATTAATTTGTGTGTGCCACACAAATGTGATTTATAAACATATGTGATTTATAAATATATAATGTGAAATTTGATTGATAAATATATTGCTAAAAAAATTATAACTATTTTCATTGTTTCTTATGTCCTACAATTTCGACATGTAGTCTAAACAAAAGCATTGTGGTACTCTCACGAAGACTAACAGGGAAGAGTAGAAATTGTTGAATAATGCCCTTTTTTTTTCTTTGCGCACAAAAACTATTATTGTATCTTCATGAACTTAAGGTTGAACCACTGGCCCTTGAAGGTGGCTAGTTGAGTTGCTGTCTATTCAGGGTCAGAAAGCTCTTCATCAAAAATATCTTAATCTTACAGGTTTGGAGCAACATGAACAAAATGACAGCAACATGAGTAATTAATGACAGAATTCTTATTTATGGCTGAACTATTCCTTTAAAGGGTCATCGGATGCAAAACTCACTTTTACATGTTGTTTGAACATTAATGTGTGTTTGTACACAATCACCCTACATTAAATAAAAATCCATCCAGTGGTATTTTTTTTTTAATATTTAATATTAATCCCCTTTTTCAAATCAGATCATTCTCAGCTTCTTGTCATTGTGACGAAACAAAATAAAAATAAATTAATAACAGTTCTTACAGACAATTTCTTCCAAAAGACTGTCAGAATGTCTTTAGAAAGTGTCCTCCCCACTCACATTTTCTATCTCTCTTCAATAACCTTGATTTAATAACCCATATGCACAGTATACCCTATTTGCCCATGATACATGTACTGGCTATACACTCTAAAAACAAATGGTGCTATATAGCACTAAAAGTGGTTCTTTGGCTCGTAATCATAGGGGAACCACTTTTAGTGCTACATAGCACCTATTTTAAAAGGTGCTAAATGGCACCTTTGTCAAATGGTTCTATGTAGAACCATTTGACCATATACAATCGTGACCATATACAAAACCATACTATATACAATCACCACATTAATTTACAACCCGCAGATGGCACAATTACCCTGTAATTACATGGAACAAGAATATATTTTCCCAGTAATTTTAAAAAGCTTACGTATAGATACACCAAACGTACGATTTATGCCTGGCAAAGTAATAGAATAGATACCTGTTAATACCGTAACTTAGGTTTGTTACTGCAAATTTTAAAGGTTGAATTTAACTCTTTCAGTGTTAAAACTAACACTTTGCCAGTGTATATTTGGATACCACCAGTAAAGTGTTAAACTAACACTTTTGAAAGTGTTAACATTTTTAACACCCTAACAGTGTTAAAAACAAACTTTTACATTGGAAAATTTTAACACCAGAATGGATGATAAAAAAAACAAAAAAAAACAAAAAACAAATTAACACTCATGGATTAACTGGTCAACACTGCACCAGTGTTCATGTGAATATAATATAAAATACTCCAACAAAACAATACACGTTTCATCTATTTATTATTTCATTTTAAATATTTTTCCCTGCACCAAAATGTCTTCACATTCAGTGTTTTCAATACATTTAAAAAACACGCTTTTACAACAATTAAAACATCATAATGTCAAGGCAAATCAATACAAATGCACAAAATACAAATTCTTATTTGGTCCATATGTGCTTTTAATGTCATAAGGTTTGTAATGCTTACATTTATCAGCTTAAACAACAGTCTTTGCTAAGAGATTGGACCTCGTTGGAGAGAGTAGTCTCATTCTTTGTTTTCAGCATGACGAGATGTATTAATCTGCAGCTTTTAGCCAAGCTAGGTAGCCACTCACATTTGTAGCATCACAAAAGTGCTCCAGTAAAATTGGAAAACTAAATAACAAAAATCTAAAAATAAAACAGGATAATTTCACATCCATTTACCAGGTGAAATATCAGAGACAAGTATCAAGTACAATAGTCAAGTCACCGTTATTTATATAGCGCATTTTACAATGCAGATTGTGTCAAAGCAGTTTACAGTGTTAAAAAGGTAAATAGTGTGTTGAATAGGGGTGTTAACGGTTCACGGGGATGTATTGAACCGTTTCGGTACGGCCTGTTCGGTTCGGTCCACTTGCGTATCGTTTTGGTATATTTTTTTTCATTAAATAATATACATTTATTATTAGTGTGATATTAAGCGCAGCGGAACAATGTTCCTAGGCGAGTTTCCGCACGGACACTATTGAGTGACGCACAGTAACACACGCACAGTTAAGGTGCGTTCCGATCGACAGGGTCCCTACGCAGTGTTCACTGCTCCCTTCGCTGGCCTTCGCTGACAATAATCGCTCATTTGGAATGCCCTGGAACGTCATCAAAGCAAATCAAAGGCAGGGTCACGCAGATTATGATTTAACATAAATAAATATTGTAATTTATTTTACTTTCAAATTTAAATACACATAAAATACATATAAACGTATGTTTCTAAAAAAATATAGTCCAAATGTATATGTTTAGACCGTTAACACATGAACTGATTTTTGTGGTCTTATTTCACGCAGTTTTTTTCCCCACTTACAGCCTATATTTAACTATCCTGTGATAACATTAAATAGAACAAGAAAGAGATTCACCTGGCCAGTTTTACTTTCATTCATAAAATACAATATGCAAATGTAACATGAACCGCCATAACCATTCATAAACACTCTAATTTGTATAATAATAACAACATTTATTGCAACCGCTTCATTCCAGAGCCTTAAAAAAATATTATGTAAAATATCACCCAAATGTTTCGCTTTTATTTATTTTATGCAAGAATTCTATTGTGTATTGGCAGCTTTTCAAAATAAAGATTTTGTAAGTTCTTATTTTTTTGTACCGAAAATGAACCGAACCGAGCTCTCCAAGACACTGTACCTAACCGAATACGATTTTTGCGTACCGTTACACCCCTAGTGTCGAAATAGTGTTCCATTCTCCTCTGACCTGACAAAACCAGCAGTTTAAAACTAGGCTGCAATAAAGTCAGATTGAATTGAGGACTTTTCTGGTTCCTTTGGTCTTGTGTCAGTGGGTGTGTAGTTGACAAGGTGTTCACTAGGGTGCAACCTGTCTCTAGGGCTCATTTTGTTGTCCTGGTCTCTGCTGACATTCAGGGCTGTAGAGGTCGTCTCTAGGTGCTGATCCACCATCTGGACTGGATCCGGACTGGATCCAGTGGACTGCAGTGACCATCTGATCTGGATACAGTCTGGACCTTGGTGTCTACGGTGGCCTCGGAATGAGAACAAAACAGACTAGTATTAGTGTAGATGCCGTTCTTTCTTATGATGCAACAAAGTCATAATTGCATACTGATCTCTCTCTGCATTGAAGATGGACTCCTATCAAAATGAATGTACATAAATGGGACAGCACATAAATAAATGACAGTGCAAACATACCAAAAACTTACATTTGATACATTTTTGGAAGGAGACCAGACTCTTTATTATTATTGTTTAATAAACAAAACATTTGGCATGACGATCAATAATCTTAAAATATGAAGTTGTGGCTTACCCATGTATCTGGCATGTGTCCGAACAAAGCTCTTCTCATCCCACTTAGAGTATACTCTTCAAGCACATCATTGTCCGAGTGAAAGAATATCTCCCTGAGAAAAAAGATTACGAGTGCACAACAAATAAATATAACTATAAATCAATATGACGTTCACAAATATATTTAAAATCAGGTAAAACACTTAATACTTACGTTTCCCTGTTAAAAGCGACCTTCAGGTCAGCACCGCATCACAATTCAAATCTGTGAGAAACATTTGGGCTGGTTTAGGCACAAACAGCATACAACTATCATCTTAAAGTAGTAATATCCTATTATAATACATAATGTAAATGAGACAAAACACTTACTTTCTGTGTTTTTCTTGATCCAAACAACTTCACCGTCTGCTCCACATCATGAGTGAAAGAAAATATCTCTGAAAAAATGTTTGAGAGTGCACTAGGGATGTAACGGTATCAAAACTTCACGGTACGGTAATACCTCGGTATGAATGGCACGGTACGGTTTTTATTGAATCATTTACAGAAAAAACAAAAATAATGAAGAGTCTCGAAAAAAGTGCCAGAAGTGTTTATTAAACAGTTTACATGAACACTGAACATATCAATGGCATACAAATTAGCCATCTATCTGTAAACTTTGAATCAGGAACTTCAATTTTTCAATTTTAATAACAAAAAAATATTAAACCATGTAACCACGTTACTTTTTTTCGCAGTACTTTAGCCTACAAAATGTTAAAACTCTCTGTTTTAACATTTTGAACAATAGGGCTCTACAATCTTTAGCTTTTTTTTTTTTTTTTTTTTAGAAATTCTTGTGTGTTTTTATTTTTCTGATAATTAAATGAAAGCATAAACATTTATTTTTAATCAAATGAAAAATAAACCCTTTGAATTTTTGGCAAACAAACAGAGGTTTACTGTTAAAATCAATACATGGAAAAAAAATATATTCAGTTTAAAACGTTTAAATAATAATTGTAGTATTTTTGTTCTACAATTAAGTGGTTAATCTTGTTGTAATATTTATTTTTATCATATATATTGTTTTATGTAAATTTAAATAGGAATATATAAACACCTACATTATACTGTACAAAAGTAATACAAGACTAATATTGTTCTGTTACATGTTAAACCGTACTTTTATTTTGACAAAAAAAAAACGTGTCTCCTCCATTCATACACACAGAGGCAAACGGAACATGCAGGATTCATATTAAAACGGTCTTTCTGCATTTCAGTTTTCACAGACACTAGTCCATATCGCGATTTGAATTAAGTGACAGACCAACTTTTGATTTATTAATCCAATAATCGACAAATTCCGTGGCATTTCGCGCTATAGTAAATTCGTTTTTTATGAATGGAGTCCGCGATCCAGTCTGTGTTTTCGCGGAGGAGACATTGTAAACGCGTGACAGTGTAGAGACAGAAATGACATGCCTTTGTGTAAATAAGATAAATAACATAAGGCAATTTAGTTTGTTTAATAAAAGAACAATGTATAGACCTGTTCTAAAGGAAAGATAACCTTAAATGACTTCTATTGTGATCTGGCGCTATATAGAAAATAAAATGAACTTGACGTTCAAGGGGGGCGGGCAACAGACCGCAAAGGATGATGGCCGCACCTGGGCTGATGGGAATTGTAGTTCCCGCTACCTCCCGTTCGCTCCATTCGCCTGAGCAAACTTTTCTTAGAAGACCTATGGTTTTATCGAGTCATGCGACCACGGTAGTATCGAAAAAATTTGCTATTGCGGTACGACGGTATTTACAATACCGTTACATCCCTAGAGTGCACAAACGTCACTAAATATCACTATTAATCAATGTGATGTTATAAAATATGTATTTTAAATGAGGTAAAACACTTTCTACTTACATTTCCCTTTTTAAAAACGACCTCTGCATCAGCACCGCATAGTAATTCAAATCTGTGAGAAATGTTTAGATGCACAGAGCATATTAATATTGTCATAAAGTAATATTATACTTCACATAATGTTAGTGAGGTAAAACACTTACTTCTTGTGGTATCCTTGATAAAACCAGCTTCCCCGGCTCATCTGCATTGGGAGTGAAAGAAAATATAGCTCTGAGAAAAAGTTTATAAGTGCACAACACAAAAATAATAATATAAATAAATATGAAATTATAAAATACATATTTTAAATTAAGTAAAACACTTACGTTTCCCTGTTAAAAGCGACCTCTGCGTCAGCAGCACCGCATCTCAATTCAAATCTGTGAGAAACGTTAAGGCTCATTTAGGCGCGAACAGCATAACTTATGAATATCATAAAGTATTATTATCTTATAAAATACATATCGCAACTGAGATAAAACACTTACTTTCGGTGTTTCCGATGTGTTATGACATCTCCTTCGCATCGTGAGTCAAAAAAAATATCTCTGAGAAAAAGTTGGTAGGGATGTATACAGCACTCTGGTCTATTCCATATCGCGAAGTGAAAAAAAATGTTGTTGAAAAAAGTTTAATCCAATAAAGGCCTTATAAATAGCTTGTAATGGCATACAAGTCCATAGCTAGTCATTTACAAATGCAGTTATTAGTCATTAATTGCTGTCTAATTCCTGATCCTTAAAATAAAGTGTTACCGTTTCCGCTTTTGACTTAGTATACAAAAAAAAAAAAAAAACGATAGATCTCTTGTTAGATTTTTTTTTTTTTGATTATTCTAGAGACCTACATTATTATATTGATATACAGTGCCTCTTGAAAGTTTGTAATTTTCTATATTACTGTATAAATATGACCAAAAACATTTAGTAACATTTAAAAAAAAATTGTGTTACAAATCTGTGCGTTGCAAAACTATGTGATGGATTAGCAGTTAATTTAAAGGTGTCTAAGGGGCCGTTCACATGTCGCGCCTAAAAACGCGTGGAAAACGCTAGGCGCGCCGCTTTCTTCCTTGTCAACAAAGCGCTCAGGCGCTTACGTTCCGGAAGCGTCTGCCGTTTCTAAGCAACCATCAGCTGCGCTCTAGCTCCAAGCTGCGGTGCGCTTGCGACATTCTGAAAAGTTGAGATGTTTTTATCTCGATGCGGCGCGGACGCGCCCGGAAAAAACGAGCGCGTCGCACCGCGTGCGCGTCGCGACCACATCGCTTCCAAAATTCGCGCGCAAGCCGCGCGTCTCCATTTGAAATAACGAACTTGCGCGCGCAAAAGACGCTTCATGTGAACGGCCCCTAAAGGTGTTAAAGGTAATGATGTCTTCAGCTTTAAAACACACAGTGCTTATTCTCCAAATATTCATATATATTTTATATGACTTTGTTCAAATTGTTCATATTATAAGACACATGCTTTTAGATGAATCCTTTTACTTTTCGTTAAGTAAACTGTGAAAACATGTCTGGATAGGGACAAAAAAGAAAGTCATATGAACATTAAAGTATATGCTGATACAGAAGCCATAATAACAATATGCATTCAAACTCCATATTTGAGTGATGAATGAAACTTTTCATATCTTATTTGATCTGTTATTGTACTTTTAGCCAACCCCTCACAGTCTCATTTTTATTCATGTGAAATTCAATATTGCATAGAACTCTGTTGGATTATTAGTTACTTTGGTTTTCTTTTAAATGTAGGTCTGTTTTTATTACTGTTGTTTGTTTTTGTTTTTCTTACAGTTAGTCTTATAGTTTTCTTATCATTATCAGGATTTTTTAAGGAGCTGTGCTTAACATTCAAAATCTGTTTCATTTTATTATGTGCAGTCATCATGTGTATAATTAGATTTTGTTTTGCAGTGATCACAAGTCGAGAGCTGGATCAGCCCAACAGTAAGTCTATTAAATTATGTGGCAGAAAAATGTGATTTTAATAAAGGCACCATCTATATTACTGTAGTATATGCATTAATTACTGATCAATCTATTACACTAAACTATTTAAAGGAGTAGTTCACTTTCAGAACAAAAAATACAGATAAAACAATGCAGATAATGTACTCATCCAAGATGTTCATGCCTTTCTTTCTTTAGCCATAAAGAAATGGTGTTTTTTGAGGAAAACATTTCAGGATTTCTCTCCATATAGTGGACTTCTATGGTGCCCCTGAGTCCAAACTTCCAAACTGCAGTTTAAATGCAGCTTCAAAGGGCTCTGAATGATCACAGCCGAGGAGAAACGATCAGATATTTTCTAAAAACATTTATAACTTGTATACATTTTAATCTCAAATGCTTGTCTTGCCGAGCTAGACAAGACGAGCATTTGAGGTTAAAAAGTATATAACTTGTATTTTGTTTTTAGAAAATATCCCATCGTTTTGCTATAAGAACATTCTTTCCTCGGGTAGGATCGTTTAGAGCCCTTTGAGCTGCATTTTGAAAGTTCAAACTGCATAGACCATAGAAGTCCACTATATGGAGAGAAATCCTGAAATGTTTTTCTCAAAAAACATAATTTCCTTATGACTGAAGAAAGAAAGACATATCAAGACATTAAATTATCTGTAAAATCTTGTTCTGAAAGTGAACTACTTCTTTATTGTAATATGCAACAGTAAATTCGCAATATTCAGTGCAGTTAATGCTAAACTCACAAGCAGGCATTTGAGCACTATTTTAATGTTTGATTTGAATATATTTAAATGCAAATTCAGTGAATGATAAGTGTCTTATGTGTGTTCCAGTGAGTGATCTGAGGATTGTTCTTCTGGGGAAAAGTGTGTCAGAGAACAGTAAAGTGGGAAACTTCATTTTAGGACGAGCAGCGTTTGGCAATGAAGCTCCTCCAGATGTTGTAGAGAGAGTCAGAGGACTTTTAAAGGACAGAAATGTGATGATCATCAACAGTCCTCAGCTGCTCCAGACAAACATCTCAGATGATCAGATCACACAGACAGTGAAAGAGTGTGTAAATCTGTCTGATCCAGGACCTCATGTATTCATAATATTGGTGCAGTATGATGACTTCACTGAGGACGACCTGAGAAGAGTGAAACATGTGCTGAAAGAATTCAGTGAAGAAGCGATTAAACGCACCATTGTGATCACAACTGATGAAGAGACAGACAGTTCGTTTGAGATCATAAATTATGTGATCGCTCGGTTAATAGAGGAGTGTGGAGATGAACATCTGAAGTTTGAAGAAGGAAATGAAGAATGGCACTCTGAGATGTTCAATAGAGTTTATGTGAAGCTTAAGGGAAACCTGGAAGATTATCTCAGATGTCAGACATATGAAGATGTTAAAGGACCATCAGTGGATGAAGAGCAGAGCAGATTCGAGGAAGGCAACAAGATAAGATTTGATATAAATGATGAAGGTAGTGTTAAAAAAAACATACAAAATATGACCATAAGGTACAGTTGTAACCATATACAAACTCTGTGCAGCTTCCAATATTATTATTATTATTTTTTTTCATTTGGTAAGTTTTCATATTCAGTTTGATTAGCAGCCAGTTATCATTTCCAATAATTATGGTGGATATTCTCAGCTGGATTGTAATTGTAGTCTAATCTGTAAAACTAGACATAAATTGTATAATTTGGTTAAAGATTTAGCAGTGAGTTGAGAGTGATTCATTTTTATTCAAGTGAATATTCTCCAAATATACATATATATTTTATGTAACTTATTTCTTTTTTTTAATATAAGACTTGAAGATTAATTTTCTTACTTTAAGTTACTGAAACCATGGAAACATGTCTGAATAGTAAAAAAAAAAAAAAAAAACGAAAAAAAAAAAAAAACATTTTTATATTGAGCAATTCTGCACAGAATTCTGCACACACTTTTTAGAAACTAATCTTAGTCAGGGTGTGTTCAGTGAAGTTAAGTACAACTTTTCAGCTGTTGAAACTTGCTACCCAAGGCTCTCCAAAAGATTTTAATGAAGGCACCATATCTGTTAGTGTAGTATATACATGTAATTCTAAAAAAAAAAAAAAAAAAAGTGTCATGGAAAAGTTTATTTATTTAAGTAATTCAACTGAAATTGTGAAACTTGTCTATTAAATAAATTCATTGCACACAGACTGAAGTAGTTTAAGTATTTGGTTCTTTTAACTGTGAGGATTTGGCTCACATTTAACGAAACTTACCAATTCACTATCTCAACAAATTAGAATACGGTGACATGCCAATCAGCTAATCAACTCAAAACACCTGCAAAGGTCTCCTGAGCCGTAAAATTGGTCACTCAGTTTGCTTCACTAGGCTACACAATCATGGAGAAGACTGCTGATCTGACAGTTGTCAAGAAGACAATCATTGACACCCTTCACAAGGAGGGTAAGCCACAAACATTCATTGCCAAAGAAGCTGGCAGTTCACAGAGTGCTGTATCCAAGCATGTTAACAGAAAGTTGAGTGGAAGAAAAAAGTGTGGAAGAAAAAGATGCACAACCAACCAAGAGAACCGCAGCCTTGAGAGGCTTGTCAAGCAAAATGATTCAAGAATTTGGGAGAATTTGACAAGAGATGGACTGAGGCTGGGGTCAAGATATCAAGAGCCACCACACACACAGATGTGTCAGGAATTTGGCTACAGTCATATTTCTCTTGTTAAGTCACTCCCGAATCACAAACAATGCCAGAGGAGTCTTACCTGGGCTAAGGAGAAGAAGAAATTGACTGTTGCCCCGTGATCCAAAGTCCTCATTTCAGATCAGAACAGGTTTTGCATTTCTCTTGGAAAGCAAGGTCCTAGAGTCTGGGAGAAGCTCATAGCCCAAGTTGCTTGAAGTCCAGTGTTAAGTTTCCACAGTCTGTGATGATTGGTCCACTGTGTTTTTTGAAAACCAATTTACCAAGAACTTTTAGAGCACTCCATATTTCCTTCTGCTGACCAGCTTTTTAAAGATGCTGATTTCATTTTCCAGCAGGATTTGGCACCTGCCCACACTGCCAAAAGTACCAAAAATTGGTTAAATGACCATAAGGTTGGTGTGCTTGACTGGCCAGCAAACTCACCAGACCTGAACCCCACAGAGAATCTATGGGGTATTGTCAAGAGGAAAATGAGAAACGAGACCAAAAAAATGCAGATGAGCTGAAGGCCACTGTCAAGGAAACCTGGGCTTCCATACCACCTCAGCAGTGCCACAGACTGATCAACAAGTATTGAGTACATATACAGTAAATGAACATACTTTCCAGAAGGCCAAAAATTCACTAAAAATGTTTTGTGTTTTTTTTTTTTTTTTTGATTGGTCTTATGAAGTATTCCAATTTGTGGAGATAGTGAATTGGTGTTTTTTTGTTAAATGTAAGCCAAATTCATCCTAAAAGAGCCAAGTCTTAAACTACTTCAGCCTGTGTGCATTGAATTTATTTAATATACAGGATTTACAGTTTGAGTCAATATTCAGTGCAGTTAAAGGAGAACTCCGGTGTGATTTTGACCTAAAGTCTATTGAATCATGATACCGAGTGTAAACGTACCTTGCATATCTCATCTCGTCTTGTCCACTGCTGTCCGAAATCTGGGGTCAGTTAGCCGATGCTCACAACAGGCTGTCAATGAGAGTCAACAGGGCATGGAAGAAGCTATGTAAATAAACTACTGTTTTACGCCATTTACGAGTCACAAAGTAGCTCCACACTTCATTGGTAGACTTCCAAGGACCCTGACATTTAAAACGAGACATTGAGAACTCAGAAAAAGCACCGGTAGTTTATTTACGAGAAGATTTATACAGACAGTAACTGCAAGAAGTTAAGCGCCGCCGCCATCTTAAATGTAGTCACGATAAGTCGAGTGTCGAGCACCAAGGAATTTATCAGGTTATCAACTCAGGTTGTAGTTTCCTTCGTCCTCGACACTCGACTTATTGTGACTACATTTAAGATGGCGGCGGCCGCTAAACTTCTTGCAGTTACTGTCTGTGTAAATCTTCTCATAAATAAACTACCGGTGCTTTTTCTGTTTTCTCAATGTCTCGTTTTAAATGTCAGGGCCCTTGGAAGTCTACCAATGAAGTGTGGAGCTACTTTGTGACTCGCAAATGGCGTAAAACAGTAGTTTATTTACATAGCTTCTTCCATGCCCTGTTGACTCTCATTGACAGCCTGTTGTGAGCATCGGCTAACTGACCCCAGATTTCGGACAGCAGTGGACAAGACGAGATGAGATATGCAAGGTACGTTTATACTCGGTATCATGATTCAGTACACTTTAGGTCAAAATCACACCGGAGTTCTCCTTTATTGCTAAACTCACAACATGAAATTTGAGAACTGTTTTGATATTTAATTTGGAAATACTTAAATGCCAATTCAGAGAATAATGAGTGTCTTTATGTGTTTCAGTGAGAGATCTGAGGATTGTTTTTCTGGGGAAAAGTGTGTCAGACAACAGACGACTGGGAAACATAATTTTAGAAAATGCAGAGTTTGACAGTGAAGCTCCTCCAGATGTTGTAGAGAGAGTCAGAGGACAATGGAAGGACAGACAAGTGATGATCATCAACAGTCCTCAGCTGCTCCAGACAAACATCTCAGATGATCAGATCACACAGACAGTGAGAGAGTGTGTAAATCTGTCTGCTCCAGGACCTCATGTCTTCATAATCATAGTTCAGTATAATGACTTCACTGAGGATGACATGAGAAGAGTGAAACACGTACTGAAAGAATTCAGTGAAGAAGCAATTAAAAGAACCATTGTGATCACAACTGATGAAGAGGCACCCTTTGCAAAACTTTATAATCTCTTCATGAGTAATGTGGTCTGTCATTTAATAAAAGAGTGTGGAGAACGACATCTGAAGCTTGAAGAAAGAAAACCAGAATGGCACTCAGACATGTTTAATAGAGTTGATGTGATACTCAAGGGAAACCTGGAAGATTTTCTCAGATGTCAGACATATGAAGATGTTAAAGGACCATCAGTGGATGAAGAGCAGAGCAGTCCAGAAGAAGAACACAAAATAAGATTGGATACAAATGATGAAGGTATTGTAAAAAAAAAAAAAGGTTACACAATTGATGAAAGGTCTACATGATTGGTCGACAACTCTGTCTTTCAGGGTCTGGGGGCTGCGTTAGGGTCAACGTGATTTCACCAAGTACAACATGGTCTTGGATCAACAACCTTGTCTTACTTGGCAAAATCACGGCAGCCGTCGAGTTAGGGGTAGGTTAGGGTAGATTCACCTTTCAGAACACCTCCTTTTGGCACGCCAATTGCTCTAAGCTACAGCTACCAGAGCGCCAATGAATGCATATCTGACACTACATTTTAGCAGCGTCGCCATGAAGTTAGACATGTAATCAAATTTACTGTCCAAAAATAAAGACTTAAAACAATTCCTACCCCTAAACATATCCTTACCCAGAATTTATTCCTAAAATCACAGGAAATTTGTAGCTCATTAACAAAGGTGTAGAAGCACCTCTTAATTCCGATTGGTTGATTGGAATGTTGCTCCAGGATCCACACAGTTGTTGAGAGCTCGTTTTACTTGCGAAATCACATTCACCATTTTAGCAGGGGTGTGTAAATAGTGTCACAGCCACCCTGAAATATGACTGCCACCCCAATTGCTTCATAAACTCTATTGGGATAGAGTACTGTCAATCTGGTGATTCTTGTCATTGGATCAGATAATGTATACAAATATAATTTGGAAATGTGTCACACAGATTAATATATTAGATTTGATTAGATTCAGCTTTATTGTCATTACACATGTACAAGTACAAGGCAATGAAATGCAGTTTAGGTCTAACCAGGAGTGCAATAAGCCGCAAGGTAGGTATATTTATAAGTTACAGTATAAGTGCACTTATAGGAGATATGTGCAGGAAGAAACTATGGAAAATATTTACAGATGAAAGTACTGCGGGCATAATTTACAGGTGCTATTAACAATTTGAACTATAATCAGGAATTGCAGATAGATATGAGCATAATATACAGGTAGCTAATAGGTGCGTTCGAGCTCATGCTGCGCTGCGCAGACCGATCGGCGAGATTAGCCGAAAGCAGTCGGGGAGGAGCTGAAAATGGAGCCGTCAAGTCGGACAAGTTGGAGATCTCGTTGCTCTCTCAAACATGGCAGATCACGTGGCGTTTGCCTACTTTATTGCAGATGAATTGGAAGCTATAGAAATACCTTTTTTGTTGGAAGAAATGCAGCACATGCAAGTGAAGCAGCAACTACAGATTTCAGCATCAATCAGTGTTGACCACATTACATTAAATGTCTGTGACATTTTAGTTATTCCATAAAAAAATTACTTAAATATGCAGCTGAATACTATAAGTGGTCTGTATGAAAAAAGTACAATAATAAACTTATGCATAAATCCAATATAAAGAATTTAAGGGAATAAAATGTACTGCAGTCAAAAGATCGTAAACTATTTACGAAATGGCATGCAAATTGATTTGTTATGCACGAAACACGCGTGATCATCGTCATGTGGTGAATGTGGCCAATCATGAGAAGCTGTGACGTCATCACAGCCTGGCGCAGTCCCTTCTGAAATGTTGCGCTGGCTGAGCAAGCCGGCTGTTCTCGAAACGTTCTCGCGTTACTTTGATGCCACACGTGAACGTCACGTGGCGTCGGCGCCGGTTCAAGTCGGACAAAATTTCTAACCAGCATGCACTACTTCAAGTCAGCCGCCGATCGGTCTGCGCAGCGCCGCATGAAGTCGAACGCACCTAATGTCATAGTTATGTCAGTTTATGTTCTTGGTTTTTCCCATTGTCTCCCCACGTTGATCTGTCTATCTTGGTTTAATCCTTGTTTAGGGTAATCTGTATCACCTGTCTTTGTAATTAGTCACTATTTAAAAGTCTGTCTTTGAGTTCAGTTCTCTGTCGGTCTTTGCTTGATGTTTTACGTTTGGTGTGTGGAGATTCTTCGTGTTCCTGATCTGTCAGTTCCTTGGATTATATTAAAAGACTTTGTATTTGTTAATTCGTGTATCGCCTCGTCTTGTCCAGCACCGCACCGTAACAGTTAAAGACCGACCTAAACAGTTTTTTCCACGGCGTTTTCCCCTGCTTTTTTCCCCCCTGATTTTTCTCAGTGTTTATTTTTTGTTTTGTCATGGATAACCCCGCCGTCCTCATCATTCTCCTGGAGCAGGGGGAGCGCTCTCTCGAGGATCACACCAGAGACTTTGTGCGAGTCGTTCCATACACGCACTACCCGGACAGCTGCCTGTGCACATTCTATCGCAAAGGACTCAACAACTCCACCAAAGCGCGGCTGTCCGGGGAGGGTCCTCGAAAGGGCATCGCCGAGTACATCAAGTGGGTGCTGGTGTCCAGTAGGACTTCGTCGACCACGGAGAATGACACCAGTCCCACTTCAGACCCAGAGCCCAGCCAAACATCACCCCGACATGCTGAGTATGAGCCTGATCGCACCGCGGAGGAGGAACCCGAGCCGTGAGCGGCAGAGTCAGAGTCCTGCACGTCTGATCAGGTGCGTGAGCCGGCTGCTACATCCGCGACGGTGGATTGCAACGTGGAGCAAGTGAGGGAAATGGAGAGCCCACTGCAACACCGCTGGGGGTGAGCTGGAAGACAACTCTGGGGACCTGATTGACTTTTTTTCTGAATTCCCACAAGATAACTCTGGTGATTTAATTGACTTCTATACAGAAATACCTACCTGTCATGTCCAATCTGTCTGTCAGAAATTCTCACCCATCCCCCCTCTTCAGCTCATGTCTCCGTCTGTTTTGCCACCTCTGTCCCCCGTCAGCCCCTCTGCTCACCCTCAGCCTACCATCGGTGCAGTGGGCTCGCCGCAGGGCTGCCAGTTAACATCGGTGTCATGGCTGGAGGACCCCTCAGCTCCGCCTCCAGCCTCAGAGGCCAGATCTCCACCTCGGCCCTCCGACCCTGCGGCTCCACCACGGCTCTCAACGCCCTCATCTCCACCGTCGCCTGTTGGTCCACCAGCTTCACCGGGCTCCATCGTCTTTCCGGCTCCGCCCTGGTCAGTCGTCACCCCATCGTCACCTCAGGACTCTGCTCCTCCGGCTGCGCCTCATCACGCCGTCCCACCGGCTCCTAGGGACTCCTCCTTCCTGCGGGCACAGCCTCCATCCTCTGTCGCTCCGGCTCCGCCACGGATCTCCAGATCTCCGCCTCCGCCTCGGGCGCCAGAGCTTCTAGTTCCGCCTTGGCCCTCCGGATCCACGGTGTCGCCCTGGATCTTCGGCTCTCCTTCTCTGCCTCGGGCTCCTCTGCCAGCTGCTCCGCCTCTGTCGGTTGGCCCCATGGCCGTGGGCCGTCATCATGGCTGTGGTCTGGGCCTGTCTCTCCTGCTCCGGGTCCCTTCTGTTTTTCCCCTGGCTCCTTCCTCCTTCGACACCCCCTGGACTGTCTTGTCGCCGCCCTTGGACTCTTCTTTAGGTCCCCCTCCCGGGGTTGCGTCCTCCGCCAAAGCCTCCTCCCATGGACTCTTATTTTTCTGTCATTTTGCCCCTCTTGTCATTTTTTTGTTTCTGTCTTTCCGCGGCGCGAGGACGCGCCTATTCGGAGGGGGGCGTAATGTCATAGTTAAGTCAGTTTCTGTTCTTGGTTTTTCCCATTGTCTCCCCCCGTCTATCTGTCTATCTTGGTTTAATCCTTGTTTAGCGTAATCTGTATCACCTGTCTTTGTAATTAGTCACTATTTAAAAGTCTGTCTTTGAGTTCAGTTCTACCAGAAAGACTCGGGAGAATTTATACTATACCGATTACATTTATGTAGAAGCTCAGCAAGCAATCCGGTTCTTTGGCGTAGGCCCCGTTCGTAACTCGCATTCCGAGGGTACGGAAACAGCGAGTCCCGCCTGAAGACGAAGGCGGGGGCGCCGCTAACCCCCCCGCGGAGTCAGGAAAGGGGCCAACTGGTGATGGTGAGGATTGAGGAAGACAATCTGAGGTCTTCGTGAAGAAGGTGATAGCCTGATTGATGGATGTGGTAATAGAGGGATGACCCAGCTTGGTAGAATAGAGGAGTTGGAGGAGAGATTCCATCTTGGTGGAGGTGGGGAGGATGGAGGTGCTGGAGCAACAGCATCTGCGAACTCAGACATGGTAAGCGCTACCCCTTAAAGCTACAGTAATGATATGATTGGAAGATGAGGAGGTAATTAGTGACGCGAACGATTGAGTCTTCCTGCCAGAACTTGCGCTAGCTTCATTTCTACCAGAAAGACTCGGGAGAATTTATACTATACCGATTACATTTATGTAGAAGCTCAGCAAGCAATCCGGTTCTTTGGCGTAGGCCCCGTTCGTAACTCGCATTCCGAGGGTACGGAAACAGCGAGTCCCGCCTGAAGACGAAGGCGGGGGCGCCGCTAACCCCCAAAAATAGGTGGACTTAAGGATCCACCAGAACGGGGCCCACCCCCAAAGGACGGTTTTAAAATTACCTTACGGTCGTGAATCCTGGGGTTCCTGGCTTAGATGGAGAAAGAAAGAGAAACAAATTAGATTTAGATGAGTGCCATTCATGGTTAACTTAAATGAACCACTAGCTGTTTTTTTTTTTTTTTTTTTGAAAATGAACATATGCTCCTGGTATCCTTGATTGCGACGTGAAACAGGGCCATCCTTTGATAGAACGCATGGACCCCGCCCGGGCATCTTTTGATAGAACACGTGGGCCACAGGCCATCTTTTGATAGAACGCTTGGGCCACAGGCCATCTTTTGATAGAACGCTTGGGCCACAGGCCATCTTTTGATAGAACACATGGGCCACAGGCCATCTTTTGATAGAACACATGGGCCACAGGCCATCTTTTGATAGAACACATGGGCCACAGGCCATCTTTTGATAGAACACATGGGCCACAGGCCATCTTTTGATAGAACGCTTGGGCCACAGGCCATCTTTGATAGAACGCATGGGCCACAGGCCATCTTTTGATAGAACACATGGGCCACAGGCCATCTTTTGATAGAACACATGGGCCACAGGCCATCTTTTGATAGAACGCTTGGGCCACAGGCCATCTTTTGATAGAACACATGGGCCACAGGCCATCTTTTGATAGAACACATGGGCCACAGGCCATCTTTTGATAGAACACATGGGCCACAGGCCATCTTTTGATAGAACGCATGATTGAATACACATCCCTCTTTTGATAGAACGCATGATTGAATACACAGCCCTCTTTTGGTAGAACGCATGATTGAATACGCAGGCCGTCTTTTGTTAGAACGCATGAATAAATACACAGGCCGTCTTTGGATAGAACGCATGATTGAATACGCAGGCCGTCTTTTGGTAGAACGCATGAATAAATACACAGGCCATCTTTGGATAGAACGCATGATTGAATACACAGGCCATCTTTTGGTAGAACGCATGAATAAATACACAGGCCATCTTTGGATAGAACGCATGATTGAATACACAGGCCGTCTTCTGATAGAACGCATGGGCCACGGGCCGTCTTGATAGCTTTGGTATTTATAATTACGATAGCGCATGAAGGCAGCATAAGCTGCAGCCACTTGAACCTATAGCGTGTACAGCTGTTTGACAGACGTATAACCCGCAGGCCATCTTGCTTTAGTAGCTAGCCATGCAATTCGTGAAAGTGCCAACCGCTTTGGCAAAACACCACCACCAGTAGAAAAAAAATAGGATTTACCTAGATCGAGGCTGGAGAGCTTGCTGGGCTTCGAGGATGGAGGTACGGGAGCGATGGCATCGGTGAGCACCGCGGGTTCGTGTCGGCGCTCGGCCGCTCGGCTCTCTCCGGCTCGGATTGGCGCGTGTAGCGCGAGCGCGCTGGCGATTAGAGCCTCATGCCGCCGCTTGAGCAGCTCGAGCTCACAGATTCGCCAGACTGGGCTCTAGCCGCTGCTTCTGTCTACCGCCGCCAGCAAGACGACGGTACATTGTTACGACTCCTGCACCGCAAACACATCCGCAGAGGAGGAGAACCGCACGGTTCGCGTTAAACTATGCCGACAGTCGTTTTTAATGAAGTAACCATGGTGTCCGTGATAAATCCTGTCAGTTTGAGAGAGTTAACAGCTCCGCTCCTTGCAACTGCGGCTGGAATCCGGTTTCACGGCTGTGTGCTGGAGCAACAGCATCTGCGAACTCAGACATGGTAAGCGCTACCCCTTAAAGCTACAGTAATGATATGATTGGAAGATGAGGAGGTAATTAGTGACGCGAACGATTGAGTCTTCCTGCCAGAACTTGCGCTAGCTTCATTTCTTTGCTTGATGTTTTACGTTTGGTGTGTGGAGATTCTTCGTGTTCCTGATCTGTCAGTTCCTTGGATTATATTAAAAGACTTTGTATTTGTTAATTCGTGTATCGCCTCGTCTTGTCCAGCACCGCACCGTAACAGCTGTTTAGTAAAGCAGGAATTTACAAATAGACATGTATAGATATATTAAACAAAAATTTAAGAAAATGTGTATGCACAATGGGGATGTGCATTTACAAATGGGTATGTACAGTGTAGTGCAATTAATTAAACAGTGCAATGGTGCAATAATACATTTCCAAACTTTATTTGTATGTGTTTGTAAATAAGGATTGATACCAGCAATACCATTTTTAGGGGCCAAGCACCAAAGGTGAGTAGGGACCTATTGTATCCATTAGACTTCTTCTTCTTCCGCTCTTCAGTCTATGGCCGCCCATAGAACCGATTCCGGGAAAGTTGTATAATTTCGCACACTGATAGAGGACAGTCTGAAATGTCACCATAGCCAATTTGGAGTCTTTAACTCAAACTCTCTCGCGCCACCACTTTAAAGTTTCACTTTCTTTTTGCTAATAACTTGACTTTTTGCAAATAACTAACTGACTATTAGATATTTGATACTGCCGCTGCAGTGCACTGACTATTTGATACTGCCACTGCAGTGCACTATTAGATATTTGATACTGCCACTGCAGTGCACTGACTATTAGATATTTGATACTGCCACTGCAGTGCACTGACTATTTGATACTGCCACTGCAGTGCACTGCAGTCCAATACTCCCGCTGCAGTGTACTGCCTATTCAATACTGCCGCTGCAGTGCACTGACTATTTGATACTGCCACTGCAGTGCACTGCCTATTCAATACTGCCGCTGCGGTGTACTGCCTATTCGATACTGCCACTGAAGTGCACTGACTATTAGATATTTGATACTGCCACTGCAGTGCACTGCCTATTCAATACTCCCGCTGCAGTGTACTGCCTATTCAATACTGCCGCTGCAGTGCACTGACTATTCGGTACTGCCACTGCAGTGCACTGACAATTCGATATTTGATAGTGCCGCTGCAGTGCACTGACTAGTCGATATTTGATACTGCCACTGCAGTGCACTGCCTATTCAATACTTCTGCTGCAGTGCACATACTATTTGATACTGCGACTGCAGTGTACTGACTATTCGATACTGCCACTGCAGTGGACTTAATATTTGATACTGTCACTGCAGTGCACTGACTAGTCGATATTTGATACTGCCACTGCAGTGCACTTACTATTTGATACTGCCGCTGCAGTGAATGGAGAAAATGCAACACTCATTATGGCAGCGAAGCCCCGCCTTCTTAATGAAAGAGCCAATCGTTGATTAGTAAAATCAGCGCATCACTGCAGTTGCCGTTAAAAACCCCAGTTGCTATAGAAGCAGTCGACGCTCTAAAATGTGCGCTCAGTACTGCATGTGGACTGCCTCGTCTATCCTTAAAAATTGTAAATGCAACTGGCACAAAAGGAGCCAGTTCTTGTCAGATTTCTTTGGTGATTTAAAATATGAAATTTAATCTTAAGCATGGTGAACAGTTTTGGAGAATTTGATGTTTCCCCATTCAAACAGATAGGAACTGCACTTGCATGCCTGAGAGGCATTTCAAAGATGGCTGCTGAGTGACATAACTTGCCTTAAAGGGACTTTGCAATCACATTAACAAGCACAATTTGTATATATTAGGGGTGTAACTGTAGAAGGGATAACTACATATAATTTATAATTTATCTCAAAGGGAATCGAATATGATTCAATAGGGAATTTGAACAGAATCGCTGTTTTACGGCTGTTCCAGAGTCGACCCGCGATTCATCCACAAGCCGTGTAACAGAAACTCTGCAATGCATATTACTATCCAGAATATAGTGAAAACACTATATATTAGCACAGTAGCAAAATCAGCAGTTTAAGACATTAACTTGTAAGCACAAAACACAAGATACTTATCTTTTCTAATAAAATTATGATTTTATTGGATAAACCTAACACATACAAACTAATCTAACATAAACACGCGCATTCACACAGGTTGCAGAAAGAGAAAGTGAGGAAAGAATGAGTTTAAAGGAATGAACATATGAAGTCCCAAGTTAGCAATATGTGCAATTGCTTAGACCTGAACAACCATCAATCACTTAATTAACCCTCGTATTGAATCTCTCAAAGAGGTTATTAAACTTTATATCAAAATGCACCAGTTCAGTAAAATTCTGGAGGTTACTTGCGCGTTGCCTTTGGGAATTCCTTTGGTTGCGTCGCTTCAGAAAGGGGCTTTACCGAGGTTGCTGATTGGTTGGTTCTGTGGTCCTTTGTGAAGGCTTGGGCGTTGGCTGGATATGAGAGCGGAGCGCGCTGTTAAAGTTCAGGTCCGCGAAGACGTCTGGGTCAGTTGCGGCTTGCACAAACTTAACTAGAAACGAAACTCTCAACGGAAAGAAATAAAAAAATAATTAAAGTAAAAGACAGAAGTGTAATGATCTCCTCATGTTTCCTTTAGAGGAGCGTCTGGCATGCAGGCCAGCCCAGGCAGCGTCGAGACGCGGCGGCGCGAAGCGCAAAGATTAAGACAGAGGGTTGTAAGGGGTGAGAGAGATAAGAGAGATTTTTTTGGTGTCCTGGGGTTTTGAACTCAGCTTTTGGACACATCCCAAAATGATGTCTTGACCAATTAGAACATTGTCTGAACTCCGGTGGACTGCTGGTTCCACCTCCCAACCTTAAATCACAATGTCATCTGATTAGTCCCGTGATCCCAAATTCCCGCTCTTTGCAGAGATAAATTTGGACATAACAAAGACTATAATACATTTTGCAAAGAATTGAATTACAGGAACATTTCGAGAATGCGATTTCAAACTCAGGCATATCAAACACAAGTATAAACCATCAAACTATTCAATAGTTATCAAAAAGGGACATACACAATAAGTGATTAAAACATAATAGGCAAATGTATGGGTTACATATATGAATAGGAAATTATGCATAGAAATGATGAGTTGCTCATGAGTCCTTTTTAGCATAATTTTGGGTGCATATATATCTCAATAGGCCATTTTCTGGGCCGTATTGGGAATGCGAGGGTCTGTTCTCTAAGCAGGAAGGTCGAAAGGTTAGGGAAGGAATCTCAGTGTGTGGATAGGGGGAACAAACCAAGCACAGTCTCTACTAGTGATTTTCCTCATGTGATGTTCAAGATGTGCATCTCTTTGACAATTAATCTTGGTTACTTGCTCCAAATTTGGGATTATCAACAAGGGTCCATTTGTGTTAATGTTGCAAGTTCCTATTTAGTTAGGTTTGCTTCAGGCTGGCGGTCTGGCGCCAGGCTATCGAACGTCAGATTTATGATGGGGCCTCTTGTGGAATTTGTGGAGTTTGAGGCTGTAGAAGTGTTTTTTACTTTGAATCGACTCTCCTAAATCGTCTGATTCGCGCTGAAATCCTACATAACGGTTCACGGGGATGTATTGAACCGTTTCGGTGCGGCCTGTTCGGTTCGGTCCACTTGCGTACTGTTTCGGTATATTTTTTTTCATTAAATAATATAAATTTATTATTAGCGTGATATTAAGCGCAGCGGAACAATGTTCCTAGGCGAGTTTCTGCATGGACGCTATTGAGTGACGCACAGTAGAGCTGCACGAGTAGCCGTGAGAAATGGCATCATGGCAACAGCGAAAGAGAAGCTAGAGCTTGAAGACCCTCCCACCTCCCTATGGTCTCCTGTTTGGGAACACTTTGGCTTCCCTGTTAAAATACATAACGGGGATAGACACATCTAACATGTTAACGCACTTAAAACGGCATCATCCGAATGTGAATATCACTTCTACTAAGAAGATGTATTTGTATGCATTTTTATTTTTATTTTTATTTTGTATTTATCTTGTGAAAATTTGTTTGTGAGGACCGGAATAAAATTATTATTGATTGATTGATTGATTGAAGAAAAGCAGCGTTGTGCAAGTACCGCTAACGTCGGCATTTAAACAACCTGTAAGTTATTAATTTTTTTTGTACTGAAAATTAACCGAACCGAGTTCTCCAAGACACTGTACCGAACCGAATACGATTTTAGCGTACCGTTACACCCCTAGTGTGTATATATATATATATATATATATATATATATATATATATATATATATATATATATATATATATATACATACATATACAGGCAACTCGCCTCTGTTCTATGGTGGTTTTCTAGCATCCTGCCTTCACCCCAACTCCTCACTCTCCATCGGTGGGGGGTTCTCTTGCTTGGAGCCCCTCCCCCTGGACAGCACGGCATGTATGCTTACTTATTGTCCTGTCCTATCACATTATATGAAAGTGCAAACTCATGCACTATGTCTTACTTTGTAATGGAACCATCCGAAAAATTTTAACTTATAGGTATAATGATTTACTAATAAAAAACACCACTGACGGAAATGGTCGAACAGACACAGACAAACACATTACTCTTCATTAATTTTAACCAATTAAAAAAAATAAAACGATTTAGCTTTCAGACGCAACATTATTCTTATTTTATTGGTTCATTTGAGGTGGTTTATATGGTGTTATCTTAATGACAAATGTCTAGAGCACATTATTGTCATGCGGGGGCACATCAAAATGCGCAACCACAAATCTCTTCTATTGTAGGTGGATTCTCTTTACCCTCATAAAAAAATACACACTTTCTCTGCTTGCATGTGTGCCCTCAAAAATATAAATAAGGGCATATGACAACAGATGTCATCGTTATTTATAACCGTACAAAATGTATCTGTCACACAGGTTTTCCCCCAAAATCACATTTATGTCTCGCAGCAGATCTATTGCCAGGTGGTCTCCCTAGTAAGAACATAAGAAAATTATTTTTCGATGTTAGAAGCTAAAAGTGAAAATCAACACTCAAAGACCATCAGTAACATTGTTTTGTGTTTGTTCCTAAACAACTTTGTATTGATTTCCAGGTGCTGAAGGTGAAGAAAATGACCAGGAGAGTGTGTGGTTCATTGAGAAGAGAGGAAATGCAAAGAGTGTTACAGAAAACCCTGTTCTGGGAAGAGATATGTTTCACAGCCATATAAACACAGATTCATTGTTAATTGTTTGTCAGAAGGGAGTTGGTGAAGTTGATGGTCGATCAGTAACTGTTATTGATACTCAAGGTCTCTTTGACACGTCACTGTCAAATTATCGAGTGATGGAAGAATATGTGAAATGTATTTCGATGTCGTCAACTGGACCTCATGTGTTTGTCATTGTGCTAAGTTTGGGAAGATTTAATAGAGAGGAGGTGGACATTTTGGATCTGATAGAGAAAACATATGGAATAAAATCTGCTCAGTTCAGCATCATTCTGTTCAACAGAGGAGAAGCTCTGGAGGGTATATCCATGCAAGATCATATGAAGAAAAGCAACTTTCCAGAATTGAAGAAACTGATCAGACATTATGGAAACCAAGAAAATCAAAACAGAGCGCAAGAGGTTCAACTGTTAAACATGAAAGCAGTAAAAAATACTAATATGGGTCAATGCTTCACCAACAACATGTTTGAGGAGGCAGAGATGTCCATTAATAAGAGAATTCACAAAATACTGAAAGGGATAGAAAGAGAAATTCAGGATGTTAAGGCAGTAAAATCTACATATGAGCTAGCAATGAAAGACATAAGAAGTCTTGAGGAAGAAAAACAAAGAACATATGAGGAGAAATTGGAAATGCAGAATCAATTCAGAGAAAAAGAGGACAAACTCAGAAAAGAGTTAGAAGATGCTAATCAGAAAAGTGCTGAATATCATCAGAAAATAGAAGAACTGAACAGTGAGATTAAAAATCAGAGATTACAGTATGAGAATCAGCAAAAAGAAGAAGAAAAAAGGAAAAATGAAGAGGAATACAAACAAGATCAGGAAACATTGAGAAGTGGACAAAAGAAAATTATCGCACTATTGCAGAAGAAAGTAGAAGAAGAAACTATAAAGAGAGATTTAGAGGAGAAAAGGAGGATTGAAGAAGTAAAGAAGGAGAGACAGAGATGGGAGAAAAAAATTAAAGAAGTTGAAAATGAAAGAGAAGTGAACAAAGAAGAATTTACACGGCAGCAGAAAGAATGGGAGGATGAAAAGAAAAAACAGATGAGAGAATTAGAGGAGAGAAGGAAAAAATGGAAACAAGAAAGAGAAATAAAAGAAAGAGAATATGAGGAACAGAGAGATGAAATGAAAAGACAATATGAGCAATTGGAGCAAGAGAGAAAATATGAGTGGGAGAGAAGAAAACAAGAAGACGATGAGAGACAAAAAGAAGAGGAACAAAGAGCTGATAAGGAGAAATTGGAAATGCAGAATCAATTCAGAGAAAGAGAGGACAAACTCAGAAAAGAGTTTGAAGAAAAAGAGAAAACAGAACAGAAGAAGCAAGAGATTGAAAACCATAAACGATCAGAAGAGGAAAAACTGCAAAGAGCTGAATATCATCAAAAAATAGAAGAAATGAAGAGAGAGATAGAAAATCAGAGATCACAGTATGAAAAACAGCAAAAAGAAAAAGAAGAAGAAAATAGGAAAATGGAAGAGGAATACAGACAAGTTCTGGAAAAGATGAGAAGTGAACAAAAGCATATTATCACACAATTTCAGATGAAAGTAGAACAAGAAACTAAGAAGAGAGATTTGGAGGTGAAAAGGAGGATTGAAGAAGTAGAGGAGGAGAGACAGAGATTGGAGAAAAAATTAGAAGAGGCTGAAAATGAAAGAGAAGTGAACAAAGAAGAATTTACACGACAACAGAAAGAATTGGAGGATGAAAAGAAAAAAACAGATGAGAGAACAAGAGGAAGAAGAAAGAAAACAAAACGAGAAACAATTGATAGACAAGAAGAACTGGAGAAAATGAGAGAGAGATTTAAAAGAGAGAGAGAAGAAGAAAGAAAGAAAATTGAGGAGGAGAGACAGAAATGGAAACAAGAAAGAAAAGAAAAAGCGAGAGAATATGAAGAACAAAGAGATGAAATGAAAAGACAATATAAGCAATTGGAGCAAGAGAGAAAAGAAGATGATGAGAGACAAAAAGAAGAGAAACAAAGAGCAGATGATGAAAAAAATAACATGCAAAAACAACTGAGAGAAAAAGAGGACAAACTCAGAAAAGAGAAAAAAGAACAGAAGAAACGAGAGATTGAAAACCAGAAACGATCAGAAAATGATAAACAGAAAAGTGCTGAATATCAGCAAAAAATTGAAGAAATGAAAAAAGAGATTGATAATCAGAGATCACAGTATGAAAAACAGCTAAAAGAAAAAGAAGAAGATGATAGAAAAAAGGAGGAGAAATACAGACAAGATAAAGAAAAGATAAAACATGAGCAAAAATGTATTATTGCAGATTTACAGAGGAAACATGAAGAAGAAAATAAAAAAAGAGATTCGGAGGAGAAATGGAGGACTGAAGAAGAACAGAAGGAGAGACAGAGATGGCAGAGAAAAATACAGGAGGCTAAAAATGAGAGACAAGCAATCCAAGAAGAACTGGAGAAAATGAGAGAGAGATTGGAAAGGGTGAGAGAAGAAGAAAGACAGAAAATAGAGGCGGAGAGACAGAAACAGGAAAGAGAGAGAGAGTATGAGGAAAAACAAACTAAAACAGAAATACATTATGAACAACTGGAGCAAGAGAGAAAAAAGGAGTGGCAGAGAAAAAAACAAGAAGACGATGAGAGACAAAAAGAAGAGAGAAAGAGGAGGGAGAAAATGATTGAAGATTTAAAACAACAGCAAGAAGAAGATATAATGAGAAGAGAAAGAGAGATAAAAGAAAAAGAAGAGAGAGAACAGAGAGAAATGGAACAGAAATATGAAGAGGAAATAAAAGACATAAAGAAGAAACATGAAGATAAAGCCAGAAAACAAAAGGAAGAATTTCTGGAGTTAAAACTAAAATTCCTGCAGCATGTTCTTGAGCTCACAGAGATGCTTAGAGAAAGTGAAAGGCAACAAAGATTATGGAAGCAACGCTATCATATGCTTCTTCAAGAAAATGAAAGACAACAAAGATCCAGGGAACAAGACTGTGTTATTCAGTGATTGATTTCAAAGATATGTTGTAAAGTTAATTATTTGAAGCTTTTATTCCTACAATTTCTGTTTACTGACATTCTATTTGACTGGAATTGTCTTGTTGAAAAAAAAAATAATAATAGAAAACGTAATCTTTAAAAAGGTAACATATAGTCTGATTTTCAAACTAAATTAATCCATAGCAATAGTGTATTACTCTGATACTCTTCTGAAATCAATGTGGTTTTTTTTTTGTTTTGTTTTTTTGCTTTTTCATATTGCCATTTTCATATTGCATGTATACTTCTTAAGCAGCATTAAATAAAAGCCAAATTTGCGACATATTTTTTACCTGTGATTTTTTTTTTCCTTAACTGACTTTTTAACTGACAGCTGACACTGGTACTTAATTTCAATATTTACTTAAAAGTGCTAAAACACTGTGTACTCTATAACCTGAATGCAATCCAGACATCATTTGCATATTGACATCATCTTGTGACTTACAATATATTAGCCACAGGTCTATCTGTACATTTTTTCATATTGATGAAACTTGCTCATTTTGTGGTATTTTTAAAGAAACAGCTGCTTGTTTGTTTTGTAATTGTAGTATAACTAATACATTTTGATTTTGGTTCTTATTTTTTTTTTAACCCTGCTAATATGACACTGTAACACTGTGTTGGTTTTTCCCTCTGTTTCCCATATTTTTTTTCAATCACTGTCACCTGTCTTTGTGTCATTAGCCTGCCTTTATAAGTAGGTTTGTGTTCAGTATTCATCGACAGACCCACAGTTTTATCCTTAAATATATTTTTTTATTACAAAACCCAAAATCATTATTTTGTGAATATGTTTTAATCCACAAGCAAAACGTAAGTCTTAAATCTCCTTTATGTTTGTTTTAAATCTAGTTTCATCCCTCATGCAAGATTTTATGCAGAATTATTGAAAGATTTGAAAAAGCGTAAAAGAAAAGTGTATGATGGTCACAGACTCAGACTTTTAGCTTCAGACTCTGATTCCACCCATTTGGTGAAATTCAATATGTTTGATATTTTCAGCTGATTTTAGAATGCATATTGATTTGTCAATCATCTCCTACACTGTAAAAAGTTTGCTGTAAATTTTACAGTAACTTACTGGCAGCTGGATGCCAGTAGGTTACTGTAAAAATGTTTACAGTATTATTACTGTAAGTGCATATACAGTACTAAAACGTCTTTACTGTAATTTCATTTACAGTATTTTTACTGTAATTTCAATTACAGTATTTTTACTGTATTTTCAATTACAGTATCAGTACTATATAGTTTATTTTCATTTATTTTAAACATTTTTTACCTGTAAAAACAATCCAATTGTCGTACAGCACTGAAATTCAAGATTTTTACCACCCCAACCCCATAAAAATCACAATAACTCATAAGCATTAGTTCTGATAATATTCTTTTTAATTGTTGAACATTTTCTTTTTAAAAGTACAAATTACAAATATTGACCTCTAGGATACAGCAGAAAAAAGGGCATCACCACAGTCCCCTGGAGACTTTGTATCATGGCAAACATACACATACTGAAAAGCAAAAATAAGTAAGTACACTACCAGTCATAAGATTCTTTGATGAATAGAAAGATATTATTTAGCAAGGATGATTTAAATTGATCAAATGTGATGATAAAGACATTCATAATGTTACAAACTTCTATTTCAGATAAATGCTGTTTATCTGAACTTTCTATTCATCAAAGAAACCTGAAAAAAATGTACTCCACTGTTTTTAGCATTATAATAATTTCAGCAACATCATAATAGTTTTTGAGCAGAAAATCAGATTATTAGAATGATTTCTGAAGGATCATGTGACTGCAGCAATGATGCTAAAAATTTTGCTTTGATCACAGAAATAAATTACATTTTAAAATATATTAAAAAAAGAAAACAGTTATTTTAAATAATACAAAGGGTTCAAAAGTGTACTGTGTTTGCTGTACTTTGGATCAAATGAATGCAGGCTTAGTGAGCAGAAGAGACCTACTTTAAAAACATTTAAAATCTTACCTTTCGAAAGTTTTGACTGGTAGTGTAAATACAATAAAATCATACAGTAAAAATGAGTTTGTGTTAAATTTTAGTAATTTTGAGTCAAAGTTGACAAGCTCTCTGATGAGAAACAGCAGAATGGGATTCGGGGTGATGCTTGTTGTTTGCACCCTCCTTCCAGAAGTCCAACGGATCTGTGACTGTCAATGCATTTGCTGCCACAAAGGTTGACTGTCTGAACGAACCTGCAAGCACAAGAAAAAAAAAAAAAAAATTAAAGCAGTGTTTAAAGAATTTGCCTCAACTGTCCAACTTGATGCTGTATGCATTTTTTTTTAAACATTATATACTACATATGAACGCTGTAGTGAGAAAAACTGAAGAAACATTTTATTGAAATTTTTTATAAAGAATTTTATGAATGGGCCAGTGAATCACTGATTCAAGGTGTTTAAAAAAGGTAAATTCATTCAGTAATGAAACACTGCTGTGTGCAGAGACGCACGACATGGCTTTGTTTAGAACCATTTTTACAAAATGGACAAAATTACTAAAGACAATATTTTCTTCATAATTTAAATCACTTAATATTACATTCTTGTTTATTGAATTCTGTTGTCCTGATACTAGTAAAGTCTGCCACAGACCATGCTAAATGCTAACCAATCTGTTCATATAAACATTCTAATAGCGTGTGTGTTTCCTAGAAAGTCTGTGCATATAATAAACCTACTATGATTAAAAATCTCTATTTGTTGCTTTACAGTAACAATAATCTGAATTGACAGACGGTAAGATGATTGCTATTATGAATTTAAAGGTTACAGTAAGTTAAAGATACCTGAAGCAGCTGCATTTTGCTGTTTGAATGCTGATTTAATAGAAATAATTTTAAGCGCATGCAAACCCGATCTTGATGTGACAAGACATGGTAATAAAAAACATTCCCAGGAAATAAATACCTTACAAATGTGTACTTTAATAACAATATAACTTGCTTAGGATAAAAGCATCTGAAAAAATGCATGAATGTAAATGCAATGTAAAACAAAATGTGTTTTGGGTTACCTAATTCTGCATGTCTGTAAAATGGACAGCTGTATGATGATTCTGCCCCTGATGGTCAGCATCCAGTTAGTGCTTGGAGAAATCTCCTGTAACAGACAGTGTCACAACACCCTTTTAGTGTTACTATAGTTTATGATCAGAAAAGACAACTACTGTACAGTAATAAAATTTACATTTTTAATAAAATAAACATTTATAATATTTATTAGCAAAACAAGCTATATTAATATATTGCTAGCCCGTTACTCTCTTTAAAAAGTTAACCCGTTCTGCGAGTCAATAGAGAACAGCAGTCTGTGGCTAATTTGGCTAATTTAGTAACGTTAACATAACATTAGTTGAGTTGATGAAAGGGGAATCTCACCTGTTGTTTGCACCGCGACGACGGCAATCACCAGAAAAGACTCCAATACACCGCCGATGCAGACGACATGACCACGAGACCACAAACTTGAAAATAAAATACAAAAGATGCACTTAACAGCGGTGTTCAGTTTTACCTCAGTGTTTCATGTTAGCGCGCTGTTTTCACGTCTGTCACTGGTTTTAGACTGCGGTAAAGCCAGCCGCGGTTCAGAAAAACACGGTCAAGCCAGCCGCGATTGATGTTCTATGTGCGCGCATATTAAAGTCATTACGGTAGTTTCAGAAACAGCCCAGACAGAACGCGCTTGAGAGCGCTTTGAGATATAGGACATTATCACACTTTAGAGGGGTATATTGACCCCATTTCTAATAAGTAGAAAAAAACAATGATCAGTTCTTATTCAGGACGTCCCATACTATATGCACACCTCATATGAAACCATTTTATTGTACCATTTTTGAGATATGGGTCATTATTACACTTTAGAGGGGTTTATTGACTCCATTTCTAATAAGTAGTAAAAAACAATGATCAGTTCTTATTCAGGACGTCCCATACTATATGCACACCTCATATGAAACCAATTTACTGTAGCATTTTTGAGATATGGCCCATTATTACACTTTAGAGGGGTATATTGACCCCATTTCTAATAAGTAGAAAAAAACAATGATCAGTTCTTATTCAGGACGTCCCATACTATATGCACACATCATATGATAACATTTTACTGTAGCATTTTTTAGATATGGGTCATTATTACACTTTAGAGGGGTATATTGACCCCATTTCTAATAAGTAGAAAAAAACAATGATCAGTTCTCATTCAGGACGTCCCATACTATATGCACACATCATATGAAACCATTTTACTGTAGCATTTTTGAGATATGGCCCATTATTACACTTTAGAGGGGTATAAAAAACCCATTTCTAATAAGTAGAAAAAAACAATGATCAGTTCTCATTCAGGACGTCCCATACTATATGCACACATCATATGAAACCATTTTACTGTAGCATTTTTGAGATATGGCCCATTATTACACTTTAGAGGGGTATAAAAAAACCCTTTCTAATAAGTAGAAAAAAACAATGATCAGTTCTCATTCAGGACGTCCCATACTATATGCACACCTCATATGAAACCAATTTACTGTAGCATTTTTGAGATATGGCCCATTATTACACTTTAGAGGGGTATAAAAAACCCATTTCTAATAAGTAGAAAAAAACAATGATCAGTTCTCATTCAGGACGTCCCATACTATATGCACACATCATATGAAACCATTTTACTGTAGCATTTTTGAGATATGGCCCATTATTACACTTTAGAGGGGTATAAAAACCCCATTTCTAATAAGTAGAAAAAACCAATGATCAGTTCTCATTCAGGACGTCCCATACTATATGCACACATCATATGAAACCATTTTACTGTAGCATTTTTGAGATATGGGTCATTATTACACTTTAGAGGGGTATAAAAAAACCATTTCTAATAAGTAGAAAAAAACAATGATCAGTTCTTATTCAGGACGTCCCATACTATATGCACACCTCATATGAAACCATTTTACTGTAGCATTTTTGAGATATGGGACATTATTACACTTTAGAGGGGTTTATTGACCCCATTTCTAATAAGTAGAAAAAAACAATAATCAGTTCTTATTCAGGACGTCCCATACTAAATGCACACCTCATATGAAACCATTTTACTGTAGCATTTTTGAGATATGGGTCATTATTACACTTTAGAGGGGTTTATTGACCCCATTTCTAATAAGTAGAAAAAAACAATGATCAGTTCTTATTCAGAACGTCCCATACTATATGCACACCTCATATGAAACCATTTTACTGTAGCATTTTTGAGATATGGGACATTATTACACTTTAGAGGGGTTTATTGACCCCATTTCTAATAAGTAGAAAAAAACAATAATCAGTTCTTATTCAGGACGTCCCATACTAAATGCACACCTCATATGAAACCATTTTACTGTAGCATTTTTGAGATATGGGTCATTATTACACTTTAGAGAGGTATAAAAAACACATTTCTAATAAGTAGAAAAAAACAATGATCAGTTCTTATTCAGGACGTCCCATACTATATGCACACCTAATATGAAACCATTTTACTGTAGCATTTTTGAGATATGGGTCATTATTACAGTTTAGAGGGGTGTATTGACCCCATTTCTAATAAGTAGAAAAAAACAATGATCAGTTCTTATTCAGGACGTCCCATACTATATGCACACCTCATATGAAACCATTTTACTGTAGCATTTTTGAGATATGGGTCATTATTACACTTTAGAGGGGTTTATTGACCCCATTTCTAATAAGTAGAAAAAAACAAAGATCAGTTCTTATTCAGGACGTCCCATATTATATGCACACCTCATATGAAACCATTTTACTGTAGCATTTTTGAGATATGGGTCATTATTACACTTTAGAGGGGTATAAAAAACCCATTTATAATAAGTAGAAAAAAACAATGATCAGTTCTTATTCAGGACGTCCCATACTATATGCACACCTCATATGAAACCATTTTACTGTAGCATTTTTGAGATATGGGACATTATTACACTTTAGAGGGGTGTATTGACCCCATTTCTAATAAGTAGAAAAAAACAATGATCAGTTCTTATTCAGGACGTCCCATACTATACAAACCAAATATGAAAGTATTTTACTGCAGCGTGTTTGAGATACGGGACATTATTACACTTTAGAGGGGTAAAAAGTCTATGGGGAACGACCACGCTCTGATATACCTGTAAACTGTACAATAGAAGGGCTTGACATCATAGGCTGGTGACGAAAGCAGTCAGGAAGCAATAAAAGCATGTGCGAGAGAAAAACAGCGTTATTTTCGGAGACTGACACGAGCGCTAGCAGGGATGTAGGAAGTATTGTTCGAGATGCATAGTCTCCATCCAAAAACGATATGGGGAACGAGATGCACATGTCTCCAGAATTCCAAATCCCTGCCTAGGATTAGCTAGGACAAGAGAATAAAGGCGCCAGGAGTGGCATGGAGGTCTAGGTCATAGAACCTGATGAAGGTGAGGGGCGTGGACCATCTCGCTGCGTTGCAGATGTCCTGAATTGGGACACCCGAAAGAGCAGTTTTGTAAGCAGCCATAGCGCAAGTAGAGTGAGCCTTGACCCCCAAAGGTAAGGGGAGACCAGAGGACTCATAAACAGCATCTATAATCCATCTGCTCAGAGTTTGTTTGGAAGCCGGCAAACTCTCTCTTGGGTTTACCGTAACATACTAGCCACTGGTCCGACCTACGCCCAAGGGCAGCTCTGTGGACATAGGTGTCCAGTGCTCGGACTGGGCACATTAAGCTTCTGCTGGTCTGGATCTGTAAAGGGAGGAGGACAGAATGCCTGAAGCATGACGGGCTGTGGTGTAGAGGTAGAGACTTTGGGTACATATCCTGCTCTAGGGTAAAGAAAAAATTAGGCCATACTAGGCGCAATGTCAAGATAGGAAGGGGCCACGGAAAGGGCCTGCAGGTCCCCCACTCTCTTTAGGTAAGACAAGGCTAAGGAGACCTCAGCCTCGGCACACCACTGAGAAAGTGTGTAACCAGGGGATTTTTGCCCACTTAGAAGCCACCAAGAGGGGTGTGGTAGGCCAGGATTGCCGCCACAAGCAGCTTCAAAGTGGAGTGGGATATCCCTGTGAACAAAATGAGCCTGCATGAAGTCCACTGTACAACTGTACTGACTGTAGTGGGCCTAACTTGGGGTCTGCACACCATGAAGAGAAGAGACTCCACCTCAGGGTGTACACTTTTCTCAGGGAGCTCTGGACTGGAGGATGGTCTCAACAGCCCAAGTTGAGAGACCACACACTATGAGTCTTCCCACATTTTTTACAGCTCCAGGCGGGGGTGGAGAATGGTGCCCCCATCTGTTAGAGGAGATCCCTCCTGACAGGAATCTCCCATGGAGAGCCGCCGAGAAGGGAAATCAGGTCAGAGAATCAAACTTGGCCCGGGCCAGTACGGGGCTACTAGGAGTAGATGTTCCCCATCTGGGCAAACTCTCTCCAGAACTCCTGTGTACCAGAGTACCAGAGGGGACATTGCGATGTCTCCCGAGTTCCAAAGAGGTTCACCTGAGCTTGGTCAAAAAACACTCTCCAAATTTGCTTCACCACCTTAGGGTGAAGCATCCATTCCCCGTGCCTCAGCCCCTGCCTCAACAGGATGTCTGCTCCCAAATTGAGATGCCCAGGAATGTGTATTGCTTTCAGCTAAAACGAGTTTGTCCAGGGACCACACAAGTATCTGCTGCGCCAGCTTGTTCAAGGGGCGTGAACTTAGACCTCCCTGGTGGTTGATGTAGTAGACCACTGCTGTGTTGTCAGTGCGCACCAACACATGGCAATCTCTTAGGTCCGGGACGAAGTGTCTCACTGATTGAAACATGGCCAGCATCTCTAGACAATTGATAGGCCATGCGAGATGGCAACCACTTCACAGACCACGGGCTGACCAGCCACTCATGACCGTTCGCCAACCGGTGAGGGACGCATCTGTCTCTAGTGTCACACGGCGACAAGGAGCTCCCAGCACCGGGCCCTGAGACAAGAACCAAGGTTTCCTCCACATGTCTAAAGCACGTAGGCATCCCTGCGTGACCTTGATCATTGGAAGCAGGTTTCCCCTAGAGGAGAACCCCTTGGTCTTGAGCCACCACTGTAGGGGCCTCATGTGCAGCAGGCCAAAAGGTATCATATTGGACGCAGCTGCCATCAGACCCAATAGTTTTTTAAACTCTTTTACAACAAGTGACTGACCTTCTCTGACTCTCGTGACTGCAGTGAGGATCGACTCGATTCGAGCAGGTGACAGATGTGTCTGCATCATGGTCAAATCCCACATCTCACCTAGATAAGTGGTCCTCTGTAATGGAGATAGCACACTTTTCTTGGTGGGAAAGACCCCGTGGAAAGGTGGTGGTGGATCGCCTAATTGGATCTAATTTTATTTCTCTACAGTATGCAGAACCCACACAGACACGGTTGGCAGTAGTTTCCAAGCTGCTAAATAGTCTACTAAGGGAACCAGCCTCTCGAGGCTGGCCTCTGATGTTGCCTGAACTGCTAGCTTGGTATCCTGTAACCACTGACCGGCAGGATATTTCTGAACTAACTGCTCTAGGGACCCCCATAGGGATGGCGAGCCCCTTGGCTCCAATATGCAAGCAGATGGAAAAAGTTTTTGACTCACAGGAGACCACCGGGCCCTGTAGCCCTGGCAGGGGTAGCAGACTGATCACCTGAGGGCATTGGGGGAAGATGGACACCGTGGAATGCGGTGCTATCCACTAGTCCCCAATAGGGGCTGCCCTCAGTTGTCCTGAGAAATAGTCAGGACCGCTTAGCTGTGGACTTCCTTGACTGAAGCATGACCGTCAGGTCAGGCCTCACATTAGAAGCCCCCGGCTAAGAGCGCCGCTGGTTTCTATCCCGCTGTGGAGGGGCCCAAATAGCGACGATTACTGTTTGTGCTTCGTGGTAAGAGGAGCTGGTACACGGGAGGGGCTGTTCATGCCCAGCAGCCACAGCTATGATGCGGTGAGGAAGATACCCATGAAAAGCCACCGCTTGCTTTCGTGCCTCCTGGTACCTGCTGATGACATAATCGACTGCATAGCCAAACAGGCCAGAAGGCACAAGCGGGGCATCCTGTAGGAAGATACCCTGTCGTTCTCTTTCATGTCAGATAGGGTCAACCACAGGTGCCTCTCCGCTGCCACCATTGCTGCCATAGACCGTCCAATGGCACGGGAGGCATGACATATTGCCTTTCAGGAGGTATGACATATCGACCCTCTTCCAAAAGATGCGTTTTTGCACCACATACAATCAAGGGGTGGGAGGGTAGGAGCCTTGGCAAAGCAGGCAGCTCAGGGAGCCATGGCAGAGCAGGCAACTGAAGAGGCCATGGTGGGCCATGGGGGAGCAGTCTTGGTCATGTAGCCCCCTAAAAAACTGAAAATTCTGGGTTCCTTGGCTGGAACAGGCTCTGGGCTGGAGGCCTCCCTAAACTGCATTTAGGAACAACACCCTGGCATTGACTCTGGATTTATGGTCTTCTCTGGCCAGACATGGAAACAACAGCGCTCCCTGTGTTTGATTCAAGCTCTGCTGTCCTCCCTGGGCCAGACGTGGGAACAACAGCCCTCCCACGTCAATAACTGAATGCTCCTTAAAAATTATACAGTAAAGCGTTTTCCTTAGAAATATGTATAGAAGATTAATTCTTTATATTTTTATGGGATATTGTAATGCCAAAAGGCAGCAGAGGGAGCCCTCACCCATGAACTGATTGTTGCTGCTCCCTCTGCTGCCTCATTGGTTACTTCCTGTTTGGTGGCCATAAAACGAAGCCATTACCAAACAGAGAGTGCAAAGCATTGTTCTGCTGTGTGGAATCTACTCAACATTTTTCAGATTTCCTTGCCTTGTTTTTGTTATTTTCACAACTTGGTTTCTTGTCATAGTTTTGCCATGGTTTTGTTTTGTTTGCCTTGTTTCTTTGCCTTGTTTATTGGTTACTATTTGGACTGCCCTCTCTGGTCTTGACGTCACCGACCAGGAAGCTTAAAAGCACGTCCGAATAGAACAGCGTCAGCTTTCTGTTTTCAGCAAGCACTCTGTGTGCATGTCACTCTCCATTTTTCGTGCCAGTTTGCACAACTTTCTTTTTGAGAGTGATTGTTTGTCTGTCTGTCAAAATGTCTAAGAAGGGTGAAAATAAGCAGCAACATTACAAGCGGTGTGTCCCTCCTTGCTCTCGTTTCATCACAGGTGAGGATACACACAGCTTGTGTGTTGTCTGCATGGGAGTGGAGCATGCGGCATCAGCCCTCAAGGGGTTGTGTTTGCTCCGCTCCCGTAAGGCTCTCTTTGCACTCGTGGGGATCGCAATTGGATCTGGCTGAGGGTATGGAGACGGGCGAGTCCCTATCTTCTGCCTCACCAGCCAGATCCGCTGCCCGCTCTCTGGGATCGGAAGCCCGCTCAGCGGATTCTTACCCCCGGAGATAGGACACGGTGCTCCTTCTATCCACCTCCGAGGAGGTGGATGTGGAGGGCGTCGATGAGGATTCACCCCCTCATTCTCCCCAGTATGAGGAGCTGCTGGAGGTGGTCACTCGCGCCGTGGCTACTCTAAATCTGGAGTGGCCGGCCGAGAGACAGGCCGAACTGCAGAGAAGCAAATTGGATGAGCGCTTTCTGCGGTCTCGGCCACCACCTCCATGCCCGAGTCTTCCGTTTTTCCCTGACCTCCACACCGAGGTGTCGAGGTCATGGGGAAAACCTTTCTCTGCGCGTCTCTTCAGCCCGTCTGCCGCTCATTACACCAACGTGGCGGGTTTTCAGAGCTCGCATACAAAGCGATGCCCCGGGTGGAACAGATGCTTGCGAGCTATCTGTCCCCCGGTGCGGCATCGTCTTTGAAGACTCCGACCTTGCCCTCCAGACCGCTTAAGACCACGTTGGCTCTGTTGGGCAAGGGGTATGCGGCAGCAGATCAGGCTGGTGCGTGCCTCCACACTATGGGTGTGTTGCAGGCTTACCAAGCCGACCTGCTCAAGGAGCTAATTGAAGGCGAGGGGGCATGGCCTGATGACATCGCCGAGCTCCGTAGAACCGCTGATTTGTCTCTCCGCGCCACCAATGAGACCGCCCGTGCCATCGGCAGGTCTATGGTAGCTGTGGTGGCTGCGGAGAGGCACCTGTGGCTGACCCTGTCCAGCATCAAAGAAAAGGACAGGGTCTTCCACATGGACGCCCCGCTCGTGCCTTCGGGTCTGTTCATTGGCGCTGTCGATACAATCGTCGACAGACACCAGGAGGCGCGACGACAAGCAGCGGCGTTTCAGCGGTTCCTCCCTCGCCTTGCTCCAGCTCAGGGGGCTGCTGATGTTCAGCAGCCCTCACCGCAATCTAGCTCCTCATACAGGAAGGCCCAAAAGCAGAGCGTCGCCTCTCATGCTCCCCCCAGTGGTAAGGACTGAGGGCCACGTCGACGCTCTAGTAGTCTTCTAAGCCCAAGACTGACCTGAGGGTGGTCTTGCAGGCTAAGAAGAGTTCGGCCAAAAAGCCCTGACCATTATGGAGGGCCGATGGGGACAGTCCCCTCTGGGGAAGAGCGGTTAACACCTCATAATATGGTGCCCATATCTCCTCAGTGTCCCCAGGGGATCGCTTTGCCAACCCTGCCACCTCTGGTGCTTCAGGGCGCAGCGGTCCCCAGCGAGCATACCTCTCAGTCACCGCCCGACATCTGCTAACTGGGTGTGTTCCTGCCGGTCTGCTGCTTCAGGACCCCGAGTTAACTGTTCCTCTAACACCAGAGGTCAGCCTCGAGAGGCTGATTCCCTTAGTAGACTTTCTGGCAGCGTGGAAACTTCTGCCGAATGTCTCTCATTGGGTCCTGCAGACTGTAGAAAAGGGCTACCCTATTCAGTTCGGTGCCCCTCCTACGCGCTTCAGCTAAGTTTTTCCCACACTTGTGGGTCACGAGCAGGCTCTGGTTAAGGAACAAGAAGTAAACACCCTCCTGAGGAAGGAGGCCATCGAGGTGGTCCCTCCTCTCGAGCGAGATGCCGGGTTCTACAGCCGGTACTTCATTGTTCCCAAGAAGGATGGGGGCCTCAGGCCAATCTTAGATCTACGCTTGCTGAACCGTACAGTCATGCGCCTCAAGTTCAGTATGCTTACGGTCAAGCAGGTTGTGTCTCAAATCAGGTCCGAGGACTGGTTTGTGACAATAGATCTGAAGGACGAATATTTTCACAAATCCATCCTTCCCGAACACAGGAAGTTCTTGAGGTTTGCTTTCAGGGGTGAAGCATACCAATATCGGGTTCTTCCTTTCGGCCTTGCACTCTCACCCCGCACTTTCACGAAGTGTGTGGATGCAGCTCTGGCTCCTCTGAGACTCCAGGGCATCCGCATACTCAACTACATCGACGACTGGCTGATTTTGGCCCAGTCCGATCAGATGGCGGTTCAACATTGAGATGTTGTTCTGTCACACATGAAAGTGCTGGGGTTAAGACTAAACGCCAAGAAGAGTGTGATTTCTCCATTACAGAGAACCACTTATCTAGGCGTGGTGTGGGATTCCTCCACGATGCAGGCACGTTTTTCTCCTGCTCGTGTCGAGTCAATCCTCACAGAAGTCGCGAAAGTCATAGAAGGCCGGTCACTCGCTGTAAAGCGGTTCCAGAAACTGCTGGGTCTGATGGCAGCTGCGTCTAACATAATTCCTTTTGGCCTGCTGTACATGAGACCCCTTCAGTGGTGGCTCAAAACCAAGGGGTTCTCCCCGAGGGGAAACCGGCTTTGCATGATCAAGGTCACATGGCTATGCTTTCGTGCCTTAGACATGTGGAGGAAACCTTGGTTTCTGAATCAGGGCCCGGTGTTGGGAGCTCCTTGCCGCCGTGTCACGTTTGCGATGGATGCATCCCTCACTGGCTGGGGAGCGGTCATGAGTGGCCGCTCGGCCCGTGGTCTGTGGAGGGGCCATCATCTCACTTCGCACATCAATTGCCTGGAGATGTTGGCCGTGTTTCAGGCTCTGTTACACTTTCTCCCAGACCTAAGAGATCACCATGTGTTGGTGCACACTGACAACACAGCGGTGGTCTCTTACATCAACCACCAAGGAGGTCTGCGTTTGCGCCCCTTGTACAAGCGGTCGCACCAGATACTGTAGAAAATACTTTTTCTAAATGCTTTTAAATTTGTGTTTTGGTTGTTCTGTGCTTATGAGAAGACAGAAATGTTCTATGCTTATGAAAAGACAAAGTGTACACTATGTAACAGAATCTGTTTAGTAAAATGTGTGTGTGTAGTTGCGAACTCTCTACATTTATGACATTTCTGAGAAACCTTTGTTTACAGGCACGTAGGAGAAAAGAAGCCCTGCAAAAGTAGTAGCAATTTGAAGGTCACTTTAGACTAGACTTTTGATCACTCTAAGAAGAAGAATGGGATGGGGCTGTATTTTCTTTTCTGTGCAGGAGTGGTTGGGGACAACAGGCCCTGATTGGAGGAGAAAGCTGAAAGATATCAGGAGGAGAGACCTGCAGATCAAGAATATAAATACTTGCATTTAGTTTTGTGAGACATTCCTGGACTGCCCAGAATGTCAGATTTGATATTGGCTGTTCTGAAATCCTGAGCTCAGAAGAAGCTGATCTGATTCTACATTAAACTTTGCATTATTTTTACTTACTTTAACTGTTGTAAGCGTCTATTCATTGGCGAATCCAAGAGCACGGGGAGGAAAAGGCATTTTCCTTCAATACTTGTGTGGTCCCCGGGGAAACTCATCTCGCTGAGAGCAGTTCACATCCCTGGGCATCTCAATGTGGGAGCAGACGTCCTTTAGAGGCAGGGGCCGAGGCCCGGTGAATAGATGCTTCACCCCTTAGTGGTGAAGCAGATCTGGAGAATCTTTGGCCAGGCTCAGGTGGACCTCTTCGCAACTCACAAGAATGCGCAATGTCCCCTCTGGTTCTCTCTGAGTCATCCAGCTCCCTTGGGGCTGGATGCCATGGTACAGACATGGCCGAGGCTACATCTGTACGCTTTTTCCCCGATCGCTCTGTCCCGGGAGTTCTGGCGAGAGTGCGCCGGGACGGGGTTCGACTTCTTTTAGTTGCCCCGTACTGGCCGGGTCGAGTTTGGTTCTCAGACCTGATTTTCCTCCTAGACGGCTCCCTCTGGGGGATTCCTGTCAGGACGGATCTCCTCTCACAGGCGGGAGGCGACATCATTCACCCCCGCCCGGAGCTATGGAAACTATGGGTTTGGACCCTGAGGGGGCACAACTTGTAGCTTCCGGTCTCCCAACTGAGGTTATTGAGACCATCCTCCAGTCCAGAGCTCCCTCCATGAGGAAACTGTATGCCCTGAACTGGAGACTCTTCACTTCATGGTGCGGAGACCGCCAGTTTGACCCAGTTAACTGCCCAGTTGGTACAGTACTGGAGTTCTTACAGGGCCGTCTCTCCACCTGGTTGACCCACTCCACCTTGAAGGTCTACGTGGCAGCCATTTCTGCTTACCACGCCGCTCTTGGTGGCTCCTCAGTGGGCAGAAACCCCCTGGTTACACATTTCCTCCGCGGTGCACTGAGGTTGAGGCCTAATATTCGCTAGGTTCTATGGCCTAGATCTCCGAGCCTCTCCTGGCTCCTTCGTTCTCTCGCCCTAATTGGCAGGGACACTTCTCCAGTATGGCGGCGTGGCCATTCTCGTTCCCAAAGCGTTTCGACGCAGCTCGAAGTTACCTGGAAGGGAACGTCTCAGGTTACGTATGTAACCCTAGTTCCCTGAAGGGAACGAGACGCTGCGTCTCGAGGCTATACTTCCGGCATTCCCTGCAGCGCTTGCTACTTCCAGAAGCTGATGCTGTTCTATCCGCACTTGCTTTTAAGCTTCCTGGTCGGTGACATCATCACGCCGGTGACGTCCCACGATTCCATTGGACTGATTGCACACATGATTCAGAGCGTGGTCACGCTGGAGGCGTTCCCAAAGCATTTTGACGCAGCGTCTCGTTCCCTTCAGGGAACTAGGGTTACATACATAACCTGAGACGTTTTTTTCTACTTATTAGAAATGGAGTCTACATACCCTGTTGAAATGTATTAATGTCCCATATCTCAAAAATGCTACAGTAAAATGGTTTCATATGAGGTGTGCATATAATATGGGACGTCCTGAATAAGAACTGATCATTGTTTTTTTCTACTTATTATAAATGGGTTTTTTATACCCCTCTAAATTGTTATAATGATTCATATCTCAAAAATGCTACAGTAAAATGGTTCCATATGAGGTGTGCATATAGTATGGGACGTCCTGAATAAGAACTGATCATTGTTTTTTTCTACTTATTAGAAATGGGGTCAATATACCCCTCTAAAGTGTAATAATGACCCATATCTCAAAAATGCTACAGTAAAATGGTTTCATATGAGGTGTGCATATAATATGGGACGTCCTGAATGAGAACTGATCATTGTTTTTTTTATTTATTAGAAATGGGTTTTTTATACCCCTCTAAAGTGTAATAATGACCCATATCTCAAAAATGCTACAGTAAAATGGTTTCATATGAGGTGTGCATATAATATGGGACGTCCTGAATAAGAACTGATCATTGTTTTTTTCTACTTATTATAAATGGGTTTTCTATACCCCTCTAAATTGTTATAATGATTCATATCTCAAAAATGCTACAGTAAAATGGTTTCATATGAGGTGTGCATATAGTATGGGACGTCCTGAATAAGAACTGATCATTGTTTTTTTCTACTTATTAGAAATGGGGTCAATACACCCCTCTAAAGTGTAATAATGACCCATATCTCAAAAATGCTACAGTAAAATGGTTTCATATGAGGTGTGCATATAATATGGGACGTCCTGAATAAGAACTGATCATTGTTTTTTTCTACTTATTATAAATGGGTTTTTTATACCCCTCTAAATTGTTATAATGATTCATATCTCAAAAATGCTACAGTAAAATGGTTTCATATGAGGTGTGCATATAATATGGGACGTCCTGAATAAGAACTGATCATTGTTTTTTTCTATTTATTAGAAATGGGTTTTTTATACCCCTCTAAATTGTTATAATGATTCATATCTCAAAAATGCTACAGTAAAATGGTTTCATATGAGGTGTGCATATAATATGGGACGTCCTGAATGAGAACTGATCATTGTTTTTTTCTACTTATTAGAAATGGGGTCAATACTCCCCTCTAAAGTGTAATAATGACCCATATCTCAAAAATGCTACAGTAAAATGGTTTCATATGAGGTGTGCATATAATATGGGACGTCCTGAATAAGAACTGATCATTGTTTTTTTCTACTTATTAGAAATGGGGTCAATACTCCCCTCTAAAGTGTAATAATGACCCATATCTCAAAAATGCTACAGTAAAATGGTTTCATATGAGGTGTGCATATAATATGGGACGTCCTGAATGAGAACTGATCATTGTTTTTTTTATTTATTAGAAATGGGTTTTTTATACCCCTCTAAAGTGTAATAATGACCCATATCTCAAAAATGCTACAGTAAAATGGTTTCATATGAGGTGTGCATATAATATGGGACGTCCTGAATAAGAACTGATCATTGTTTTTTTCTACTTATTATAAATGGGTTTTTTATACCCCTCTAAATTGTTATAATGATTCATATCTCAAAAATGCTACAGTAAAATGGTTCCATATGAGGTGTGCATATAGTATGGGACGTCCTGAATAAGAACTGATCATTGTTTTTTTCTACTTATTAGAAATGGGGTCAATACACCCCTCTAAAGTGTAATAATGACCCATATCTCAAAAATGCTACAGTAAAATGGTTTCATATGAGGTGTGCATATAATATGGGACGTCCTGAATAAGAACTGATCATTGTTTTTTTCTACTTATTATAAATGGGTTTTTTATACCCCTCTAAATTGTTATAATGATTCATATCTCAAAAATGCTACAGTAAAATGGTTTCATATGAGGTGTGCATATAATATGGGACGTCCTGAATAAGAACTGATCATTGTTTTTTTCTACTTATTAGAAATGGGTTTTTTATACCCCTCTAAATTGTTATAATGATTCATATCTCAAAAATGGTACAGTAAAATGGTTTCATATGAGGTGTGCATATAGTATGGGACGTCCTGAATAAGAACTGATCATTGTTTTTTTCTACTTATTAGAAATGGGGTCAATAAACCCCTCTAAAGTGTAATAATGTCCCATATCTCAAAAATGCTACAGTAAAATGGTTTCATATGAGGTGTGCATATAGTATGGGACGTCCTGAATAAGAACTGATCATTGTTTTTTTCTACTTATTAGAAATGGGTTTTTTATACCCCTCTAAAGTGTAATAATGACCCATATCTCAAAAATGCTACAGTAAAATGGTTTCATATGAGGTGTGCATGTAATATGGGACGTCCTGAATAAGAACTGATCATTGTTTTTTTCTACTTATTAGAAATGGGGTCAATAAACCCCTCTAAAGTGTAATAATGACCCATATCTCAAAAATGGTACAGTAAAATGGTTTCATATGAGGTGTGCATATATTATGGGACGTCCTGAATAAGAACTGATCATTGTTTTTTTTCTACTTATTATAAATGGGTTTTTTATACCCCTCTAAAGTGTAATAATGACCCATATCTCAAAAATGCTACAGTAAAATGGTTCCATATGAGGTGTGCATATAGTGTGGGACGTCCTGAATAAGAACTGATCATTGTTTTTTTCTACTTATTAGAAATGGGGTCAATATACCCCTCTAAAGTGTAATAATGACCCATATCTCAAAAATGCTACAGTAAAATGGTTTCATATGAGGTGTGCATATAGTATGGGACGTCCTGAATAAGAACTGATCATTGTTTTTTTCTACTTATTAGAAATGGGTTTTTTATACCCTCTAAAGTGTAATAATGACCCATATCTCAAAAATGGTACAGTAAAATGGTTTCATATGAGGTGTGCATATATTATGGGACGTCCTGAATAAGAACTGATCATTGTTTTTTTCTACTTATTAGAAATGGGTTTTTTATACCCCTCTAAAGTGTAATAATGACCCATATCTCAAAAATGCTACAGTAAAATGGTTTCATATGAGGTGTGCATATAGTATGGGACGTCCTGAATAAGAACTGATCATTGTTTTTTTCTACTTATTAGAAATGGGGTCAATAAACCCCTCTAACGTGTAATAATGACCCATATCTCAAAAATGGTACAGTAAAATGGTTTCATATGAGGCGTGCATATAGTATGGGACGTCCTGAATAAGAACTGATCATTGTTTTTTTCTACTTATTAGAAATGGGGTCAATATACCCCTCTAAAGTCTAATACTGTCCCATATCAGAAAAGAACCATCAAAGACACCAATAAATAACACGGATCTTAAAGCAGAAATGCAAATAAACAAGTAAGTAAACATTCACGAGTATTTTGTAGTATTATTTCTCAGTCCTGGCCTGGGCGTCTAAATGAAAAGCGCTCTGCAAGCGCGTTCTCTCTGGGCTGTTTCTGAAACTACCGTAATGACTGTAATATGCGCGCACTTTTAAAGTCAATCGCGGCTGGCTTGACCGTGTTTTTCTGAACCGCGGCTGGCTTTACCGCAGTGAATTTAGGGACCGTCTATGAAGTTACATACGACACTGATACACACATTTCTTAAACATCATTTGAAGAGAATTACCTTTCTAGCTATAAAGAGGCAGCGTTGAAAAGATATTATGCTGCTCTGTGACTAACGTTAAGTTTGTCAACTTCGGCTTACTGACATTATTAACTTACCAGTTCATGTTATCGTCGATACTATGGCAGTCATTCACAAGAAAATACACCTCCGACTTTACAGACGACATCCAGACCAGAAACTTGAAAATAACAAACAAAAGAAGGGCTGGAAAATACTGTTTAAAATCTCCACAGAAACAGGTATTGCCTAACGCGCTTTACCTCAGTATTTCAGTTCGCTGTTAAGCTTGACTAAGGGCTCGTCAGACGAGCTAACTTGCATTAAAGGGCAGCAGAATAAACGTGTTTCTCAGTTTAAATAAAGTTTATTTCGACTAATATGTGTCACCTTAACTTACTCACCAGTCCATGTTTTCACCGTTATGGCGGCGCCCTGGCCGTCAGTCAGAAAAAAAGGCTACGGACATGAAAAACACGATGAATATTGTTAAGTTTCCTGTTAACAAGTGAAAACATCTTAAAATTGTTCAGTTTTTCATAAAACATAAATAATATACTAACCTTTTTGTCAAGTTATTGGTGCAACATTTCTCTTTTGTCCTTTTTACCGCCACTTCCTCTCAACAGGAGAAAAAAAATCTCCCTTGCCATTGGTCAGTTTTTCGCGGGCAAGGTCACTACTGTAAATTTACAGCAGTTTACTGTAAACGGATTTACAGTAGTGGAGAATTACAGTAGTGACCACATATTTTCCCATAATCCTTTGCAGTTTACAGTAAAATACTGTATATACATTTTACAGTATCTTACTGTAGATATTACAGTAAAATACTGTTCAAATTACAAAAATCGGTTACAGTGTAAAGTTTGGAAGAAAAAGAAAAAGGTCAACCAGAGACCGTTTTTTTATGGATGCTGTGAGAGGCATCACTACACTGAATAAACTGCTTATATTTGATAAATGTCCTATAGCTAACTACAAAACCAAGATGCAAATAATTAACGTCATATTGCATTACAGTAAAGTTACTCACATACTTGATATTATCAACAAAAAAAGCAAAACGATTGTATAGAATAAACGATAGGGAAACTTTAAAAAAAAAATGTATTATTATTATTTATCTTATGTAGTTTCATTTTGTGACGATAAACAAACGAGGAGGAAGCAAATGCAGGTGAATGAAGTTTATTGAAGACAAACAAAAGGTAAACTCAGTGCAGTGATGATGAATGTCTCTCGGATGGGTGGTGCAAGGGCTGATGGTCGATGACGGAGAAACGGCGTGAATAATCCAGAGTGGTGCGCGGAGGTGTCGTGACAAACAGTGCAGATCACACGAAGACACAGACAACATCCAGCGACGAAGACTCCAGAGACAGGCAAGGCAAACACAACACGAACGAGGTCCGGGGTGAGTCATCTGACAGAGGAAGAGAGAATGAGGTGAGTATAAGTAGACCGAGATGATGTGCTGCAGCTGGTGCGGGACTGATTGGCAGCTGCGCAGAGAGCGTGACAAACAACATAGACAAACTCACAGATCACAAGACATGAGAAGCCGGTCGATCTCAGTACCGTGACAGTACCCCCTCCCCTAGGAACGTCCCCTGACGTTCCCAGACTCCTTTACCTGTCGATTGTAATCATCAATAAGGGAGTGATCCAGGATGTCCCTGGCAGGTACCCAACTTCTCTCCTCCGGACCGTAACCTTCCCAGTCCACCAAGTACTGGAATCCGCGTCCCCTGCGCCTTGAGTCCAGAATACGATTAACCGAATATGTAGGTTCCCCGTCTACGAGTCGCGGCGGTGGGGGAACCGGGGCTGGCGGATTAATGGGTGCAAAAAACACGGGCTTAATTTTGGAGACATGAAAGACGGGATGAATCCTCCTGTATACTGGAGGAAGTTTAAGGCGGACTGCCACCGGACTAATGATTTTGGTGACAGGAAACGGGCCAATGAATTTGGGAGCAAGCTTATTCGATACGGAACGGAGTGGAATGTTCTTAGTAGAAAGCCACACTTTGGAACCGACGACGTATACGGGAGGCCTCGACCGGTGGCGATCAGCCTTAGCCTTGGTGCGCGCTCCCACCTGGAGTAGAGTCTCACGGGCTCTAGTCCAGGTGCGATGACACCTCTGGACAAACGCGTGAGCGGAGGGAACCGCGACTTCGGATTCCAGACTGTGAAAAACTGGTGGCTGGTACCCTAAACTACATTCGAATGGGGATAGGCCCGTAGAAGATACTGGTAATGAATTGTGGGCATACTCCACCATAGAGAGTTTTTGGCTCCAGGAGGAAGGATTTCTAGCGACCACACATCGCAACGTTCTCTCCAAATCTTGGTTGGCTCTCTCAGTTTGTCCATTGCTCTGCGGATGGAAACCTGACGAAAGACTAACAGTAGCCCCTAGTAACCTACAAAACTCCTGCCAAAATTTGGACACAAATTGGGGTCCCCTGTCGGAGACCACGTCCGTCGGGAGGCCATGTAACCGAAAGACGTGATCCACGACAGTCACCGCTGTCTCCTTGGCTGAGGGTAATTTGGGCAAGGGAATAAAGTGGGCAGCCTTCGAGAACCGGTCCACCACGGTTAAAACTACCGTGTTACCCTGGGAGGGTGGGAGGGCGGTGACAAAATCTAGAGCGATGTGGGACCAGGGTCTCGAAGGTACCGGCAGCGGTTGAAGGAGCCCATCAGGGGGTCTGTTGGAAGTCTTGCCAATGGCACAAACTGAGCAAGCCAAAACAAAACTGCGAACATCACGAGCCATACGAGGCCACCAAAATCGTTGCTTGACCAAATAAATGGTTCGACTAACTCCCGGATGGCAAGCTAGATTGGAACAATGTCCAGATGTTCCACAATACAGGCAGAGTCCCTGGGATCTCCGCCTCTCCTTCTCCTCCCGGGTAAGCCGAGCTCGCCCCACCTGCATGGGCTCGTGATCGTTGGCTGGGCCGACCGAATCTCCGCCGCTGGCTCGAGATGATGTTCCCTCCCCAGGGGGGAGCCGAACGGGTAGACACCGCCGCTCGGCTCGGGAGAGTCGAGAGTCTACCCGCAGTGCCAGGTCGATCAGGGCGTTGAGAGTGGCGGGTAGATCCAGGGCGTAGATTTCCTTCTGGATTCGGTCGGCCAGCCCATGCAGGAACATGTCCCACTGCGCCTCTTCGTTCCACTGACACTCTGCCGCGAGGGTGCGGAACTCGATAGAATAGTCCGAGACGGATCTCTCCCCCTGTTTGAGATCCGTCAATAGCCGCGCGGCCTCTCTTCCTGCGACCGCGCGGTCAAACACCCTCTTCATCTCGGCGGAGAGTGTAGTGAACGAAGCACAGCAAGGGTCCTGGTTCTCCCACACCGCCGTTCCCCACAACGCCGCCTTCCCAGACAGCAGGGTGAGCACGAACGCCACCTTGCTTTCCTCACTAGCGAAAGTACGAGGCTGTAAAGCGAAATGCATAGAACATCTAGTGAGGAAAGCCCGGCAATAGTTCGGCTCACCGCTGTAGAGTTCCGGGGAGGGAAGGCGGGGCTCCGATGGTGGCGTCACGTTGGATGGTATCGGGGGAGATGGAATCACTGGCGGCGTGGGTGGCGCAGCGGGAAGTTGTATCTGCTGCATACGCTGGGTGAGCTCGGACACTTGCACCACGAGAGCCCGAATGGCCTGTCCGGACTCGACCATTGATTTATCCTGGCTGTCCATCCGAGAGACGCAGGCTCGCATGAAGTCTTCCAGTGTGGATGGGGAGGAGCCTGCTGCTTCCATGACGGTCAGATGATTCTGTGACGATAAACAAACGAGGAGGAAGCAAATGCAGGTGAATGAAGTTTATTGAAGACAAACAAAAGGTAAACTCAGTGCAGTGATGATGAATGTCTCTCGGATGGGTGGTGCAAGGGCTGATGGTCGATGACGGAGAAACGGCGTGAATAATCCAGAGTGGTGCGCGGAGGTGTCGTGACAAACAGTGCAGATCACACGAAGACACAGACAACATCCAGCGACGAAGACTCCAGAGACAGGCAAGGCAAACACAACACGAACGAGGTCCGGGGTGAGTCATCTGACAGAGGAAGAGAGAATGAGGTGAGTATAAGTAGACCGAGATGATGTGCTGCAGCTGGTGCGGGACTGATTGGCAGCTGCGCAGAGAGCGTGACAAACAACATAGACAAACTCACAGATCACAAGACATGAGAAGCCGGTCGATCTCAGTACCGTGACACATTTCTTCTTTTTCTTTATTCCTTTTTTGTGTATGTTTGGAATACAGTTTCATCCTCTATAAGTGTCCGACTTGACTGCCGTCTCTTAACTGTGCGTTCACACCGCCGGCGGCGAGAGCGTCAAAGTGGCCGGAAGTCATTCATTTTCAATGTGAGCCGGCGGCGAGAGCGGCGCGGCGCGTTTTGGGCGGTGTGGGCGTCGGGGAGAGTTGAAGTCAGGCCAACTTTATGGTAATGAGCTATGACGCGGCTCAGCGGCAACCAATCAGAATGTAGAAGTTCACCGCTGAGAGGTTTCAAAAGAACGCAGTCCTGTAAACTTGGTTCCGGCCACATTAGTTCCAAAGGAAAATAGAGGAGAAGTTAATTATTGCTGTGGCGGGTTTCCCCATAATCTACGACGTGTCCCTGTTTTTAAGTTTGCACTTAACCATGAACACAAAACCCACACCATACAAATGGCTTTTAATTAGTTTATTTCGTTAGCAAACATGTAACTACAATTAAATTCAATTTCTTATTTTCATGTTTAAAATATTTAATATGGTTAACTAACTTACATCCAACTTGTGGTCAGTCTGCACAAGATCGACATGTTTGTTTGCTTTGCGGCCGCTTTAAATACAAGATCAAGCGTTCGATCGTCAGAGCGTCAAGGAATCTTTCTACAGCGTTGCTTGCAGGGCGGCCAGAGCGAATTTTGACGCTCTCGCCGCCGGCGGTGTGAATGCACAGTTACTCCTCCCCCGACTGCAAGCGGCTGCTCTCGCCAGCCGGCGGCAGGCTAGTGTAGTGCATCTCGAACGCCCCTATTGTCTTTAAAGGTCCACTGAAGTGCCTTGAAACACGCAGCGTTATTCTATGTGGTGACGTGCTTTTAACTGAAACAAAAATATATCGCCCAGCCCCGCCCACTCATTTTGAATAGCCAATAGCGTTCCATTAATATCTGCTCAGGCAAGAGCCGTTGAGCTCGGTAAAGCCGCATTTGTAAGCTTATGACAGCCACAGACTAATAAATTACCACACAGATTCAATATGAAACTTGGTAAAACGAAATAGTGATCATAATCATGCTGAGGCTGTGTAATTTAATACATGCCGTCCGTACATATGAGCGCATATGATCTGCTACTCTAGAGAGCATTTGATTGGACAGAACGTTTGATGAGAAACTGAAGTGCACGGTGATATCATCCAAATCCTTGATTCATATTGGCGGAAGTGACGAGACTGTAAGTTTTGAATGCCCATATCTTGTAAACGCGAATTTTGTCTTTGTTTTGCAGCACACTAGCTTATAGATAACCTTAAGGCTAATATATTCATACTAAAAGCCAAAAAACTTTAATTTTGATTTCAGGGGGACTTTAAGTAAAACATGTTGTAATTTGATACTCACGCAGATTTTGTTCCATTTCTGCCTCCAAGGTTCAAAATCAAAGAGGAAATCTGACTGGGGAGAAAAAAGCGATAAGAGAAATACATGCGCTTATCAGAAGATGCTACACCATTATGTAACGTTAGCCTTTATTCAAAGCTACAAATAGTCGCGTGTGACTAACTCCGATCAAAATCTCAATCCAGTAAGGTAATACTTGGCAACTCAAAATAATAAGATATCCCAAATACTTAAATTTTGCACATGCCAGCACACAGCAGCAGGCGTATATGTTTTAAATTTTAATCTGAATACATCAAAATGTGTTTAATGAAGTGTTGTGCACTTTGTTTCCAACTCCACTGTTATTGGACTGTAAAGTAAAAATATTGTACAAGATGTGTTTTCAGTTAAAGATATTCAACAGTATCAACGTTGGTATTTTATGAAATTTTATTTTTGGTGTTTTTGTTTATGCAGGACAGCAGAGAAAGCACACAAGTGGGGGGGAGAGGAGAGGACAGCATCAGAAAGGACCTAGAGCTGGGACTCTTTCAAAGATCACCCGAAGCACAACCATGATATATGCACAAGGCTGTTTTTTTTATCAGAATTTGAAGAAACATTTTGGCTTAAAATAATAAATACATTTCATTTAAGGTGTTTCCTGTGTAAAGAATTTTAAGGGTGTTGCTTTTTTGATCCCTTCACCATGACATGGTTTATGTTGCAGGTTCCATTCTCAAAGTCTTTTACCCATTTCCACTGCACAAATGTACACAACTCTTATAATGATACACAAACCTGTTTACACATAAATATATTTAACCACCAAAATAAGAGATCAAGTAGTTTTAGTCAAAAAAGGTTTCTCTTGTGCAGCGCAAAATATGCATGTTATTGCACAAAAACTTTTTGAGTCTTTAAAGGAACACTCCACTTTTTTTTGGAAATAGACTCATTTTCTAACTCCCCCCGAGTTAATAAGTTGAGTTTTACCGTTTTGAAATCCATTCAGCCGTTCTCCTGTTCTGGCGATATCACTTTTAGCATAGCTTAGCATAGATCATTGAATCCTATTAGACCAATAGCATCGCGTTCAAAAATGACCAACGAGTTTCGATATTTGTCCTATTTAAAACTTGACTCTTCTGTAGTTATATTGTGTACTAAGACAAATGCAAAGCTTCAATTTTCTAGGCTGATAAGATTAGGAACTACAATCCCATTCCGGCGTAATAGTCAAGAAAGTTTGCTGCTGTAATATGGCAGGAGCAGTAATACCACGCAGCACATGTGCAAATGCTAAACTAGCTGGGAACTCATTTCTGATAATACTCCGCCTGCTGATATAACACAATTATATAATATATAAACGATGAAAACAGAGGCTTAACACAACATTTACATTCAAAATGCATCTAGAATGTTTGTCACCTGCAAACTTTAAGATAAATAGGTAAAGCTAAAAGTTCCAGTAATTTAAATTGAAACTTAAAACACGGCTGTGGAGCTGTAGTTATAATATGACTTTTATTATTCCATAATCAAATGACTTTATAAAGATGACTGTGCTAGAGGAGGTGAATATTGTCTACAATATAACTTTAATTGTAGGATTTAATTCTCCCTTCTCAGGATTTGGCACCTGCCCACAACCAGTACCTGGTTTAATAGCCATGGAATAACTGTACTTGATTGGCCGGCAAACTCGCCTGCCTTAAACCCCATTGAAAATCTATGGGGTATTGTCTTTTTTTTTTTTTTTTCTTCAAAGTGGATCAGTCATGATATCACTTACACTTTTTTTGTTTTGTTTTTTTGTTTTTTTTTAAGCGGATCAGTCTGCCTGCGCTGATCATATCACGTTTTCACCTGTTTTTACACTTGTTAGAGAAAAATTCATAAGGGGTGATTTTTATGCGTATGTGAAACATTTTGGAATGTTGGGGATGGTGGAAAACAACAGGTGGTAAAGTGATGACCAGACTCCTCTGTAAGAGGGCCTCTGGCTGTGTAAGGAGTGGTAGGAGCGTTGGGGACTCTACAGTGCCTTAGGGTGACCTTTAGGGTCGCAGCAGGCCTGAAATATAGGCAGAGGATGCCTGGAAGGGATGATCTATAGAGATGTTTTCTGTCTTCCTTGCCTTATGTGAAAACACCAGCTGTTCTTAGTTTGTAACCTTGGGTGTGCAAAGAGGTATAAAGCGGAGGCGATCCCTCCCTCCTTTGTCACACTCTGCAGCAAACCTGTGTTTCTGTATGACTGTCTGATCTTCTTTGCAAAGAATAAACCTTTTATTAACTATTGCTTAAGTTTGTCCTTATTACCGGGGTCTCAAACAAAATTCCACGACACACTCACCCAAGCATTCCGCCCCAGAGCAAGAAACCACCAATGCACCGGCCACCGGGGGCACTCTCCACCGGCAGGGTGTGGTGGTGGGGTGGAGGGGCCTGAGATGATGAGTGAGGTGGAGTCTAAGGCCTGACCTGACACATGAACATAGACAAACATGCACACATATACACATGCATACATTCCCACCCTCTCGCACACAAACAAATATTCACACACTCACCCCACATGTGGACACACAAAAATGGACACGGTACCCACAGTCACACAGCCCATTTGTACTCTATACTCCTGGATCCAGGCACCACCACCCCTAGAAGGGCGATCAGCACCAGACCCAGGAGTTGAACCCCCTTCGCTCTGGAGTGGAGCAATCTCTGGCGGGATCACCCCGGTCCCCACAACAGCAGAGAAGACCACCAGCCCAGACCCCGACACCCCCGCACCGCAAAACCCTACCTGTATGTTGGTGTGATGGAGCAGGAGAAGGGAAGCATTAGGGATGGGGTGGAAATTACCCCTCCCCCTCCCCTTTTGGAGCCAGCTACCCTGCTGACCCCCATAGGCACCCCTGTTGCCCCAAGTCCGCCCAGGGCAGGGGGCCCAGGCCCATCCAGACCAGGGCCCATGGTAGCCCGGGGCGGCCCACCAGACCTATGGGGTATTGTCAAAAGGAAGACCAAAGTAAACAAGAAATGCTGGATTTTATTTATTTTTTATTTTTTTGTCTTTATTCCGTAATCATCAAAATTGAAAAAAAAAAAATAAGGGCTTGAAATATTTCACTTTTGTGTGTAGTGAACTAATACAGCATACAAGTTTAACTTTTTGAAACAAATTATTGAAGACTTTCCCTCAATATTCAAATTTTTTTTTTTTGGCACATACCTGCAATTGAATACAATATTGTTTAATTGAATATTGAATTTAATTATTATTATTTAGAGTTAAGTTTATAAGTTCAATTAAAAGGAAATCTGTTTGTGATCAATTTGTAAACTGCTTGTTCAGCCCTGCTTAGGACATTTAACTGTATTAATCTCTATAATAATAAAATCAAATCATACAACCTATTTATTTTTATTTATTTTTTTTAAACAACGACAACAACAACAAAAAAAAAAACTCAAATTCATATTGTAAGATCTTGGATAGAATTCGGGATAACTTGATTAGCACAGTGCTGAAGATAGCACAGTTGCCATCTTCTCTCTCTCTCTTTCTTTTTTTTTTTTTTAGCTCCCTGGACTTAAACTAAGTATATTAGTAATTTAGGATTCGAAACAAATAAAACCTCTAAAAATGTTAATAGAATTGTTCAGAACATGATATAATATTTTCATTTGTTCATTCATTTGTACATATAATGTGTATACAATTATGTAGATGCTCTTTAAGGATATTGTATTCAAGGCACAAAGCACTAAAGACTTACAAGATTTTGAAAAATGCATGACACTGGAAAAAAATGCTTATTTTATTTAAATCGCTTGCATCCTAGTTTTTAACCAGCTGCTGCTCTTAACTCTGTAGGAGAGAGGGTAATAGCACTGCAGATGACTTCTTCAGCTAAATAAAGGTTTGTACACATGTTAATTTATAAAGTATGTACTGTGCTGTAAATTATATAATTTTAAGCAACACAGCATTCAAGGATGAGATGTTAGACAGTTGTGTCAGCATCTGTAGTTTCACATGATGGAAACAACTTTTGCCTTGCATAAAATAAACAGATTTTATTCATTATAACACTGAATTGAATTTAATTGAATTTTAAAATATGATCTTTAATCTCAGTACCGTTTATTTATGGGCAGATTATGAGTGAAACATGAGGCGCCAGACTGAGGTTCATAGTTTTCCCGTTAAACAGCAGCCCATCACCGGCTCATATTTTGCAGACACACCGGCTCCAGAATTAGTGCTTTTTTGGTAAAAAAGTGATTGCAGAGAACGGGTGAAAACACAAATGTTACTTTTAAATGTTGCATTTTTTAATGCTTATTCAACTACAGTATGTTTGTACTATGGTTATGCTGTAGTCATACAAATAAATTCAATTTGTCTTGTCAGTGAGTGTTCTTGTTTAAAAATAAATGTTCATGTTTTGTTTATTGCTGTGTAATCCACTGTAATTCTGTGCATGGTTTTAAATGTCCAGCTCATTTTATACCAGCAATGTATAAACAAAAAATAAAAAGACAAAATAACCCAGCATGTGTTCTGTTGTTTTTAACCCAGCATTTTGTAGAGTGTAGTTTTTATCTTTTTCAGTTATTCTATATACTGCATGAGGTCTATTTGCTCACAATAAGGGATGCTAAAGTTAGGGATGATATGCTTAAAGTGACCAGTGAAAGAAACTAAATGCCTGTTGTCAGTTTTAGATGTAGAAGGGAAAACAATGGAAAAATAATATTGCAGTTTTTATTTAATAGAGAATGAGAAATGGGTTTAAAACAGTATTAGGATAACAAAGTGAAATATTTTTTCAATGTTTTGACCTTTTTCAGTTTGTCTGCCAGGCAATTCTAATCAAACAGATCAAGATAACTAAAAACTGAAAATACAAAGAACTGAAGCACTAATGTTGTTGACATTGATCTTTATGCTTTGAAATAAATCACAGAATGACACAACCTGATTTATTTTTCAGTTCTTCAACTTGTTTTTTTAGCTCTTTTATTTCTTCTCCTTTCTCTTCTTTCAGGTGTTGATAGAGTTTTTCCAGTAATTCCTGTTGTTTCTGACGTTCTTCCAGCATCTGTTTAAGCTCCTGAATGCGCTGCTCGTTTCTCTCTCTGAAATCATTAAATTGTTCTGCTTGATTTCTGGCTTCATCTTCATGTTTCTTTTTTATGGCTTGTATTTCCTCTTCATGTTTCTGTTTCATTTCTTCTCGCTCCTTCTCCTCCCTTTCTTTTCTCTGCTTCTCCTCTCTTTCTCTTCTTTTAATCTGTTCTTCTTGCTCTTGTTGCAGATCTTCAATCATTTTCTTCCATGTCTTTTTCTCTTCTTCTCGTCGCTCATCATCTTCTCGTTTTCTCCTCTCCCACTCCTCTTTTCTCTCTCGTTCCAGCTGTTCATAATGTGTTTTCATTTCAGTTTTCTTTTCTTCATATTCTCTCTCTTTTTCTTCTCTTTCTCTTCTCTGTTTTTGTCTCTCATCCTCTAGCTTCTGTCCTTCATCTTCTCTCTCTCTTTCAAATCTCTTTCTCATCTTGTCCAGTTCTTCTTGTTTTACTCTGAGTTGTTCTTCATGTTTCTCTTTTCTTGTTCTTTCTTCTTCCTCTCGTTCTCTCATCTGTCGTTTCTTTTCATCCTCCCATTCTCTCTGCTGGTGTTTAATTTCCTCTTGAGATTCTTTTCTGTCATTTTCAGCCTCTTTTATTTTTCTCACCCATTCGTGTCTCTCTTTTTCTTCTTGTTCATTTCTCCTTTTCTCCTCCAAATCTCTCTTTTTTATTTCTTCTTCTTCTTTCATCCTTAATTCTGCTAAAATATGTTCTTGTTGTTTCATCTTTTCTTGATCTTGTCTGTATTTCTTTTCTCTCTGTCTATCTTCTTCTTCTCTTTCTTTTTGCTGTTTTTCATACTGTGATCTCTGATTTTCAATCTCTTTCTTCATTTCTTCTATTTTTTGATAATATTTAGCTCGTTGCTGTTTTTCCTCTTCTGATCGTTTCTGGTTTTCAGTCTCTCGTTTCTTCTGTTCTGTTTTCTCTTTTTCTTCAAATTCTTTTCTGAATTGTTCCTCTTTTTCTCTGAATTGATTCTGCATCTTCAATTTTTCTTCATCTGCTCTTTGTTTTTCTTCTTCAAGTTGCTTTATCATGTTCTTCATGTCCATATCATATCTGGCTTGTAACTCTTCTTTCTGAGCCTGAATTTCTCTTTCTCTCTCTTTCAGTATTTCCTCCATTCTCTTTTTAATGGACATCTCTGCCTCCTCAAACATGCTGTTAGTGAAGTATCGACCCTCATTGGTGTTTTTCACCTCTTCTATCATGTTTAACAGTTGAAGCACTTGAGTTTTGTCTTGTTTTTCTCTGTTATTGAAAGACAGGAATCTGTTTCCACAATCTCTGATTAGTTTCTTGACCTCAACATCATTTCCTTTCTCCACATATTTTTCTATAGATTCATTCTCAAGATCATCTCCTCTAGTGAACAGAACGATGCTGAACTGAGCCGCTTTCGGACCAAATATCTTCTTTATCAGATCTACAGTGTCTGATTCTTCTTTGGTGAATCGTCCCACACTCAACACAATGACAAACACATGAGGTCCAGGTGATGACAGTGAAACACATTTCACTATTTCTTCTGCTACCTGATCATTTGTCAGTGTCGTGTCAAAGAGTCCTGGAGTATCAACAACAGCTACTGATCGACCATCAACTTCACCAACTCCCTTCTGACAAACGGTTGTCACTGACTTCATGTTTGCTTGACTCACAAACTCATTCCTTCCCAAAATAGTGTTTCCTGTTGCACTCTTTCCATTTCCTGTCCTTCCAATCAGCACAATCCTCAGACACTTTGGATCATCTGAACATTCAGCACCTAAAAAATCATGCAAATATACATTTATTAATACAATGCAGTTCTAGTTTTGGTGTTTTTCAGTCCATATCAAAAACACTAATAAAAATAAACACCAACACTAAACAATGAATGTCAAACATGCATCCTAATAATGCGATTATAATGGCATTTTGGCAATAGCAAAGAAAAAAACACCTTCTGACTGAATTTTCTGCTTTAACTCTTCAATTTCATCTTCCATTCTCTTCAGTTCTTTTTTATGCTGTTCCTCCAGTTCATGTTTGATTCTGTTCTTTTGATCTTTAACGTACGTCTGTTGTGAATATGGTTCAGTCTTCATGTTCTCTATAAAATCCAGTAGTTCTGGGATCTGTTGTGAGTCTTCATGCTCTTTTAAACCCACCACATAGTATCGACCTCCACAACGACTGATTAATCTCTGACATTCTGTGCTGGATTTAATGAAGTTTGTCACTGGTTCTTTAACAGTGACATCACTGACAAACATGACTATGAAATGCTCTCTGGAGTAAAAGTTCATCTGGATCTTTTCTATTTCTGCTTTGTCTTCATCAGTCAGTGGACCAGCATGAATAATGATGAGGAAAGCATGAACTCCAGGATCACAGAGAGACACACAGCGGAGAGTCTGACGCATCACTTCCTCCTCTGAGAGTTGATTGAGAGCTGGAAGCTCCACCAGACTGATCAGACGACCATAAATCCTCTTCTCTTTCTTCACACACTCTTTACTGCTCTCTCTCTGATGTGATTTGTTTATATTTTTTCCTCGTAAAAGTTTGGACATCAAGATTTTAAATTCTGAATCACTTCCACACAGCACCAGGTTCAGCTTCTGTTTTCCAAATACATTTGGTGACACTGAAAAACATATAAAAGATATTAGACTTCCTTAAACAACAAGAACATTTGAGAATGTGAAAATGTTAACTATTAATAATTTCATCAACTTAAAGTTGGAACGAATCCACTCTCTGATATTAACTGTTCGAAAAAATAAAGAAAACTATGTTTGACAATGTACAAATAGTTATGCTGTATTCTGTCAGTCCAAATTTAAAATTTGCAATCGGCTTTTGTTTTTGTTGATGTTGCTTTTATTTGGTGAGCTTGTTTTCTTTTGTTGTTGATCCAAAGTATTAACGGCTTTCCCCTGTTTCTAAATTCATTCTTGTGTCCTTGTTCCTGTTCATTGAGTTTTTCTTTTTAAATTATGTGCATGTACACTTTATTAAATGAGAATGATTCGCGGTGCAGTTTAGTTATTTTATCTCATTAGCATAATAAGAAGAGAAATTCTGAAAACGTACTTAGACTTTCTTCACTTCTCTTGCTCTGTTCATGTTTTCCATCATCTTTGTAATAAGAACACTCTTTGTTTTTTTCTTCTGATCTGACTGAACCATCAGATCTGCTCTGCTCGTCATCCACTGATGTTCCTTCAACATCTTCATATAAATCACATGTAAGATATTGTTCCTGGCTTTCCTGAATTATTTTATCAACCGTCTTGAATATGTCAGATTGCCATTCCGGGTTTTCTTTTTCAAACTCAATATGTCCTAGTCCACACTTCTTCATAAACTGGTAAGCAACTGTATGCGTTTGTGACATTGTCCCTTTATCAGTCATGAGAACAATGGTACGTTTAATTGCTTCTTCGCTGAATTTATCCAGCATAAAATTCACTCTTCTCATGTCTTCCTGAGTGAAGTCTTCATACTGCTGTATGACTATGAATGCATGAGGTCCCGGAGCAGACATCTCCACACACTCTCTCACTGTCTGTTCAAGCTGATGATTTGAGATGTTTAGATCCAGCAGATGAAGAGTGTTAATGATTTTAACGTGTCTGTCCTTCACTGTTCCACCAATTACGGTCACATTGTGCTGCTGTATAGATGTATCACTCTCACACACATCTTTTCCCAGGATGGAGTTGCTGACTCTGGTGTTTTCTGATGCATTCTTCCCCAAAAGAATAATCCTCAGATCACTCACTGGAAAACACATAAACACATCATGCAAAAATAAAATAACAGAGAATATTTAATATTCTGGTTTTAAAACTATTTAAATTAAGAAATGTAAATGGATAAAAGGCTTGGCTTTGATTCATATAGAATAATTTAACCCTCATGTGGTGTTCAAAATCCTATTACACCTATGGTGTTCCAGGTCAAAAATGACAGGCCTATAAAAAAATAGCTTATAAATCACTCATTTAACCACATTTTCACCCAATCTTGGATTCAATCTTTTTGTCAACTTGTTTTCTGTCAATTAGGACTGGTTTTATATTTCTATTTGCATCTAATTAATTGTGGGCCTCATTTATCTGAGAGTAGGCATCTAATTTTTTAAGTAAAAAAATGAGAACATCACAGTTCCAAAACAAAATGTCATAATATTTTGTCTGGAAGATGTGATGAAACAAGCAGGGTCACTGCAGTCACAGCCAGATTGTGCGTGAGTGTGAGTTTAGGTGTGTGAGTGTGTGTTCGAATGTGGTAATGTCAGATTGATGAATGGATATTAGATTAAAAAAAAATTATCACTGTGAAAAAGAATGTTTCTTTCAGAAAATAGTTTTTGTGTGTGTGTGTGTGTGTGTGTGTGTGTGTGTGTGTGTGGCATACATGTATCCATGCATGCACATGTCCAATGGCTCTATGTCTGCAAGCACACATATACATATGTGAACATGATAAACATGCTCCTGTCAACTAAATTTTTCTCTAATTTTCAGTCTCCCCCATTCACTTTCAATGACCAGGAGCTCGGATAAATGACACCTACAATTAAACCGTTTGAAAATGAAATACAAAACCAGTCCTAATTGAAAGAAAACAAGTTGATAAAAAGATTGAATCCAATTTTGGGTGATAATATAGCATAACAAGTGATTTATAAGCTATTTTGTGTAGGCTCGTCATTTTTGACCGGGAACACCACAAGTGTGACTCTGTGTCATTTTGTACAAAATAAAAGCATTTCAAAATAAATTTCCTGGTTAAACATTAAAGTAGACTAGTGTGATCAACAGTGCAATTTATTTTCATATTTTTCTCAATATTGCCAAAATTATTAACAAATAATGCTTTTTTCACTCAAAAACTGAGGTGCATAAGCTCGGATAAATGACTCCTACAATTAAACTGTTTGAAAATTGAATACAAAACCAGTCCTAATTGAAAGAAAACAAGCTGATAAAAAGATTGAATCCAATTTTTGGGGATAATATAGCATAACGAGGGATTTATAAGCTATTTTGTGTAGGCCTGTCATTTTTGACCGGGAACACCATAGGTGTAACAAAGTGAAAAAAAACAACACAAAAAAGTAAAAAATAAATAAATAAAAAATGTGGACAAGTTGTTATAGTCTCTTTGAACAAAGTCACTAAGTTTCAGTTCAATGCGATAACATTAACTAGTATTTTAAGGAAAAAGAAAATCTTCTCCAGTCAAAAATGACATGAACACCACATGAGGGTTAATTAATTTGCAACAGGATTTCACATTGTTTACATTATTATGAACTTGTAGAGTACAAAACAACAACAAATATATATTTCAGCAGAAAGACCAACAATTTCACAATATTAAAAAAAAAAAAAAAAAGTCTGGAGTTATAATATAACTATAATAGACTTACTGTTAGGACGTTCTCCATATGGACTATGTTGTCCTTGGCTCTCTAAAAATAACATCACCCAATAGTATCAGATGTGATGAATATGACATGAAACACTGATCAAGACTGACTGGATTTAGTGAATATGTTCAAAACATGTAGAGGTTATGATGATAAGCATTTAGAACATTGGGTTGCACTTTAGAATGTTAGAAAATAAAAAAGGACAAATTAATAGCACCATATTAACATTCCACTATTAACTAATATGGAAACAAGAATAACTAAGGTGAAAAATCTTTTAAGTTTTAATAGAGTAGTGATGTCTAGTGATAAGTAAAATCAGATGCATTAATGTTCTAATTAGTAATTATAGTTAATAAAACTACTCTCATTTGCTTACTGTTTATCTAATAGGTTACAAATTATAAGTTTGTTTTCAAATTAAAATGAGCTAATAGTAGTAAGTGAAGTGATAATGTAGTACTACTCACTGTCCTGCATTACTTCTTGCTTAGTTTATTACCTACTGTATTAATGACAGACCATTATATAAAACTGGCACATTTCAGCTTTGACATTAAAAGTCAGAAACTTTTGGTAAATATATAGTTTACTGTCTACCTGGAAGTCAAATAGAAATATTAACACATTCATCATTAATTTGAATTATATTTGAATAATTAATATGAAAACATTCTTAACAGCAGTTGGTAGCAATTGTAGAAGACTGATGTCCTCTTGATGCACTGATGAGACATGTTGTTTCTTTTTATCTGCACCTTGACTGATTATTTCATCTACTTTTTGAAGTATTTGAGAGCGTTTTGTGTTTTGTTGAAGTTGAAGTTGTCCTCCTCCACATTCTGTGGATATTTGCTGAATAAATTCATTTTCTTCAGATGTCGGTTCAGCGCTGTGTTTCTCATCATCAGTAGTCAGAATCATTGTGCACTTCATTGCATGTTCGCCAAAGCAATTCAACACTGAAGGTAATATCTCTCTATTCTGCTCGGTAAAATCATTGTGCTGCAGCACCAGTATGATCACATGAGGTTCTGGAGGAGACAACTTGGACACATTATGTGTTATTGTTTGTAGTCTGAGTACTGGATTGAGCAGGTGAGTTGTACCTAGAGAGAACGCCGCTGCAGGTTAATTTTAGTAGTCATTACCGTGTAAACTAATTAAAACTTTGCAGATGACTCTGATTATTCTAATGCTGAAATGTATTTTTTTTTCATCATAAACAAACTAGAATCTCATGTCTGAAATAAGCTTTTAATAAATGACATCAAAGTGGTCAAATCGCATTATAATGATAATATTATTTTACTTGTATAGCTAAATTAAGACAAGGTTAAGTGTCTGGAAATCATAAACACTTGTGTTTATTTCTTTACTGCACGCCTTTTATCTACACGCGCTTCACCAACATCATGCATTTAACACGTCTTTTTGTTAGTAATGTATTTTAAAGACTTAAACATTTTTTTATTATTTGGTTGAAAACACTGAATATATGCTAAAAGCACTGAGCGCGTCTATCTGGCTCAGCGCCAGACAAGGCGCAAAACTTGAATTTAGCAGTAAACGTTTAAAGACCCGAATCGAATGGTTTGGTTAAGTTTGGTTAAGGGTTTTGGGGGTTGGAGTGGGTAAAATTGTTGGAATCTCGTTGGAAATCGCATTCGGTTTAGTTTTTCGCGTTTAAAATCTTTACGCCCCTATAAGATCTAGATATATCAGCCACTACTGTTTTCAGGATTTGACTCATTTTGGGTTCGGTTCTGGCTAAAAAGATGTGGACGAGTTTGGGGCCGGCGAACAAATACTAATCTGGGCCATACTTTAGTTGTTGATATGGGCCAGATTCAGGCCAGAGGAAATGTCCTGCCTGGGGCAATGTTATGGAACGGAAACGATCGTTTAAACTAGCTAGTTCAACAAGACAGTTCCCTTCCGGAGGGAACTCTACGCTGCGTCCTGGTGGACACTATGGGAACTGCCTTCAGCATGACCGGTTCTGAAACAAATGTATAGAACAACGACAGTGAACTTGACACTGGCCGGCGCCAGCCTATGACATCATCACCAGGCGCCTGCTAGTATAAAAGCAGGTGCCTGAGAGCACATTACCATCTTTTTGTCTTCAGAGTCCTCTGTTCTAAACGAGTGAGTACAGCGATGCCTAGAGAAAGAAAACTGTTTAGGAAGTGTGCGGATCCGTGTCAGAGAAATCTGACACTTGATGACGCACACGACCTTTTGTTTGGTGTGTTTAGGTGTAAGAGCACGCGCGCTCGGCTCTAGAAGAGCGGAGCGCGTTCATTGTGAGAGTTTCACTTTGAAGAAACTCCATTCTCGTCTGGCCCTTTTCTCGAGGGAATCGGGCCATCCATCTGCCCCACGCTGCTCCGGTCCCGCCACAGCTGAGGCTGCTCGGCGGCCGAGATTGCGGGGCTCACGGGTGGAGCTGGCTGACGAGCTTGAGAGAGCGTTTAATCGCTCGCGCACGTCAGCCGGAGACGAGAATGCGCTGCTAGCGGATGATGTGTTGTCTCTCACATCCTCCGGTTCTGCAGCGAGTGCTCTTTTGGCTTCAAGCCAGGGCGAGCAGGAGGTTGAAATGGAACAAATATGAGCTCGTTTGAGCCCATGCAGCCTCTCTGCCCCGCATATGAAGAGTTGATGTCTGTTATGGACCGCGCGGCTGCCCGCTTGTATCTACAGTGGAAGCCCGCGAGGGAAGAGGCCGCTCTCGGCAGACTAGACGAGCGGCTTCTTCCGGGCCATGACAAAGCCAACTCCTGTGAGCCTCCCATTCCTTCCTGATCTGCTTAAGAGATCGAGAGGGAATGGGACAGGCCATATTCAGCCCGCATTCACAGGCATCGGCATGTGAATCATGCTGATGTCGAGGGAATGCACGGGCGCGGATATGTGACGATGTCTCTCGCTGACGGTTGCGAACTATCTCTCAGAGCGAGGGACATCGACCCTGAAGGCTCCAAAGCATATGCGGCAGTGGCCGGTGCTCCTCTGCACACGATGGCAGTGTTGCAGAGGCGCACCAGGCTGATCTGCTGAAAGATCTGGACCGAGCCCCGGGGGTTTGCATCCCTTGCCGGTCCACGCCTCCACCTAAACACCGGGGGGGAAACCAGGCCCGTCCTGGCCCAAGGGCCAGAAACGAGGCCAGGTCGCCAGTTTGGGGCTACCTGCCCCTTCCTTTTCCCCTTGACTCCGGGGCTGGGCCAACGATGAGACCTAGGCTCCATCTGTTGGCCCGGTATGTGAACAGTAAAGACACTTTAATAAAATATTCAAGCGTGTATGTGTATGTTTTCTTTTGTCTACCAGCTCCGCTTGGGTGTTTACTATTGCAGTTTCGAGCTCCTCTCGAGTTCTACTGCCACCAAGTGCCGAGTGTAGCCAGGTCTCCCCTCGTTTTATAAAAGAAAACAGTGTGTAGAGACCTCCACTCGTAGAAACCCCCTCGTGGGTTAAGCGTTGTCAGGTTTTGAAACCTCCGCTAGAGTGAGCTTGGTATAGACATGATCCAACATACATATACATACGAGAATAACCCTCTTGAGCGTTGTCAAGCTGCTTCAGGCGGAGTATCGCTCTGCCGAAGCCTCCGCTCACTCAAACCCTGCTAAGAGTAATACTCTTTTTGCATGAGTGTGGTCAGGTACCTTCCCTGTGTATTTTCATATACACATATGTGAGACCTCCACTCTTGGGAGTTTGTGTGCTAGGGTGAACAGAGCGTTGTCAAGGCTCCCTCTCTGAGAGAGAGGTGTTTTACTGGAGCCTCCACTCTCTTTAAAAAGCCCCGCTTTGAAGTAGAATTGAGTGTAGCAGGCCTAGGAGGCCTCCTCTCTGCGAAGTCCTCTGTGAAGAGAGACATAAAGATAATACTTCTTAGCGCTGAATGTGGCAGGTCATTTTTAGACCTCCATTCATGAGAGCTTTTTACTGGGTCGAGTGTTGCTAGGCTCCCTCTACGTGAGGTGTTTCTGTTAAGCCTCCACTTCCCAGAAATACAGGCCGGGAGAACACAAGGTTAAGGCAGCTTGTGAACTCTTTCCGTGGACCTGTCACTACAAGCGTTGAGTGTAAAACAAAGTAGGCCTCCCTTCTAGGAGAGGGCGTGTATTCCAAGGCCTCCACTCGATAGAGCTTCCTCAGTTGAGCGTCGTCAGGCTTGTTATGTTCGAGAGCTTAAAGCCTCCCTCACTGAAAGCTCCGCTTCCGGGTTCTGCTATCACCCGGGTTAATGCAAGCTAAGTGATAGCACAGTGTAATAGGTCTCCCTCTGTCACAGCCAACAGTACTGAGACCTTCACTCTCACAGTTATAGCAGCTGGCAGGCCCATGAGTGCCTCGCTGACTATTTTTTGGGGGAGTGCAGTCTTCCACTCACCAAAAACTAGTGTTGTAGGCTTCTCTCCTTGGAGATGTAGTCTCGGAGCCTCCACTACACAGAGCTAGATGATAAATGAGAATTTTTCATTATTGGCTCTGACTGTGAGTATCTGCCTTTCTTGAGCGTCGAGTGTAGTCAGGCCTCCCCTCGCCTAGAGGGTTTTACCTGAGGCCTCCACTCTGAAGAGTTTCCTAGGGAGAGCGTCGTAGGCCTCCTCTCGCTTAGAGAGTCTTTCTGCTGAAGCCTCCCCTCTCCAGAAGCTCCGCTTTCAGGCTCCGCTATCGCCTAGAGACTGCAAATCTGGTGATCCTCGCTATGCTCAGGACACCTACTCAAAACCACATTTGTGGTGTTTGCTCACGCGAAGTCTTTGGGCATTCTCTAAAATCCACGTGAGTGGTAAGTGCACTGTTCAGGCACTTCACTAAAATCCATACTCATGGTAAGGTCCCTCCCGTAAAGGCAGGTTCCTTTCTCCCATGGACCACGCAGGGTTCCTCCGTGTCCATTCTCTGAGCTGGTTTTTCTCAAAAACCTTTTAGTTTTCCAGCTCCAATTCAGATAGCGCTGCTAGCAGGATCGAGTGTCGGGCCTCCTCAGGCCTCACTCTCCAGAAGAGCTCCAAAATGAAGGTATTTCTGTCGCACAGGCTAGTCAGCCTCGCGGATGACCTTCAAGGCTAGAGTGTAGCTAGGTCATGAGACCTCCACTCTCAGAGTTCTTCCTTGCTAAGCACGGAGGTGTGTTAGGCTCCCTCTTTAGAAAGCCTCCACTCTCCAGACTCCACTCAGGCAGTACTGTCGTTTAGGCTGTTCAGCTTCGATGAACGCCTGCAGTGTTGAAGTGTAGTAGGTCTTGGGACCTCCACTCTTAGAGTCCTTCTGCTGCTCGCAGAACATTGCCAGCCTTACTCACAGAGTGTTGCCAGGCTTCCTTTCGGCGAAGCCTCCACTCCTCGGGAAATCTCCACTTAGACAGGCCTGCTGCACAGGCTATTCAGCCTCACAGGCCGTCGTCAGTGTGAAAGTGTAGTTAGGTCATGAGACCTCCACTCTGTAGATTCCCTCTGAGCAGAAGCTCCACTCGGGTAGTTCGGGTTGCATAGGCTATGCAGCCTCACTGAATACCCCCAGTGTCGAGTATAGGCTTTTTCCTCCGGGCGTGAGTGTAGCCAGGTCTCCCCTCACTGAAGGGCTAGTGAGACCTCCACTCCTAAGAGCTGGTGGACTGAACGTTGTCAGGTTTCCTCTCTTTTTAGAGAGTCTTCTGTGAAGCCTCCGTTCTCCAGAGGCTCCGCCTCCAGTACTTCTAGGCGTGAGTGTAGCCAGGTCTCCCCTCACGGCAGGGTTATTTGAGACCTCCACTCCTAAGAGCTAGTGGATGGAATGTTGTCAGGTTTCCTCTCTTTCAGAGAGTCTTTTATGAAGCCTCCATTCTCCAGAAGCTCCGCTTTCAGTACTTTCAAGCGTGAGTGTAGCCAGGTCTCCCCTCACTGGAGGGTTATTTTGAGACCTCCACTCCTAAAAGAGCTAGTGGATGGAATGTTGTCAGGTTTCCTCTCTTTTCAGAGAGTCGTTTATGAAGCCTCCATTCTCCAGAGGCTCCGCTTCCAGTACTTTTAAGCGTGAGTGTAGCCAGGTCTCCCCTCACTGCAGGGCTATTTGAGACCTCCACTCCTAAGAGCTAGTGGAGGGAATGTTGTCAGGTTTCCTCTCTTTTCAGAGAGTCTTTTATGAAGCCTCCATTCTCCAGAAGCTCCGCTTTCAGTACTTTCAAGCGTGAGTGTAGCCAGGTCTCCCCTCACTGGAGGGTTATTTTGAGACCTCCACTCCTAAGAGCTAGTGGATTGAATGTTGTCAGGCTTCCTCTCTTTTAGAGAGTCTTTTATGAAGCCTCCATTCTCCAGAAGCTCCGCTTCCCCATCTATACCTGTAGCACTGAATGTTGTCAGGTCCCTAGAGCAGGCGTTCGCCCTGCCGAGACCTCCATTCCCTAAAACTCCGCCCCTTATGGTCGGGGCGTTTATGAGCTCCTTCACGTAGAGAGTTAAGTGTAGTAGGCTTCCTCTAGGCCTCCACGCTTGAGAGTTGCGTGCACAGGTAGCCGGGCTAGCCGTGGCAGGTCACTGGGCCCCAGCGACTCTCGCTGATGCAGGGGTGATTTCCTTCTTGACTCCTCATTCAGTCAGTTTGATCACCTATCCCTCGGCATGGCGGCGTTGGTATAAGCGTTCCCATAGTGTCCACCAGGACGCAGCGTAGAGTTCCCTCCGGAAGGGAACGTCTCAGGTTACGTAGGTAACCCTAGTTCCCTGAGGACAGGGAACGAGACGCTGCGTCTCGTGGCCATGCCTCGGGCCCTGCACATACCTCCGTCAGACAAAAAGATGGTAATGTGCTCTCAGGCACCTGCTTTTATACTAGCAGGCGCCTGGTGATGATGTCATAGGCTGGCGCCGGCCAGTGTCAAGTTCACTGTCGTTGTTCTATACATTTGTTTCAGAACCGGTCATGCTGAAGGCAGTTCCCATAGTGTCCACCAGGACGCAGCGTCTCGTTCCCTGTCCTCAGGGAACTAGGGTTACCTACGTAACCTGAGACGTTTTTTTTTTCCAAATAAAACATGTTCATTCGTTGTAATTTGATACTCACGCGGATTTTGTGCCATTTCAGCCCCCGAGGTTCAAAATAAAAGAAGAAATCTGACTAGGGGAGAAAAAAGCGAGAAGAGAAATACATGCGCTTGTAAGAAGAGGTACCCTTATATGGAGCCTGTATTCAAAGCTATAAATAGTCGCGTGTGCTTAACTCCGCTCCTGTGATTAAAATCTCAATCCAGTAAGGTAATACTTGGCAACTTAAAATAATAAGATATCCCAAATACTTAAATCTTGCACATTCCAGCACACAGCAGCAGGCGTCTATAGTATTAATTTCTTAAAAAAAAAAGAAGTAAATTTTAGGACAGCAGTAAAAATAAGCATTTTTATCGGTGTAAAATTATATTTTGATTTGTGTCAAATATGTGTGGTTTAACACCTTACCCGAAATGTGCGTCATTTCACCACCAACTCCTCGATGTTTTCGAAAACGAAAGTAAGATTTACACTGACGTAGAATGCATTCACTAAATCCACCACAGGAGGGCGCAGGTTAAAATATTTATATTTCCCAACTTAATACAGCGCTATAGAACAGACAGAACCATATAAAAACTCACACAAAAGCATTTGTACTGTACAGATACAGTAATTAAAACCGTGGAAAGACTGGAACACAAACAGTACTGTTTATGTCCTATCCAAACCACATTTTTAAAAGATAAATTGTGCTTTTCAATCTGATTTCGAGATTTGAGGTCGTACAATGTCTGCTAAAATTATGTATTTATACATTTTAACCACATTATTATAGGTTATTTCACTGGGATGTATTCAAATTAAAAGTTAATGTTTAAACTATTGTTTACATACACAGATGGACACAGATTTACAACATTAATTCAGATTATGGCTGATATCTGGCCCACTGTGTGTTTACATTTTTAACATGTACTGATGCATTGTTGGTTACATTCTGTCACAGCACAAAAAAACTATGTGCTTATCTGTTGCTAAAGAGACAAACTGAGCTGAGAGTCAGCAAACAACAACACTTATATTTATTTAGTTAGGACAATTTCCAGACATTAAAATGTCCAAACAATTTTGCAATTAAGTCTAGATAATGCAATTGAGTCTGAAGAATACAAGAGGCACAATTTTGTAGAGGGAATATGTAGAGGGAAAAAACAACTAATATAGCCAATCCTGACAAACATTTTTGGTTCCCCTTCAGTCGAATCACTTTGACGTTACATATGGGAACTCGCTGAGAGTCCAATCATCTCTGAGCCTTATACAAAAGGCCAATGGAAATTGGCGAGTGGCATTTGCATGCCAAGCCACTCCCCCATACATACGGGTATAAAGAGGCTGGCATGCAGCCAGTCAGTCAGATTTTTAAAAAGTGTATTTTTGGTGGCGGATTTTTATAATGTTTCGGTTGTAAAAACAGCCAGGAAGAAGGAAGTGCAAGACGTAATTCAAACTGCGCTCTTACAACAAGGTATTTTACAGCCTAAGTCTAACTTTGAGGTTGATGCGGCAAAAAATTCAGAAGCAGCTATTGATGATGCTTCGGGTACCGATCCTATGCTGCGTTCCTTAAGTGGGGTAAATTCGGAAGATTTAAAATTAGCCATTCAGTTGAAACAATTAGATCTTGAAATTAAACGACAGGAACATACTACCCAACTTTTACGTTTTAGACAATGCAAACTTGAAACGCAGGCTGATCGACATGTACCCATTAGCTCAGCTAGAATACAATCGGCTGTACCTCCGTCCGCTACTATGGATCATTCGCCCCGTTTTTCTGCTCGTTCGTTCCCTATGCCTTCTAGGGATAATGCTGATTTTGATATTAGTCGTCACATCACTCTCGTACCTCCGTTTAGGGACAACGAGGTAGATTCATATTTCGGTGCATTTGAGCTGTGGCTTTACGCTGGCTGAGGGAGACTTGGTCTCTCTTGATTCAATGCAAGCTATCAGGAAAAGCCCAAGAGGTTTGTTCCGCCTTGACTGTTGACGACAGTTTGGATTATGATAAATTGAAAAGTGCCGTTTTGAAGGCCTATGAATTAGTTCACATCGTTCACATGTTAAAATTGCCAGTCAAACTTATGTAGAATATGCTCGGGAGAAGAGCATGCTTTTTGATAAATGGTGCCATTCCAGCAGTGTCGCCGATTTTGAGCAACTTCGTGAATTAATTCTGATTGAGGATTTTAAAAATTCGTTGCCAGAAAAAATTGTTGTGTATCTGAATGAGAAAAAGATTTCGACTCTAGCTGAGGCTGCCGTTTGTGCAGATGAGTTCACTTTGACTCACAAAAACGCATTTGTACGTTGTGAGCCGCAATATTCTGTTCCTTTTGAACGAAATCTTAGAACGTCGAAATCCTCTAAACAAACAAAACCTGATGAAGTTCGAGCTTGCTTTTATTGTCATGAAGCCACTTGATTGCGACATGTCCCTCGTTGAGGAAAAAGAATCAGGGGAAACCCACTAAAAGTGTTAGCTTCATTCACAAGGTTAGTGGTAATTCTGATTCGAAAATTGATGCCGGGTACGGTCCATTTATTTGTCGAGGGACGATTTCTCTTAGTGGGTTGGCTCAAGATGCGGTTTCTGTGACCATGCTCCGTGACACTGGGGCTTCACAGTCCTGTGTATTGGCCAATGTGTTGCCATTTTCTGAGGAAAGTTATTGTAGATCTGACGTTCTGATTCAAGGCATTGAATTGGGTGTGTTGAAAGTGCCCTTACATAAAGTGCACATTCGGTCTGGGTTTGTAACGGGATTTGTGAAACTGGCTGTACGCCATGAACTACCTGTTAAAGGTGTTGCTTTAATTGTTGGGAACGATTTAGCTGGGGAAAAGGTCCTCCCACTTCCGGAAGTTATCGAAAACCCAATGTGTGAACCTGTTACTTGTGAATTAACATCAGAATTTCAGACAATTTTTCCTGCTTGTGCTGTCACGCGCGCTCAAGCGCGCAAATTCAGTGATTTCGTTGACATTTCTGATACTTTTCTCACAACAGGGGACAAGGAGGATAATAGTTTTGTGACACCTGCATCGCAAGACTTAGAGTCGCTGTCCACGGCTGGTGGTGCTGAACTTGAGCCAGGTGATTTGCCGCTGTCTATTGATAAATGTCTGATTTCTGCCGAACAGAAAAAAGACCCTTCACTGTTGCGCTGCAGAAATGGGGCGTTATCCTTGGGCGAAATTGAAAATAAACCTATTGGTTATTTTTGGGATAACGGAATTTTAAAGAGGAAGTGGACTCCGATGTCTGATAGTTGGGATGCTGTTTTCCAACTTGTAGTGCCTATGAGTTTGCGCAAGCAAGTTTTGAGTGTGGCCCATGATAATGTTGCCGGGCATTTGGGCATAACTAAAACTTATCATCAGATTTTACGTTATTTTTTCTGGCCTGGTTTTAAATCCGATGTAGCTCGGTATTGCCGTTCATGTCACGTGTGTCAGGTTGTTGGAAAGCCTAATCTGTCATGGAATAGAAAACGAGGTCTGGGTCCAGGTGCAGATAAGAGATGATTTTATTAAATAAACAAAAACGCAACAAAAAGCCAAGCACGGCACAAAACTGGAAAACAAAATAAACAGAACAGAGAACACGATCTTGGGCCTAGGTTCAGAAACACAGAGTTGACATGACAAACTAAAGACAATGCAGACAGAATGAGTAGTGGGGAAATGAGAGTTCTTATAGTCCTTAAGTGAGCAGTTTTTTTACATAGTAAACCTATTTCACAAAATTAGATAATTATTTTTCTTTAAAAATAACCTTTGACTGGTAGTGTATAGCATAGGCGTATAACAGTTAGGCAGAGTTAGGCACAGTTAGTTAAAAACAGTGCGAGATAAATACAGGTGTAAGGTTTGTAATGAAGTGATACAGGAGAAACCATACATCTTCTACCTTTCATACAGATTACTTAAAAAGAGAATATTAGTTTTTTATTTGAATTGGTTTATGTAAAAGTAAACATTTCAAGCTTTCTACAAGTATATGCATTATGTCTGTGAGGCACGTAATCACTGAGATTTAGGTTGTTTCATTTATGTGTCTGTGAAAAGATATAACAGACAGTGAAGGCAGAGCGCGTGCCCTGTCTGTTTTCTTATTTTCATAAAAGCACAGTGTATACAAATAAAAATATACCCTCTACAGTTTCGAATGATGTATTGGTTGTATTTGTACGATCAAAACTGACGGAGAATTTTACATTCTTTTTGGCGTTATTACAAAAGCGTGCCTCAAAACGCGCCGGCGCGTTTTTCGACCAAAGTTGAAACATCCTGTCATCATGACACATTTAGATGCAGTGAAATGAAACATACTTTATAATGTTTCACTTGCTGTAGTCAGGAAATACAGTTGGCAAAAAGTCTTAACTGGTAAAATGTGTGCACATTCTGTCACAGTAACAGCTTACAAATATAAAATAAAAAAACTTACTTGTGTAAATATCTCCTCTGCTGGTTCACGCCATGTCTCATTTAATGTTCATCTTCTGAAGTAAGTTTTATTCCTGACAGCCCGTCTTCTTCCAGAAAGGACTAACTTGAAAGAAAAGAAACTGCTTTCTCCTTTGTTTACTGTGATGTGGGCGTCTACTTTTGGCGCGGCGCCCTCACGTGGACGATTTGAATATGAAAAGATAGAATAGCTCTTGGGCGTGATCTAATTAAAACTAATGAAGCAGACAAGAGAGACTGGACATCGTGTTGGTTTCATACGGATTACTTTATCACAGAATATTTGATTTCGAAAAACTTCATTTGAAAGTATAGATATCAAGCTTTCTCTAGATATATTGCTCATGTCTCTGTGTTGTGTATTGGCTGAGTTATAGTCTATTTTAATGACGCGTTTCTGAATGAAGATCACGGAGATCAACGCGGCAGACAGCACACCCTTTTTGTTTTCTTTATTTTGTAAAATCACAATATTTTTTGGTTTTGTGAGTATATACAAATAAAAGTAGACCCTTTACAGATTCGATTGATGTACTGCTTTTATCTGTACAATCAGAAATGACCGAGTAATTGAAGTTCCTTTTGGGAAACTGCCACAAAACGCGTATACGCGTGTTTGGACCCCAGGGGGTTAATAGTGAGCAGGTGTTAAGTGTAACGAGTGATAATGACATCTAGACAGGTGATAACAATTAGGAAGTGCAGTGCAGGGAACAGCGACCTCAGGTGGCTGAGGGAAAACCCCACAGCCCAGATCGTGACACTACCCCTCCCCTACGGAACGGCTCCCAGACGTTCCCTGAGGCCAAAAACAGTCTGGAGGGAGGAGGAACGGGGGAAGGTGAATCAGGAGGAGGGATGGCGGGCCAGGATCGTGCAGCGGAGGAACGTGAGCTGGCCTCGCCGCCAGAGGAACGTCAGAGGGTACCGCCGCATCCGGAACAGAGAGCGCGGTCACGGCCGCGTCAGGAACAGAGAGCGCGGTCACGGCCGCGTTAGGAACAGAGAGTGCGGTCACGGCCGCGTCAGGAACAGAGAGCGCGGTCACGGCCGCGTTAGGAATAGAGAGTGCGGTCACGGCCGCGTCAGGAACAGAGAGGGCGGTCACCTCCGTGTCGGGAACAGAGAGCGCGGTCACCGCCGCGTCAGGAACAGAGAGCGCGGTCACCTCCGCGTCGGGAACAGAGAGCGCGGTCACCTCCGCGTCCGGGACAGAGAGCGCGGTCACGGCCGCGTCAGGAACAGAGAGCGCGGTCACGGCCGCGTTAGGAACAGAGAGTGCGGTCACGGCCGCGTCAGGAACAGAGAGCGCGGTCACCTCCGCGTCGGGAACAGAGAGCGCGGTCACCGCCGCGTCAGGAACAGAGAGCGCGGTCACCTCCGCGTCGGGAACAGAGAGCGCGGTCACCTCCACGTCAGGAACAGAGAGGGCGGTCACGGCCACGTCAGGAACAGAGAGCGCGGTCACCGCCGCGTCCGGAACAGAGAGCGCGGTCACCGCCGCATCCGGAACAGAGAGCGCGGTCACCTCCGCGTCAGGAACAGAGAGGGCGGGAGGGCGGTCACGGCCGCGTCAGGAACAGAGAGCGCGGTCACCGCCGCGTCCGGAACAGAGAGCGCGGTCACCTCCGCGTCAGGAACAGAGAGGGCGGTCACGGCCGCGTCAGGAACAGAGAGGGCGGTCACCGCCGCGTCCCGAACAGAGAGCGCGGTCACCGCCGCGTCAGGAACAGAGAGGGCGGTCACGGCCGCGTCAGGAACAGAGCGCGCGGTCACCGCCGCGTCAGGAACAGAGAGCGCGGTCACCGCCGCGTCAGGAACAGAAAGCGCGGTCAGAGCCGCGTCAGGAACAGAAAGCGCGGTCAGGGCCGCATCAGGAACAGACAGGGCGGTCACCGCCGCGTCAGGAACAGAAAGCGCGGTCAGGGCCGCGTCAGGAACAGAGAGGGCGGTCACCGCCGCGTCCGGAACAAAATGAGCGGCCTCTGCCGCGACAGGAACAGAGCGAGGAGTCGCCACAGAGCAAGCGGACACCGCCGCCTCGGGAGTCCCGCAAGCGCGCTTCCGTGCGGCCGCGGAAGAGTGCCTCCGCCCTCGCTGCAAAGTAGGGGCGCTCCCGCGCAGCCTCAGCGCTATAGGCGTCCATCGCCGCTAGACAGGCATAAATCGTCTGAAAGCGAGCGGCCGACGTCGCCTCAAAAGATATCTCCCCCGCTGGACCCACTGTGGCTGTCTGCATTCTGTCACGGAATAGAAAACGAGGTCTGGGTCCAGGTGCAGATAAGAGATGATTTTATTAAATAAACAAAAACGCAACAAAAAGTCAAGCACAGCACAAAACTGGAACACAAAATAAACAGAACAGAGAACACGATCTTGGGCCTAGGTTCAGAAACACAGAGTTGACATGACAAACTAAAGACAATGCAGACAGACTGAGTAGTGGGGAAATGAGAGTTCTTATAGTCCTTAATAGTGAGCAGGTGTTAAGTGTAACGAGTGATAATGACATCTAGACAGGTGATAACAATTAGGAAGTGCAGTGCAGGGAACAGCGACCTCAGGTGGCTGAGGGAAAACCCCACAGCCCAGATCGTGACATAATCAGGTTATTCCTCCTGCTCCTCTTAAACCTATCCCTATCATGGACGAACCCTTTGCACGAGTAATTTTAGACTGTGTTGGGCCGTTACCGCGAGCAAAGTCGGGACATCTTTATCTGCTCACGCTTATGTGTACAGCTACACGGTACCCCGAAGCTATACCGCTACGCTCACTGAAAGCAAAGGCTATTGTGAAAGCTCTAGTTACCTTCTTTTCGACCTTTGGTTTTCAGAAGGTGATTCAAACAGATCAAGGGTCTAACTTTACGTCTCGACTGTTTAAGCAGGTGCTGTCCCAACTGAACATCAAACATGTGACATCTACAGCATTCCACCCGGGAAGCCAAGGTTCTCTGGAGTGATTTGGGAATCCAGCACCACAACCGTTTTTTTTATTATGTCTCGAACGTACCCTAGACACGGGACGTAATAACACCTGCTCATCACATTATCGCAAAAGACCCAGAGCTGACCATGAGTTTACACTTTAGACATTCTCTTCTAGTGAAAAGACTAAAGTGAATGCTTTAATAAACTTAAAGATATAATCAAATAATACAAATATTCAGGACATTAACAATTGAATGCACCAAGGTAGAAGAGACCACACTATATTGTGAACAGAAAAAAAAAAGGAAACCATTGGTGAGACAAATTTATTTGAACTAGATATTGTAATTGGTGACTCTAACAGAACAGAAATCCCTCAGATTTGCAGTCGGTGCATGACAGACACTGGTGATGGACTGTGAAGGGACACCGGTGTGAGAATGACGGTGGACCACAGGTGCATTTGGGTGTCTCACAGGCTGGTTTCTCCTAAGTTACTGGGTGAAGAAAAGAAACGGTTAGAGCATTTTCTGTAACACTGTACCAAAAACAGTATCACATCATATAAACGTATGAGTAGTCAACCACATAGTTCACCCTAACATGGTGCGGTTTTGGGCCTAGCGCGCACCTTGAGTTGAAGCTCCGTCGAGTCAAATTACTATTTTTAAACCTAAAAACAATTCTATACACCATCGTTCTTGTTTTTCATAACATGTGAATATACCCGTCGTGTGGTACAACAAAAACAATCGGAACGCCTTGTTATCATTAGTTTTTATTTTTGCTTTCCCGAGTCTGCTACTAAGCTAGCTTATAACCCGTTTAGCTTTGCCAGCGTGGTCGCGGCTAATCTTGCATACATCGTTTATTCTCTATTCACAAACACTTAAACTGCTTACTCACTGTTACTTGCTTTAATGGCGAATTTGTGTCTACCTTTGAGTGCAGGTGAAGACACGTTCGAGCTGCACTCGGTTCTGATGGAGCTGGAGGCAGTGGAGAAGCAGATCCAGGAGCTCCTGGCAAGACAGATTCAGCTGCGAATCCGAAAGGATGCTCTGGAATCTGTCCGGATAAGTGTACAGCTCGATCCTAACACTCCCATAACCTCTACTCCGTGTGATTCTCTGCACAGATCCGCCGCACCCAGGACGCGATCCTCCCAGATGTCGTTCACTCCGGCGCCGGGACACCACGGACCCTGGGTGCAGCAGCAGAGGAAAGCGCGAGCCAGACCCCGAGCCAGGACCTCTCCCCCTCCGCCGCCCCCGGTCTTCGAGATCTCCACCCGGAACCGCTTCGCTCCCCTCCACGAGACGGAACGCGACGCTGTGATCGTCGGAGACTCCATCGTCCGGTACGTTCGTGCTAACTTAGCTAACGGTAAAGTGCACACTCGCTGTTTCTCTGGTGCTCGCATTCTTGATGTCTCTTCACAGATACCTGCCATCCTGAAGGACGATGTGAGCGTCGGCGCGATCGTCCTGCACGCAGGGGTGAACGACGTCAGGCTGCGGCAGACGGAGGTCCTGAAGAGGGATTTCAGGAGCCTGATCGAGACGGTTCGCAGCACAGCGCCCGCGACGAGAATCATCGTGTCAGGACCGCTTCCCACGTATCGACGTGGACACGAAAGGTTCAGTAGACTTTTTGCTCTAAATGAATGGTTGTTGTCATGGTGTAAAGAACAGAAACTGCTCTTTGTCAATAATTGGAATCTTTTCTGGGAGCGCCCTAGGCTTTACCGCGCTGATGGCCTGCACCCCAGCAGAGTCGGAGCAGAACTGCTGTCGGACAACATCTCCAGGACGCTGCGCTCCATTTGACTAGTAAGCAATTCTTCAAATAGTTGCGTTGATGGCTTTTGTTATGCACATTTAAACGATAGTATTGGTGCTGTCCAACCTATAAAGACTGTGTCTGTTCCTCGAATAGTGAGGTCAAAACAAAAATTTAATGCAGGATCTAGAACAAATCTAATCGTGATTAGACCAAAAAAATGCACTGTAAATGAACAAAATCAATTTTTAAAGCTTGGGCTCCTAAACATTAGATCACTCACACCCAAAGCACTTATTGTAAATGAAATAATCACAGACAACAGTTTTGATGTACTCTGCTTGACTGAAACTTGGCTAAAACCAAACGATTATATTGGTCTTAATGAGTCTACTCCACCAAACTACTGTTATAAGCATGAACCCCGTCAGATTGGTCGTGGCGGTGGTGTTGCAACAATTTATAGTGATATTTTCAATGTTACCCAGAAAACAGGGTACAGGTTTAATTCATTTGAAGTACTCCTACTCAATGTTACTCTGTCAGATATGCAAAATAAATCTCTCCTATCTCTTGCTCTGGCTACTGTGTATAGACCTCCAGGGCCGTATACAGAATTCCTAAAAGAATTTGCAGATTTCCTTTCTGACCTATTGGTTAATTTTGATAAAGCATTAATTGCTGGGGATTTTAACATTCATGTTGATAATACAAATGATGCGTTAGGACTTGCGTTTAATGACCTGTTAAACTCTTTTGGAGTCAAACAAAACATCACTGGGCCCACTCATCGTTTTAATCATACACTAGATCTAATTATATCGCACGGACTTGATCTTACTGATATAGATATCATACCTCAAAGCGATGATGTTACCGATCATTTCCTCGTATCGTGCATGCTGCGTATCACTGATGTTAACTATATAGCTCCGCGCTATCGTCTGGGCAGAACTATTGTTCCTGCTACCAAAGATAGATTCGCAAATAACCTGCCTGATTTATCTCAACTGCTCTGTGCACTCATAAATAAACATGAACTAGACAAAATGACTAGTAACATAGGCACTATCTTCTCTAACACATTAGAAGCTGTTGCCCCAATCAAGCTAAAAAAGGTTAGAGAAAAACGTACTGCGCCATGGTACAACAGTAATACCCATTCTCTCAAAAAAGAAACTCGTAATCTTGAGCGTAAATGGAGAAAAACTAACTTAGACGTTTTTAAAATTGCATGGAAAAACAGTATGCCCAGCTATAGACGGGCTTTAAAAGCTGCTAAAGCCGAGTATATCCACCAACTCATAGAAAAAAAAAAAAACAATCCAAGGTTTTTATTTAGCACAGTGGCTAGATTAACAAATAACCAAACACCTCCTGACCTGAATATTCCTGTACAGTTTAATAGTAACGTCTTTATGAATTTCTTTACTGATAAAATAGACAACATTAGAAATACAATAACTAATATAGATACTACAGCAACTGATACTTCAACATTAGTCATTACACCGGAAGAAAAACTCCAGTGCTGTCACACCCTCAGCACGTTCCCTCAGTCCCAATCACTGCGATCCTTCATCAATCAGCCAATCACCGTCACCTGCACTAGCAATCACCACTCCCTTTAAATACTTACCTCTGCCATTCACTCACCGGCTGGAATCAAAGTTACATGGACACCTCTCCTTGGATCTTCTCCTCCTTCTCTCGATTCTCCTGTGCTCTTCACGGACTGCATCTGGGTGAACCTGTGAAACACATATTACCCACTTTAAGGGAAGTGACTGTTGCTCTTGCTGACGATTGCCTATGAACTTATGTTTACCTTATTGGACTGTGTTTGATGACTCGGATATCGAAGTCTATACTCACCTGTTTGAAGTGTGCACGTCTGTTAATAAATACCTTGAAATATACTTACCTTCTCCTTGTGTGTGGACGTGACAGGATTCCAGCCCGTAAAAAGAAATTCCTTCAGCTCACTCATGGAGGCGAACGCAGCATTCACCGGTGCCTCTCCCGACTCATTAAAACTGTCTGAAGCTGAGGACAGGCTATGGAGCCTACGGCAAGGTGGGCGGACATTGGAGTGGTATGTGGAGGAATTCCTTGAGCGCTCCCATCGGGTGAGCTGGCCCGACGTCACTCTTGCTGTGATGTTTCGGTTTGGACTGGATGAGGAAACCATCCGATGCACCTCCCCCATATGTGATTTCTCCTTGATTGAACTAATCAACCTCACTCTTTATATAAATGGGTCTAGTATCGAGGTTAAAGAAATAAAGAGTGATGGTAAGTTTCCTCGTCCAACCCTCTACGAAACCCAGCACGTCTCACCGGCTTACTCCTCGCCTGGACTCCCCACATACCTCACCAATAGCTCCTCCCTCCTCGCCAGCCCGGAGCTCGCGGCCAGCCCTCCAACGTCATGGCCAATCCTGATGGCCAGCGTGCTAGACCCACCATTGAGGTCAGTACGGGCCGCCATGCCAGCTCACAAGATGGCCGCAGTTCCTAATTTCACGGCCGAGATGGCCGCAGTTCCTAATTTCCCGGCCAGGAAGGCCGATGTTCCTGATGTTCCGGCCAAAATGGCCGATGTTCCTGTTTTCCCGGTCAAGATGGCCGATGTTCCTGAGTCTCCAACCAAAAGGGATGAAACTAATATTATGGATATGGCTCTCCCTATGGAGTTCACGGCCCCTATCATCTCTTCTGAATCTCCGCTGGTTCCGCCCAGCCCTCCAGTGACTGCGCCGCCAGAGCGCCCTCCAGTGACTGCGCCGCCAGAGCGCCCTCCAGTGACTGCGCCGCCAGAGTGCCCTCCAGTGACCGCTCGCCCAGAGCTAGCTCCTTCAGTGTCTCCGCTGGAGACGCCCAGCCCTCCTGAATCTCCGCTGGGGTCGTCCAGCCGTCCAGAGCCCGCTCCTCAAGAGCGCCATCCAGAGCCCGCTCCTCAAGAGCGCCGTCCAGAGCCCGCTCCTCAAGAGTGCGTCCAGAGCCTTCGCTGGTTCCGTCCAGCCGTCCTGAACCCTCGCTGGTTCCGTCCAGTCCTCCAGAGCCTCCGCTGGTGCAATCCAGCCTTCCAGAGCCTTCGCTGGTCCCGTCCAGCCGTCCAGAGCCTTCGCTGGTCCCGTCCAGCCGTCCAGAGCCTTCGCTGGTCCCGTCCAGCCGTCCAGAGCCTCAGCGGGTCCAGCCCAGCCTTCCAGAGCCTCCGCTGGCCCAGCCCAGCCTTCCAGAGCCTCCGCTGGCCCAGCCCAGCCTTCCAGAGCCTCCGCTGGCCCAGCCCAGCCTTACAGAGCCTCCGCTGGCCCAGCCCAGCCTTACAGAGCCTCCGCTGGTCCTGTCCAGCCTTACAGAGCCCAATCTGTCAAACAGTCCTGCCAAACCCCTGAATTCCCCAAAGAAAATTTTGGGGGGGCGCCATATACCCCTAGCCAACGTGGCCGGGCTGAGGACTGAGGCCAAGGCCAAGGCCACGGGGGCTGCCCCACCATGGCCACCTGAACTGCCTGTCCGGCCATGGCCTCCTGACCCACCATGGCCACCCGAACTACCTGTCCGGCCGTGGCCGCCTGACCCGCCATGGCCACACGAACTGCCTGTCCGGCCGTGGCCGCCTGACCCGCCATGGCCACACGAACTGCCTGTCCGGCCGTGGCCGCCTGACCCGCCATGGCCACACGAACTGCCTGTCCGGCCGTGGCCGCCTGACCCGCCATGGCCACACGAACTGCCTGTCCGGCCGTGGCCGCCTGACCCGCCATGGCCACACGAACTGCCTGTCCGGCCGTGGCCGCCTGACCCGCCATGGCCACACGAACTGCCTGTCCGGCCGTGGCCGCCTGACCCGCCATGGCCACTGGAACTGCCTGTCCGGCCGTGGCCGCCTGACCCGCCATGGCCACTGGAACTGCCTGTCAGGCCGTGGCCGCTTGACCCGCCATGGCCACTGGAACTGCCTGTCCGGCCGTGGCCGCCTGACCCGCCATGGCTTCCTGTTCCGCCCTGGAGGCCTCCCCAACCCAGCAAGGTCCTGCCCCGGAACGGCCTCCAGGGCGCCCGCCCCCCCTCCCTGGGAGATAATGTCACACCCTCAGCACGTTCCCTCAGTCCCAATCACTGCGATCCTTCATCAATCAGCCAATCACCGTCACCTGCACCAGCAATCACCACTCCCTTTAAATACTTACCTCTGCCATTCACTCACCGGCTGGAATCAAAGTTACATGGACACCTCTCCTTGGATCTTCTCCTCCTTCTCTCGATTCTCCTGTGCTCTTCACGGACTGCATCTGGGTGAACCTGTGAAACACATATTACCCACTTTAAGGGAAGTGACTGTTGCTCTTGCTGACGATTGCCTATGAACTTATGTTTACCTTATTGGACTGTGTTTGATGACTCGGATATCGAAGTCTATACTCACCTGTTTGAAGTGTGCACGTCTGTTAATAAATACCTTGAAATATACTTACCTTCTCCTTGTGTGTGTGGACGTGACAAGTGCTTTAAAACTATAGAACAGAAAGAATTAAATAAACTTATCACCACATCTAAACCAACAACATGCCTATTAGATCCTGTACCCACTAAATTACTAAAAGAGTTGTTACCTGTAGCAGAAGTACCGCTTCTTAATATTGTTAACTCATCGTTATCTTTAGGTCATGTCCCAAAACCATTCAAACTAGCGGTTATTAAACCTCTTATTAAGAAACCACAGCTAGACCCTGGTGAATTGGCAAATTACAGACCCATTTCTAATCTTCCATTTATATCTAAAATTCTAGAAAAAGTTGTGTCTGCTCAATTGTGCTCCTTCTTGCAAAATAATAATATCTTTGAAGAATTTCAGTCAGGTTTCAGGCCCCACCATAGCACAGAAACTGCACTTGTAAAAATCACAAACGACTTACTACTTGCGTCAGATCAAGGCTGCGTCTCATTGCTAGTTTTACTTGATCTTAGTGCTGCGTTCGACACTATAGATCATGAAATACTCATAGATCGATTACAAAACTATACAGGTATTCAAGGGCAGGCTTTAAGATGGTTCAGATCATACCTGTCCGATCGCTACCACTTTGTTTGTTTAAATGGGGAGTCATCGCAGCTAACACCAGTAAAGTATGGAGTGCCACAAGGATCTGTCCTAGGTCCTCTGCTATTTTCAATTTACATGTTACCCCTCGGTAATATTATTAGGAAATATGGGATTAGTTTCCATTGTTATGCTGATGACACTCAACTATATATTTCAACAAGACCAGATGAAACTTCTAACTTAGCAAAGTTAACAGAGTGTGTTAAAAATGGGAAAGACTGGATGACCAATAATTTTCTACTGTTAAATTCAGATAAGACTGAGATATTACTTATTGGACCAAAAAACAGTACACAGAATCTCTTAAACTGCAACTTGCAACTAGATGGATGTACTGTTATTTCCTCTACAGTCAAAAATCTGGGTGTTATATTAGACAGCAACCTGTCTTTTGAAAATCATATTTCCTATGTTACAAAAACAGCATTCTTTCATCTTAGAAACATTGCTAAGCTACGGAACATGTTACCTGTTTCTGATGCAGAAAAGTTAGTTCATGCATTCATGACGTCTAGACTGGACTATTGTAATGCACTACTAGGTGGTTGTCCTGCTTCTTCAATAAATAAGCTACAGGTAGTCCAAAATGCAGCTGCTAGAGTCCTTACCAGATCAAGAAAATATGATCATATTACCCCAATTTTACAGTCTCTACACTGGCTACCTATTAGGTTCCGTATCACTTACAAAATATTACTTCTTACCTATAAGGCCCTTAATTGTTTAGCTCCTGCATACCTAACTAGTCTCCTACTACGCTACAATCCCTCACGCTCCCTAAGGTCGCAAAACTCTGGACTTTTGGTGGTACCTAGGATAGCAAAGTCCACTAAAGGAGGGAGAGCCTTTTCTCATTTGGCTCCCAAACTCTGGAATAGCCTTCCTGATAACGTTCGGGGTTCAGACACACTCTCTATGTTTAAATCTAGATTAAAGACTCATCTCTTTAGCCAAGCATTCACATAATGTATCTCATAACGTTGTAATTTCAGTTACATCTGATCAAATGCACATTAATATTCCTCAGCTTGGGCTAAACACATCATTTTTGTTTGGTTGGAAGTTGGAACAGCACCTACGCTAATTATTTCTTTGTTTCTCTGTCTCTGCCACGGGATTCCATCCCGTGGTAACTAGGGTTTACACAAGATTCAGCCCGGATTCAGAAGAAGAGATGATGCCAACCCCTCAGAGGACCGCAGATGATGCCAGCCTTGAAACAACATACAGCACTACATAATTTTCCTACAAGTCGATTACAGCACATAATCATTGCAATTAGTGTTCATCATCTGTTTGATTACACAGTTACTGATTTTAATATTTATATCATATGTACATCGACTCAACATACAGTATTCACCACTAATAAGCTACTAAATATATTGTAGTAGCCTAAAACTTTTGTACAGCCGCTCTGCATCAATTTGTATTGTAAAAAGCGCTATACAAATAAACTTGAATTGAATTGAATTGAATTGGGCAGCACTAATTTTGACAGTATTTTTTCCCTACTATGGAAGACAACGGTGGGCCAAAACTGCCAGGTTACAAACATTCTTCAAAAGATCTTTCCTTGTGTTCAGCAGAACAAAGATATTCATACAGGTTTGGAACAACTTACAGGTGAGTAAATGACAATTCAATCAGTGACACTGGTCTCACACACACACACACACACACACACACACGCATGTTGGGTTTACATGTTTTATGGGGACATTCCATAGGCGTAATGGTTTTTATACTGTACAAACCGTACTTTCTATCGCCCTACACCTACCCTACACCTAAACCTAGCCCTCACAGGAGATTGTGCATACTTTTACTTCATCAAAAAAACTCATTGTGCATGATTTATAAGCCTGTTTCCTCATGGGGACCTGAGAAATGTCCCCACAAGCTCAAAATCTACTGGTATTACTATCCTTGTGGGGACATTTGGTCCCCACAACGTGATGAATACCAGGTACACACACACACACACACACACACACACACACACACACACACAAACACACACACAATGTTTGTTGTTATACTGTTTTTGCTTGTTTAATTGTCAGTGTTTTCAAAATAAAACTTTAAAAAGACTTCAATGTTTAAATTAATCAATTATTGTTATTAAAACTACTAAAAACACAGATATCTCTTGTGTGGCTTGAGTAATATTAATGACACAGATAAATAACCTTTCAAGATGGAGAAGAATAGCAAAAAAAAGTTAGCATAACCCCACCATGGCATATTTAAACATGGTCATGTGCATGTTCATCCTGCTGTAAGACAGGAGCACCAGTACTGCAACTGACAGTAATTTCAACTGTAACTGATACTACTCTGAACAGTCTCCAAAGACAGATCAGGCACATTAATTAACTAGATGCACTTACTATATGGTTAGGATTCGGGTTTGGCTTAGCGTTACTTGCATGCATTTATGCATAATTATTGTTATTATAATAGTAGTCACATGTATTGTGTAACAACGACACCTTAGAAAAAAGTGTTACCAAAAAGTCCTTACCGCAAAATTACAATATTTTTTATAGAAATACAAAAAAAAAGGAAGTGTATAGACCAATTATCAGTTTGTAAACATTCGAGATTCGTGTGCAGCATGGTTGCAAAAAACCCAGGAGAGATAGCCTTTACAGCTACAGAATTACACTGATCCGGTCCAAAATAATTAAGATTTAAAAAGATTATATTGGTAAGATGTCATTTACAAAATGTTCTCTGCATATTACAAGAGGTTGTCACCCAGCAAAAAGCAATGTTATTCAACGAAATTGATGTTAGAAAGTGGGATTGTCATACAGACCCCCACACAAGGATGACATTTTTCTGTGGTCTGTTCAAGTGGTAAGAGACCCGGAATAAAAGAAGTAAAAGATATATGATATATATATATATATATATATATATATATATATATATATATATATATACATGGGCGACATTTGACTCTTGAGTCAGGGGGGGCAAGAAAAAAAAATCAGCATTAAAACAGTGCCCTAGGGTATTGCAGCACATCAAAGCAGTCAATTAAAGCGCTGTACTTCAGCCCGGGCCGATGGGCCCTGACTTTTTTTTACACCCCAGGGCTACGGCTTCGGGCCAATTTTCACGTCATAGTTCAGACCCGGGCCGGCATCGGGCCTGTTTTAGGCTTCTCCTTATTTTCATAATTTAGACATCCATTATGGTGAAGAAAAAAAATGCCGCGCTGGTGGAAACAACACGAAACTTCACTTTCGCTTTCACTTTTGAGACCGACTCAGACACCGTTTAGTGTGCTTTAGCCCTGATGAATCCAGGTTCAAGCGCACACAATAGGCTAAAACTCGCCTCAAGCACCGGCAAAAATAAATAACAATGAATGTGTCGAGGAAAGAGTAAGGACATAAATGAATTATTTATTAATTAATTTGTGTATTCTGAGTCAGTGTCGCAAAGATCCTGACTCGCAATCTCCTTTTTGGACGCGCCTTTAGAGAGAAATTCATCTTTACGGATTACATGAAAGAGTTTGTGCTTTTGATTTGTTTTATTTCGTTAAGTAATAATTTAAAGCTTTCTATAAATGTATTTATTATGTCTGTGAGGCATGCATTTCGCTTCATTTTGTTAAGCACTCCTGTTCAAGAACCAGACGGCAGAAAGCACATAATTTTTGTTTTCCTTGTTTTATAAAAATGCTGTAACGTTTTTTTCGATGTATTACTCGTACTTTGTGAGCAAAAATGACGGATAATTTTAAATTGCTTCCAATGAAAAAAATGCAATTGATCGCGCTGGTGCCTCGATGTCCTGCAAGCTTTAGCTTCCACTTTCTGCACAAACTATGCGCATATAGCGCACATTTATTTGTAACGTTTAAACTACCATTGTTTTATACTTGAACTGTTTTATATCTATAGATTTCATTTTAGGCAATTGTGATGATTTGAGAAGGCAAACTGATCAAACAGACTATGATCAGTCTTCCGCTGGGCGCTGTTCGGTAAATATATATATATATTTAACGAATAAAAAATGCTCCAAGCGTTTTTCTAAATTAGCTAAATAAAAAACGAAACTAAATATAAACATTTTGCCATTACATACAAAACTGAACTATTTTATAGCTGAAACAGTAAGTTGTTTTGGGAGAAGGGGAAAATATATTTTTATCCCGTCTATTGCTTCACCGTTATTTCGAGAATAAACCCAGCGTAAATATGCAAATGTCACTCCCAAAACATATCAGCTTGCATGTGCCGAAAAACGAAAGTTTCATACAAATTCTAAATGGATTATAGCCTGGAAAGTGCAAAGCACGCTCCCCTTATTATCACTAAAATTTCATAGAGATCTAACAAAATTCCGTTATAATTAATAAAGCTCTCTAAACTACACAATTAATATTTTATTTACATCGCGTCTACACTCAAGATGATTCACGAGCGCACAAAACGGCACTTAATAAAAACCGATCAGGCGCTTTCAGCAGTGAGTGAATTCTGACAAGACTGTTCGGAAACAACAGATATGTCTGTGATTGGCTACATTGCTCAACACTGCAAAAACACGTTGGATAGTTCGCCAGATCTTCAATTGCTTTGCTTTCGTTTGAGGGTTATATAGCACCGTCTAGTTCCCAAGTACAACCGAGCCTAAGCTTGGCTAAAGCAGTTGCAGCGGGGCTGTCGAGGATTCCATGACTCACCACAGGGGGGGCAACTGCCCCCCCTTGCCCCCCCCTAATGTCGCCCATGTATATATATATATATATATATATATATATATATATATGGGCCATTCTACAAAATTTGTGCAAACTGCTGTCCCACAACCTGCTGTTCCAAACCCTAACTCCTAAATTTCAACTTATAAAAATGATATAATTGTATTTAATTTTTGCATTTTTGTCCATTGTTGTCTTTAAAAGTATATTTTTGATTCTTTTAAAAAGTTCAAAAAAATATTTACTTTATATTTTCTCTGTAACTTTGTGATAAAATGTGTCCTGCATTTTTTATGTCACTACCGAAACAGTCCTTTGGCTGAGACTGATTTGAACTACAACCCTACATTTATGATCAGGAAATATTCCTGTGTCCCTCTTTCTCATAGCTACATGGTGAGTATATAGGGCCCATCATTTTGAGATGTTCAGAAGTAGGAAAAATCTGTGTGTATTTTCACAGAATGTCACTACAGAACACACAATTTTTCTATAATTTTTGGAGTTATTTTGTGACATTTTTTTATATGTGACTGTTCAGAACTGTGCTAGCTAACCATGTGCTAATGAGCATCTTTGAGCTTGCTTCAAAAGTATCTCAAATTGTTACTACCGAAACAGTCACTACCTAAACATTTGAAGTTTCGATAGTGACATCTTTGTTTTTTTGGGGTGTTATCCTATAAAATTGTCACTACCGAAACAGTCACGACTGAAACATTTGGTGAAGTTTCGGTAGAAACATATTTGTTTTTCTGGGTGTTATGCCATAAAATTGTCACTACCATAACAGCCACGACCAAAATATTTGGTGAAGTTTCCGTAGTGACATCTTTGTTTTTTTTGGGTGTTATCCTATAAAATTGTCACTACCGAAACAGTCACGACCAAAACATTTGGTGAAGTTCCGGTAGTGGTCTCTTTGTTATTTTTTTGGGTGTTATTCTATAAAATCGTCAATACCGAAACAGTCACGACCAAAGGTGTTATCCCAAAAAATTGTCACTACCGAAACAGTCACGACCGAAACATTTGGTGAAGTTCCGATATGACCTCTTTGTTATTTTTTTGGGTGTTATCCCATAAAATCGTCAATACTGAAACAGTCACGACCGAAACATTTGGTGAAGTTTTGGTGGTGACTTTTATTTTTAATTTTTTGGGTGTAATCCCATAAAATTGTCACTACCGAAACAGTCACAACCAAAATTTTTGGTGAAGTTTTGGTAGAGACATCTCTGGTTTTTTTTGGGTGTTATGCCATCAAATTGTCACTACCATAACAGTCACGTCCAAAATATTTGGTGAAATTTCGGAAGTGACATTTTTTTTTTGGGTGTTATCCCATAAAATTGTCACTACCGAAACAGCCACGACCAAAATATTTGGTGAAGTTTCCAGTAGTGACATCTTTGTTTTTTTTGGATGTTATCCTATAAAATTGTCACTACCATAACAGCCACATCCAAAATATTTGGTGAAATTTTGGGAGTGACATTTTTAATTTTTGGGGGGTGTTATAAAATCGTCACTACCATTACAGTCACGACCGAAACATTTGGTGAAGTTCCGGTATGACCTCTTTGTTATTTTTTGGGTGTTATCCCATAAAATCGTCAATACCGAAACAGTCACGACCGAAACATTTGGTGAAGTTTCGGTGGTGACTTTTATTTTTTATTTTTTGGGTGTAATCGCATAAAATTGTCACTACTGAAATAGTCACAACCAAAATTTTTGGTGAAGTTTTGGTAGAGACATCTCTGTTTTTTTTGGGTGTTATGCCATCAAATTGTCACTACCATAACAGTCACGTCCAAAATATTTGGTGAAATTTTGGAAGTGACATCTTTTTTTTTGGGTGTTATCCCATAAAATTGTCACTACCGAAACAGTCACGACCAAAATATTTGGTGAAGTTTCCGTAGAGAAAATCTTTGTTCCCCTTCAGTCGTTTCACTACGACGTTACATGGGAATTGCTTGAGAGTCCAATCGTCTCTGAGCCTTATTCAAAAGGCCAATGAAAATTGGCGAGTGGCATTTGCATGCTAAGCCACGCCCCGTACATACGGTTATATAAGATGGCGGCATGCAGCCAGTCAGTCAGATATTTGCTTCAGAGCCGTTCTGCTCGAGCCTCTTATCACTGAAAGAAAACTTCACGTTTCCTGCTTTCCAGAGCTCTTCTCCGCTGACGTGCTGCCATCTGAAAGAGTTTATACCAACTAAAAGAGTGTTTTGGCAGCCGTCAGCAGTATCCTGCGGACGGCCGTTCTCACGGCCATCAAGAAGCCTCCTGCGCTCCAGCGAGCGAGCCCCCCCTGAGCGCACAGAAGTGCCGCGGTTCCTCCCTGGGCAGACCGGGACTAAAAGAGCAATTTCTCACGGCTGTGTAAAACGTTCTTTTCAGAATGGTTTTCCGGCCGTGCACTGCTGGATGCGGCAGTTTCCTCACCTCTGAGGACGGACATGAACACTGCCTCACATGCCTGGGCTTAGAGCATGCTGAGGCAGCGTTCACGGATGGTTTGTGCGTTCACTGCGAACGCATGACCATGATCACGCTGAAGAACCGCCGTTCTTTTGCGAGACAGCTCCCCTCGGTGCCCCGCGGCTCGTCGTTAAGCCGTCAATGCTTTTCGGCCGCCGTGGCGAGGCACCAGGGGGACCTGCGGGTTACTGTGCAGAACGTGCCGCCGGCCCCCAAAGCCCAGCGGCCGTCTGCACCTCGGTGTGGTCCCGTCGAGTGGCCGGAGCAGTATGCTTCCCCGGAATCCGGGCTGAGCATCTCCTTTGGCGCTCCACCGGAGAAAGAGATGTCTGTCGCTGCATCAGAGGGTGAGTCTAATGGTGAAGCGGACATCTCGGCGGGCCAGCGCCCTCCTGTGGTTGCTGCCCGTCTGACATGGACGCTGAACTATCGGCTATGCTCCTCCGAGCCACCGGGGGATCGGGCTGGAGGTGTCTCATGCGCCCCCGGCCGATCCCTCTAGGCTTGGCGACTGGTTCATGAGGGTGGCGCCTGCGGTTCCGCCTCGCCCTCCCCCCGTTCCATTCTTTCCGGAGGTGCATGAGGAGCTGATTAAAACTTGGCGGGCGCCTTTTTCATCTCGCCTTCGCCCCAGCTCCTTCTCTCTTGCCACCCTCGATGGTGGGGCAGGCCGGGGATACGAGTAGGTTCCCCAGGTTGAGCGCGCTATCGCGGTGCATTTATGCCCGCGTGGCGCCGCCACCTGGCGGGACCGGCCGCATCTACCCTCCAGAGCGTGTGAGCGCTCGTCCGCTCTCGCGGGCCGCGTGTATCGCGCTGCTGGACAGGCTGCCTCCGCCCTGCATGCCATGGCCACCTTGCAGGTCTACCAGGCGCAGGCACTAAAACAGCTGCACGAGGGTGGTCCTGATCAAGACATGATGCAGGAACTCCGCGCCGCCACCGGCTTCGCCCTTCGGGCGACGAAGGTCACAGCGCGGTCTCTTGGTCAGGTGATGTCCACGGCCGTGGTTAGGGAACGAGGGTTAACTTCGTAACCTAGATGTTTTTTTAGGTGTTATGCCATAAAATTGTCACTACCATAACAGCCACGACCAAAATATTTGGTGAAGTTTCCGTAGAGACATCTTTGTTTTTTTGGCTGTTATCCCATAAAATTGTCACTACCGAAACAGTCACGACCAAAATATTTGGTGAAGTTTCCGTAGAGACATCTTTGTTTTTTTAGGTGTTATGCCATAAAATTGTCACTACCATAACAGCCACGACCAAAATATTTGGTGAAGTTTCCGTAGAGACATCTTTGTTTTTTTGGGTGTTATGCCATAAAATTGTCACTACCATAACAGCCACGACCAAAATATTTGGTGAAGTTTCCGTAGAGACATCTTTGTTTTTTTGGCTGTTATCCCATAAAATTGTCACTACCGAAACAGTCACGACCAAAATATTTGGTGAAGTTTCCGTAGAGACATCTTTGTTTTTTTAGGTGTTATGCCATAAAATTGTCACTACCATAACAGCCACGTCCAAAATATTCGGGAGTGACATTTTTTATTTTTTTGGGGTATTATAAAATCGTCACTACCATAACAGTCACGACCGAAACATTTGGTGAAGTTCCGGTATGACCTCTTTGTTATTATTTTTGGGTGTTATCCCATAAAATCGCCAATACCGAAACAGTCACGACCAAAGGTGTTATCCCAAAAAATTGTCACTACCGAAACAGTCACGACCGAAACATTTGGTGAAGTTCCGGTATGACCTCTTTGTTATTTTTGTGGGTGTTATCCCATAAAATCGTCAATACCGAAACAGTCACGACCGCAACATTTGGTGAAGTTTCGGTGGTGACTTTTCATTTTTTTTATTTTTTGGGTGTAATCCCATAAAATTGTCACTACCGAAATATTTGGTGAAGTTTCCATAGAGACATCTTTGTTTTTTTAGGTGTTATGCCATAAAATGACTACCATAACAGCCACGTCCAAAATATTTGGTGAAATTTCGGGAGTGACATTTTTTATTTTTTTTGGGGTGTTATAAAATTGTTACTACCATAACAGTCACGGCCGAAACATTTGGTGAAGTTCCGGTAGTGACCTTTGATATTTTTTTTGGGTGTTATCCCATAAAATTATCACTACCGAAACAGCCACGACCGAAGGTGTTATCAATTCACACACACAATTGCTCTCTCACTATGACTTTATATATATATATATATATATATATATATATATGTAATATTTACAGTGCTACTTTATCTGTATCTGATTAAGAACAAACAGAAATATGAGAAATATAACAACCCAAAGACAAAATAACTAATAAAAGCAAAAGCCATGTAGGCAGCGATGTGTCATATGCCATAGCTGTGCACAAGGTGTTCGAGTCTCAGCTCAAGGTTTAGGCGTATTTGTCGACTAGTCGACGTCGACTCGACTTTTATCACATAAATGCTGACTTAAAAAAAATCTGAAGCCGTTCAACCCCTACTACTGAAACAGTCACGAGCAAAACTTTTGGTGAGGTTCCGGTAGTGATCTCTTTGTTAATTTTTTGGGTGTTATCCCATAAAATTATCACTACCGAAACAGTCACGAGCAAAACATTTAGTGAAGTTTCAGTAGTGACATCTTTGTTTTTTGGGGAAGATGTTATCCCATAAAATCGCCATTACCGAAACAATCACGGCTGAAACAGTTGATGATGGTGTTATCCTGTAAAATTGTCACTACTGAAACAGTTATGACTGAAACATTTGGTGAAGTTTTTTTTTTTTTTTAGTTTTTAGTTTTTTTTAGCATTTTTGTTTTAGGTTTTTTTTTCTTGTTTTCCCATAAAATTGGTCACTACTCACACGACTCAGTCACAAACAAAACATGTCATTATTGTTTCGGTAGTGACAAAAGGGAACACAGTCCTCATATCTGGGGGAAATAAACAAAATGTTAGTACAGTTATGCAATTGTTTTGTATTTTAGTATGCTTTAGTAGTGTTTTAGTTTGCAAGGTAAAATTCTGTAATGTGGTCGCTACCATAGCATGTCTTTACCCAAAATGTGCTGTCACGACCAAAACATGGGATGTTTTATCAAAAATATACTGAATGATCAACTAATATGAAATGATATTTTAGGTTCAATGGATATTCAAACTAATGAATCCTTAAGTTTGAAATCAGTATGATCAACTTTTTGCCTTTTACGAAGAAAAATTGGATTCAAAATACAACAAATCTCATAAATTACACTTGAAATATTGTTATAAATATAATTGTTATTAATTTACCTCTGAAAAAAAATAAATAAATAAACTACCAAAAAATATATTTACATGTTATATGTAGATGTAAGCAAAATCCTAACAGGTTAATATAACCATTCTAATTAAAATAATTATTACTATGTTTTGGTAGTGACAAATTTGTGGAGAGCACAAATATTCCAAAACTTTCTGAAAATACAATATGAGAATTAACCGCACAGTTACTACAGTAGAAATGTGTACCTTGGATATTATACAATTTGCATATACATATTTTTTGGAAAAAGATTTTTTAAAGACATTTCCAACTCTGACTTTAGACCAGTTCTGTAGAATGGCCCATATAGTATCTCATGGCCTGAAATTAACGAGGGCTTGTGGCAAAAAATTCACAATTAAACTATATATCACGGCTGTCGCGATTAAAGTCAAATGTGAAAATATATGAAATTCACAGAATTACATTTAGATTTGTTCACACTGCACCAGATTGCTTTTCCAGGCTGTTTTGTGCAGAGTTGAACCTTACAACCAATCAAATGCGAACTATGTTGAACTTTGGAATGTTGAAATTAGTCAGAGCTGTTGATGAGTGTGCACGCTATAAAAATGATAAAAATTGCCCTCATAAATGTCAAATATCAGGAAGTTAATTTCTGACCCTGCTGTATATATAATTAAAAATGTAAATACAATTATAAATGTGTTGCACTAATGTGTTGCATGAAGAAGAAAACACAAATGTGAGTTTGTGCATATTTTACTCAGTACTCTGAGTTATTTTTTTCTTTTCTTACAGAGGCATAGTTTGAAAAAGTCGGATATTTAATGTAAAAGCAACCTCACACATTTTCCCATACAGCAAAAACCAATAAAGCAAATCAAAAGTTCTTAGAAAAATGTCTTCGTTCTAGTTGATGTTATAAAGAGTGAAATAAAGTATGAACACTGGAAACATGTTTTTTTCGTAAAAACGTACATTGAAGATTACGCTTCTCCAGAGCTTCAATGTGTGGTCGTTATGTTCTGTTGCAAACACAAAGGCAATAATGGTGATTGTTGTTCTGATCTTCTCATGAACAAACGATCCTATCTGTTCACAAGCTTCGAAAAAGCACTAATAGTAATGTATTGTGTTCGTCCATCAGATTTTACCCAATAAATTAGTATTAATGACAAGTATCCGTCGGGACGTACTTAGTAGAGAGAGGCTAAAATGGAATCGCAAACATGTAGCATAAAACAGAGCAATAAAGAATTCAAATTCAATTAAATAAACAGCTTACTAAATGCTGAAATATACACATTATATACATTCCCTGGGTTGGGACAAAACAAACAAACAAACAAATATTTTCTTCACTAAGAGGACCTAAAAATATGGGACACTCGAAATAGATATTTTAACATTTGTTTTCTCATATATATATATATATGGGATCCTATAGTTGAACAATATTTCACCAATAATCACTTTAGCAAAGTAATATACAGCAATATTAACAAGGGTCGGTCAGCGAATCCAAATGAAACAATGGCAAACTTCCATTCAGACGTCGAACAAATGGCCGCTCAGATCAATTCACAAAGCGAGAACAAAAATTCATTCACTCCAGTGATAAAAGACAAATTCAATTAGGCTCTTCTTTTCATCCTGAGACTGTCTAAACCAATGACATTTTACAATGACTTTGTGCTTACGTTTGATACATTTTCAGGGTTGAAACAAACGCTCTGGGGTGGGGGGTATTAACAGTGCAAGAATATACAGACAGGTATGATAGAAATAGAAAATAATCTCGCTTCTAATGGTTACACACCAATTCTCATTTGTGCTTCATCGAGTTCCTGCCATTTTCAATCTGCCGGCTTGTTTCGGGGTGTCCGTACGTTACATAATTGTCCGCACATTCTTTATTACAGGGCGTACTTCAGAAAAAATAAACCAAACACCCACTTTCACAATGGAAAACAACAGACACGCACAGAAAAACAAAGACAGTACATGATATTTACATTATACATCTCACGTATTCTTGTCTTAAAGCGTAATTATTGGCAAAGCCAAGGTTTTCCGACTTGAGATGAACCACATTTCTTGCCGCTCCCTGGTAATATCTGTAAAAAGGTATATAACAGGCACAGTGAGGGTGGTTGAGAAATCAGTATTCACTGGGAAATTAAATGAATAAACACAGCAACAAACATGACAAGCACATGTCTGTATATTTTGGCACTTGGCAAATCAAACGGGGTCATTTTGGAAGGGTGGGATAGGGTTTTTTGGCCTAAATGGACCTGGTGTTACAGTTACAAACTCAACTGAATTTTGTGTGTTTTTTTTTTTTTTTTTTGGTCGATTAGGATTGGTTTAATGAAAGGCAACATTCTTTTGCAGCAGGTGGCGTGTCGAATTTGGCCATAAAGAGGTTCGGGACTCGCGACTGGAGTCGAGGAGACAAAGAGAGAGAAAAGCCAGACCAGACTAGTGCTGTGAGGGAGCGGAGCGCTATAACGCCTCCTCTGCTGGCTCGCAGTGTTGCCGTGAAAATACTGAACAGAAAAAACAGAGGTGCTAAATGAAGTACTCTTTCTTTTCCTCTGCATGTGCGTGGTTCCCCTCCGCATTGATGATGGCAGTGTCTGCGTCAGGGGCGTCCTCCGCTCCTTTGGCCTCATTGGTTAAGTATGTCCCTGTCCACACAGTCCCACATAGGTCACATAGACACATAAGGTACAACAGTGGACATGTTGAAGCATTTTGCACACTATAGGTGAGGGGGCGAGAGAGAGAGGGGAGGGAAGCCGTACCTTTGTGCCTGGCCAGATATCGGCCCAGGACGATGATGAAGCACAGAGTGATGAAGACCACCACGGCCACCACTCCGCCGATGAGCGCGTGGTCGGGGCCCGGCTGCGTCAGAGCGTTGGGATCTGGAGGAGGAGATGGAGACGGAGAACACGGCGTGAGAAGAGCAGCGGAACAGCCGCTATAATTAGCCAATTATGGGTCGGTGTGTTAATATAAGACGCACAGACTCATTACTTCCCACAGTTCGCTAAATACAGTGGTAAGCGTCTCAGCTGGAGCAGGCAGTCATTTAATTTCGCAGTTGATACCATTCATCGCTTCGCTGAGAAACGCCGCCGTTTTGCTGGTTTGAAACTATTTCGATGTTTTACAACATTGAAATCGTGCTCTAGGCCACGCTGTTTGTGCTACATAAATAATATTTGTGAAATCATGCAGATTGCTGTGAAAAGGTTAGTGATCAGATTTAGGATTTTCGTCTGAAAGACAATGACATATCTAGTCCAGGATATCATAAAACAGGTTTTCGCCAATGGCGTGCAGTGGTGCTCTGAAATGAAGGGGCAAAATCCTCACTTTTTTTTTTTATTTTTATAAAATTAAAATAATGTCCCACATTACTTACACTATCAGAAAAAAGAAGAAGAAAACAATTCTATATTATTTTTTACTATAATATTATTATTATATTATTATTCTTGATGAATCTCATCAAGTTAGTGTTTTCAAGGATTTTGCATTTATTCCAAAAATAACAGCTATTAGTTAACTTTAACTATTTTTGAAATTTTGGGTTCTTCAGTCATCAAACTCGATACAGTTGAGGTCAAAAGTTTTCATACACCTTGCAGAATCTGCTGAATGTTAATTGTTTTACCAAAATAAGAGATATCATACAAAATGCATGTTATTTTTTATTTAGTCCTGACCTGAATAAGATATTTCACATAAAAGGTGTTTACATATAAGAAAATGTTGTTGAAAATAGTTTAAGAAAAGTTTTTTTTTTTTGTTTGTTTGTTTAGTGATAGTTCACTAGTCCCTTGTTTGTCCTGAACAGTTAAACGGCCCCTGTTTTACAGAAAAATCCTTCAGGTCCCACAAATTCTTTCGTTTTGCAGCATTTTTCACACTGAGGGGTGAAAACTTTTGAATTTGAAGAGCAGGGTAAATTTAACTTATTTTGCCTGCTGGGAAACATGTAAGTATCTTCTTTAGCTTCTGAAGAGCAGTACTAAATAAATAAACTAAATAAAAATGATATTTAGGCAAAATATAAAAAGACACATCTGTTAAAAAGTTTACACCCCTGGCTCTTAATGCATTGTGTTTTCGTTCTGGAGCATCAGTGAGCGTTTGAACCTTCTGTAATAGTTGCATATGAGTCCCTCAGTTGTCCTCAGTGTGAAAAGATGGATCTCACAATCATACAGTCATTGTTGGAAAGGGTTCAAATGCACAAAAATGCTGGAAAACCAAAGAATTTGTGCGACCTGAAGGATTTTTCTGAAGAACAGCAGGCAGTTTAACTGTTCAGGACAAACAAGGGACTCATGAACAACTATCACTAAACAAAAAACACAGTATTAAAAATCAAGCGTATATAAACTTTTGAACTCAACTACATATTTGCTCTTGTGGACTATATATATAAACATCTTTTAAGTGAAATATCTTATTCAGGTCAGTAAATAAAAAATAACATGCACTTTGCATGATCCATTTTATTTTGGTAAAATAATTAACATTTAGCAGTTACTGCAAAGTGTATGTAATCTTTTGACCTCAACTGTAAATATTGGTCACAGACACAGAGATTTACTTTAAATTTCACCAAGCTGATTACCCACTAAAAACTTCCACAGATGTTTTCATGCCATTTTAAGTCTTATTTTGACGTAAAAAAGCCAAGTACTGCTCACTGCAGAGCCAAATGGCCTCCAGCTCCACCTCTCTTGATGTCCAGCTCCACCTCTGAGTGAACAAATGGGTGGAGTTAAGGTTAGGGATAGGGTAAGGGGTAGGGTTAGGGTGTGGTTAGGTGTCTATCTCCACCCATTACCTGCAGCGAGCACCCTCTCTAAAAAAGTGTATGAGTTGTTTACTTTTTAAAATTAGTATCCCTATTAACACCACTATATTGTTCATTGCAACGCTATCTCATGACCAATTCGTATGTATTTTGTACATTTTCTGTGAGGGGTAGGTTTAGCGGTGAAAATTTCATATGAATTTGTAAGTTGCCGTGAGATTGAGTTCATTCAGACTGATTCACAAATGCAGTACACGCACGAACACAAGAGGCGGGATTTATCACATGAACTAATCACATCCGATCATAACCAGTCATATCCAATCATATCCCGATGGAGGCATTGCCTCCTCTCACGTGACTTCCCCCAATGTATTCTCAATTACTCCCCACCAAACTCACAGCACACTTTAGGGAATCTGTTAAAATTCAATGGGCTCAGGGGGGCGGACCCCTGCTGTGCCATTGTTCGGCGTGATTTATTTAAGTGATTTATACACTTTTTAATGTTATATTTTGTAATATTGGCTTTGTTTTATTTTTGTACTACAAATTTTTTTTTCTCAACCAATATTTTTAGGAGGCACTGCCTCTCTTGCCTCCTCAGAGGAAACGCCCCTGGTTTCTGCCCACAATTAATTTTTTTTTATTATTATGCAGACTGCGGTATATTGGATTTAAAATTCTGTCTGGAAAGACCAAGATGCAATATGCATTCCAAAATGCTTATTAAAAACTCGTTTGTGGTGGATAAACATATTATCCTGTAAAAAATGAGTGAATTTTTAATAAAAAATAATTTCTATGCCCAGTTTACACCTGCTATCAAGATGCATTTTGGATGATCAGATCACAAGGATATTCCCGTTTACCTGGTGTTTGAATTTGTCTAATTTGTCCACTTTCAACCACTTTCATGATTTCTGTGTGGGAAGAGTTTAGGTGGGTGCACGTATAAGCCTTTTCTGATCTTTCGATGTAATATTGCAAAATAAGCTTGCACAATTTACATAAGAACACTAAAGGAGCAATGGATAAATGATATGCAGAGCAGCAGCTTTCGTTTAAGCTCTGATAGTCACAAAACTACGCCGAATGCTGTTAAAATCATGACTGGTAAGAGAACATCGTGCTCTTTACATTTTTACCATCAAACCAAACTTATGTAAGTTTAAAACCTATCTGGCCAGCACACTTCAATAATACATCCAGTGATGTTTAAGAATTAGTTCATTAGGCAGAGAGCTGACAGTCTTAAGTGGCTGTTGGAATGCATTCAACCACATGAGTGTTTACACAATGAAAGCAATATGGTCAAATGCAAATCAAATGGGTCGAATAGGTTACACCTGTATTTAGTATTGTGCACTTGTGATTAGATTAACAAAAATGCACCTTAAATGATTACTTCATACCAAAATGAAAATGTTGTCATTTATCACTTAACCCCAATTTAAGATATTTTGGATGAAAACGTCTCTAGGTTACGTATGTAACCCTAGTTCCCTGAGAAGGGAACGAGACACCGCGTCCCCTAGGGGTCGCTATTGGGGAACGCTGCAGCGTGACTCGTGTCTGAAGAATGCATAGAAAAACTCCATGAAATGGCCGGCGACAGCGTATGACGTCACTGCGGCGCGCACGTCGCTGCTGGTACGTCACTACCGGGCGACACAGTATAAAGAGTCGCCGAAGTAAACATACAGCCGCTTCACTGTCTGAAGCTTCTCGTCCGAAGCATGGGAAGAAGCCTAGGGGACGCGGTGTCTCGTTCCCTTCTCAGGGAACTAGGGTTACATACGTAACCTAGAGACGTTCCCTTCCGAGGGAACTCTCACCGCGTCCCCTAGGGGTCGCTATTGGGGAACGGTATACCAACGTCTCCATGCTGAGGGGAGTGCATAGTAGCGAGCACTGAGTGTAAATTCTGTGAAGAATTATCCCTAGGACGAGGTGACAGCTGTCAGAACGTAACCTCCCCGGCCAAAGCCTGAACTGTTACTCACTTACCTGAATGGGTCAAAGGACCCAGAGCACAGCTTAGGTTGGAATCGGAGATTCCTTCGGAGGAACGGCTAAGTTAATACTTAGACTTAACTAGAACAGGAACTGCCAGTACTACTGAGTCTAGTTCCCTCAGTGAACTGACTCAGAAATAGCGACTAACAGGCCTGTCCCAGGACAGAGACCGTTCTAGCAGGGGTTATCCTCAGATAACGCACCCTGGATAACAGATGGTCAGGAGATATCTGAGGTGATATCGAGTGAAGTAGGGCCCAGGGAGACCGGGGTTTTAAACCAACTCAAAAAATGGGAACGAGTACCGCGTAACCCATACCGTATAGGATTTTAGAAAGAACCCAAAAACTTGGTGGGAACTTACCACTTATGTGGATTTTAGGAAGTGCACAAAGATCCCGTGCGCACTTACCACTATTGTGGACTTCAGAAAGTGCCCAGGGTTTAGCGTGGGACACTTATCATATTAAAGCTCCATATTTGTCATAGGATGACAAGAATTAAAATAGGGGAGGAACCCTCCCTGTTTAGAGAGGGGAGCAATGCTACACCCCAATCAGGACAGACAGTCCGCAAACTGTTAGTCGACTGATGAAATCATGGAGCTACTGACCATCATGATAGTGGACGCAGACAGCGGACAGACCCCTAACCCCGACTTGCAGGGAGGAACATCCGTCCTTAAAAAGGGCAATGCTCTGAAGGGACCCTTTAGTGTAAAGGGGAGCATACTAGACCCAGTCCACATGGATGCCTACTAGGAGAAGGTGGTGCTCAGGAATTACCCTTCCTCGGAAGGGGAGCATACTCATCCCACTAGGAGCCGTGCTCAAATCATAAAGCCTGAAGGGGAGGTGACACTCGACCCGGAAGTCAGGCGCAGACAGGCTCCTAACCCTGATTAACAGAGAGGAAAACCCGCCTGCCAGGAGGCAGCGCTCGGATTTTACCCTTCCTCAGAAGGGGAGCTAACTCCTCCTGCCAGGAGCAACGCTCGAGAGGAACCCTTTCTCAAAAGGGGAGCAATCATACCTGACTCAGGAAGCCTGATGACAGATTCTACCCAAACAGAGGGGAATTTGTCCACACGACAGTGGTGCTACTGATGAACCTTAAATTAAGGTGAGCTGCTGTCGTTGAAGAGCTCTGAGAGGACCCTTTCCGCGGAAAGGGGAGCTACTAAAGTTACTTCAAGTTCCTGAGAAGGGAGCTCCTGGAAAGTCATGGTGACAGACTCCTAACCCTGAAGGCCAGGGAGGAACGCCCGTCCTGACGAGGGGTGCTCATAGGGGACCCTTTCCTCGGAAAGGGGAGAGCCCAGCTCGTGCGTGAGGCCTGAAGAGTGAGAATCAGCCTGGACAAGAAGGACAGGCCCCTAACCCAGATGAACCAGGAGGAGAACCTGGCTCTGTCAGCGAGAAACAGTACTCTAAACAAACCCCTTCCGCAGAAAGGGGAGTACTACCTCGGTTGAATCGACCCTGCCCTAACAGGGGGATCGACAGACCCCAGTCTAGGTGGACTTATGTTCCTGTCTCAACGGGACATAAATCCCCCGGAGCAGGAACTTATGAGGATAGACTCCTAACCCTGAAGGCCAGGGAGGAACGCCCATCCTGCCGAGGGGGCGCTCGTTAGGGACCCTTCCCTTGGGAAGGGGAGAGCCCAGCTCGAGTGTGAGCCTGAAGAGTGAGAATCAGCCTGGACAAGAGGGACAGGCTCCTAACCCAGATGAACCGGGGAGAAAACCTGGCTTGTCCGTGAGAAGCGGTACTCTGAATAAACCCTTTCAGCGGAAAGGGGAGTACTACTTTAGTTACTGGAGAACTGAGAAATTGCTCCTCGGAGACAAAACTCAGGAGGTGCTGGAAAGAACCTTCGGCTGATAAGATCACTTCACAGGATCTAAAGTCCACAGAGAGAGTCTGGATAGAGGGATTCTCAGAAAAAAGGCCTGCAAAGGACATATGTTAAACATGCCAAGGGCAATCCTAAGGAGGAAACTTAGGGAGCTTACCTTGAAGAGGACCTAAGTCCTATGTCTAACATATGCTGAGAGGGTGGTTTACCGCACGACCTGTGGCGTGGATAGGACGAACACTGCCATAACCATAACCCGTAGGATCAGAGGGGGAGCATCCGCCGTGAACTCATCATGTTTTTCTCTGAAAAGCAAAAACACAACACACAGGCCTGAGACAGTATTACGTTCCTTTTCTTTATTAAAAGAAAAAAATATGGATCGTACTCACCCATGAGTGACCTGCATTTAACTCCAACTTAAACAAAACATGTTTAAGGAGTTAAAATCCAGACCATCGGTAAATGGAGGTTCTTATGGGACATAAGAACCGCTGCGTGCAGGGAGCTCATGTTGTAGGGCTCGGACCTGGGCCTTCATGGAGTGAAGGACTCAAAGGCAGTGATCTACCTAGCCCAAATCACGTAAATCCAGAAAGGCCAATAAGCCTGGAAAAAACTAACAGATCAGTGAAAGACCCCCGGTCAGTCCTCCTGAAAACAGCCCAAACCAGCAGAGTGGGCGGTCTATTTAAACCCAGCAGGGGAGACAGCACCATCTAGGCAAGAGCTTAAAAGAACTACTTTTATGTTTCCAAACAAAAAGTAATCAGTAAGCCCACACACAGATATCCGCAGATATCTGTATGTGTAGGAAGGACTACCTGAGGTAAAAACTGACTGAAAGCCTCCAGCCCTAAAGTAGGAAGAGTTAACATACAGCTAGCCTCAGACAGCTGTAGTTAATAAGACTGTTCTGCCATGATCTGCATAATCATGGTCGAACTAGTCTAGGAAAATCTCTCCCCTTTATATGTACACATATATGCATATATAACATGCATATGTATATACATATACATGCACATACATATTTTATGGCAGTAAATTAACTCCACAATCGCGACGCGCAGCACATATTCGGCTCCCGCGGGAGCTAAACAAACTCCGCCCAGACGCCAAATTCCCTCGGGAATAAAACGAGCAAGGAGCCGCTGGCGACGCCGCGAATGCGTCTGTTAATGCCGCGAGAGGCAAACACACTCATGCAAAATGAGGAACAGAGAAACTCACCTCCCTCCTTTGCGTACTGCATTTTCGCAATAAGCCCATTAGTCCCTCGGGAGCTGAACGAGCTGTAATTTACCACACCCACGTAGCAGAGAGTCGTAGCAAGTGGGTATGAGAGCGTGCCTCTCGTTACAAACAAGCAATTAATGCACCGATCGCATTCTACTCTCTCAAGAGGTAATCTTGCTTGCGTTCTCCCCTCACAGCTCGGGCAGTGTGAAAGTGCGGGTATCAGATTACCACACACGTCACAAGCAGGCCTCCGGTGAGAGAATATGCACTCCTAGACAAAGAGAAAGCTGAAGACAGCGAAGAGGCTGTATGTTTACTTCGGCGACTCTTTATACTGTGTCGCCCGGTAGTGACGTACCAGCAGCGACGTGCGCGCCGCAGTGACGTCATACGCTGTCGCCGGCCATTTCATGGAGTTTTTCTATGCATTCTTCAGACACGAGTCACGCTGCAGCGTTCCCCAATAGCGACCCCTAGGGGACGCGGTGAGAGTTCCCTCGGAAGGGAACTGGGAGCTTTGTGTCTGTCCCACTGACTGCCAAGTAAATACCAATGTCAAGGCCCAGAAAAGTATGAAAGATGCCATCAAAATAGTCCATCTGCCATCAGTGGTTCAACCATAATTTTACGAAGCTACGAGAATACTTTATGTACACAAAGAGAGCAAAAGTAACAACTTTATTTAACCATTTGTCTTCTCCGCGTCACCAGCCGCAACACACAGATACATTTCTACATTTATTTACACTTTGATTCGAATGAAAACAGCGTATCTGCGTTACGCAGCTGACAGAGAAAAGTGTACGCTGTTTGCATCCAGTACGGTGACGCGGAGGAGACGAATTGTTGAATAAAGTTGTTATTTTTGCTTTCTTTGCGTACAAAAAGTTTTCTCATAGCTTCGTAAAAATGTACTATGGTTGAACACGAACAAACCATTTACTGGTTTCGAACAGCATGGGGGTAAGTGATTAATGACAACATTTTCATTTTGGGGTGGAGTAACTCTTTAATACTGGGTGTAAACAGGGCCGTAGATGCGCATCTAAAAGTCATGTGACTAAATAAGCCAACTACAACTGCATACAAACTCATAAGACATGGTAAAATTGTAACATAGTGACAACTTATGTTTTTTTGTGCAACCTAATGTCATGACGAAATCATACCTGTGGAAACTTTTTCAAATTCATGCAAAATACGTACACTATGTACGTTTCGTGACATGTTTGATGTGAACGATGACGAAAATGATTACAAGTGCTCGCTGTTTTACCATCTCTAGTGTTTATTTCTCTTGAAAACTGCAGTGATATGTACTTATTGGATGTATTTTGCATCTTGCAAAAAAGTTCCCTTAGGTACGTTTTCGTCATGAGATCAGGTAGTTTGTTTCTGTATTGACTCAAATTGTACAATTGATTTCCTAAGTGAAAACACTGAATCATTTGCAAATTTGCGTGTCATTTACACTAATCAGTCGTTTTCGACCCTAGAAAACGGAGACTTTTGAAAATGCTGCAGACCCCGTTTTAGTTTGAAAACTCTGGAGTTGTGTTTCAGTGTAAACAAACCAAAACGTTGGCGTAGCAAACAATAACATCATGCTCGTTCCCTGCTGAAAAAAAACAAACAGCTAAAACCAGTCTAGGCTGGTTGGCTGGTCTTAGCTGGAAGTAGTTGGTTTTAGCTGGTCAAAAGTGGCCAAAACCCCTCTAAAACCAGCCTGCTGACCAGCTATGACCAGCTAAAACCAGCCTGGTTGACCAGCTAAAACCAGCCAACCGGCCTAGGCTAGTTTTAGCTGTTTTTTTCAGCAGGATTATTGTACCCATAGATATGTATAAGTAGATGCCCCATTCGACCGATCAATGCCCATCCTCCATCGAAACAAAAGGGAATCTACCTATACATATCTATTGTTGTAGCTGCATAATTGGTCATCCCTGGTGAAAAAAAAAAACAGCAAAAAACAAGCCTAGGCTGGTTGGCTGGTTTTAGCTGGACATAGCTGGTCAGCAGGCTGGTTTAGACGGGTTTTGCCCACTTTCCTCAGCCTGACCAGGCTGGGAGAACATCAGCTACAACTATGCTGGCCAGGCTGGGAAACCAGCTAAAACCAGCTACTTCCATCTTAAACCAGCTAAGACCAGCCAACTAGCCTAGGCTAGTTTTAGCTGTTTTTTTCAGCAGGGTTATTGTACACATAGACATGTATAAGTAGATACCCCATTCGACCGACCAAAGCCCATCCTACCCCTAGCCCATCTACCTATACATTAGGGGCAGCCGTGGCCTAATGGTTAGAGAGTCGGACTTGTAACCCAAAGGTTGCAGGTTCGAGTCTCAGGTCCGGCAGGGATTGTAGGTGGGAAGAGTGAGCGCTCTCTCCACCCTCAATACCACTCAGTCCCTTGAGCAAGGCACCAAACCCCCAACTGCTCCATGGCTGCCCACTGCTCCGGGGGGGTGTGTGTGTGTTCACTACTGTGTGTGCACTTGGATGGGTTAAATGCAGAGCACAAATTCCTAGTATGGGTCACCATACTTGGCCTCATGTCACCTCCTTTCCTTTCCTTTTCTTTCCTTACATATCTATTGTTGTAGCTGCATAATTGGTCATCCCTGGTGAAAAAAAAAAAAAAAAAAAAAAAAAAAAACCAGCAAAAACCAGCCTAGACTGGTTTTGCCCACTGGGAGAACATCAGCTACAACTATGCTGGCCAGGCTTGGAAACCAGCTAAAACCAGCTACTTCCATCTTAAACCAGCTAGGCTGCTTTTAGCTGTTGTTTTTCAGCAGCAGCAACGAAAAATCACTAGTGTAAACAGGGCCTTGGATGGAAAGCTAGAGTAAGTTACCCACTAGCAACCAACCACAAGACTCT
>NC_133361.1:13325677-13360829 GCF_049309525.1 Garra rufa
CTGCAATAAATAATGTCATGAGATTAATGTTTCAAATATATTTATGAAAATACAAATAAGAAATGTTGGGGTGAAAAAGCATACTTAAAAAAAAATACTAAACTACCAGCAGGTGGCAGTAGGTCACTTAACGAATGAGCATTAAGTGTTTCATATAACTGATTCCTTCAAAAAAAATCTGAATCATTCAATAAAATCATTCAGTGTTGCCTGGAGAATGTGCTATACTTCTGTGATCCTTGTTTGAATTGGAACCATTTTCCTTGGTGAAACAGAACAAAACAGTAAATATTGTGTCTAAGATGTAAGTAACTTAAAGGGATGGTTCGGAGTAGATTTGACTTGATTGCTATGCACTCCGAAGCCCATGTAAATACCCCATCCGAAGTTTTTTTTTTTTTACCTTAGTCGAACATTTATGGAGATAGTTTTTCAAATGGCTTGCTACAGAAGTGAATGGTAAGTGTGATGTATCTCGTAAATTGCACCACTAAACTTGCAAGTAATCTTACCAAACTTCTACAGTAGTGTAAATAGGGTATGTACTCACAAAAAACTGCATCGGAACATTTGTAAGTCCACCATGAGTGTTTTAAAAACACGTTTTACCCGAGAACTACTAGTCTCAAAAACTACAAATGGGAAAAGCACGTAAAAGTCCACCTACTACGTCAACCTGATCTCATAGAAATGCGTGAAATGAACACGGAACCCTTAATCCCAATATACGTGGTGGTGGCACGAAATGTGTTGAAATTACGTGTCGGCACCACGGAAACAACACACATACAAAGTCAATGAGGCTAATTTGTCGTGGTGGACACACGGATTCCCTGGTTCAACAACGTCACACAGTGGGCGGCGGTAAATGTTGTTTTCTAGTTTACGAAACGTCCTCCTTTTATAATTTATTATAGTGAATTTGTTGCTATTTTTGTTGTCTAAACAACAGTAAATTGTTCGTGATATAACTATCAATTTATAGATGGAGTAGCTTTAACCCAGCCAGCAATGACATGTGGGGCCCAGATGAGGGCTTCATGGGCGGCAAATGTGGGCCCCATTATGGGTTTGCACCCGGGATCCACATTGGGGCCAGCCGTGGAAGCCCAGACGTACTAAAAGTGGGACCTGTAAGGGTACTGCATGGGTCTTAACTGGGCAATTCATGCCAAACCCATTTGGGCCCCACCAGTCTGTAGGGGTTTAAAGTGGGCTTGCACCCGGGATCCACATGGGGGCCAGCCGTGGATGCCCAGATGGGTTTTATGTGGGATCTGTAAGGGTCTTATGTGGGTCCTAACTGGGCAATTCATGCCAAACCCATTTGGGCCCCACCAGTCTGTAGGGGTTTAAAGTGGGCTTGCACCCAGGATCCACATGGGGGCCAGCCGTGGATGCCCAGATGGGTTTTATGTGGGATCTGTAAGGGTCTTATGTGGGTCTTAACCGGGCAATACATGTCAGAACCATTTGGGGCAATTCACTCACCCCCATGTAATCCAATATGTTCATATCTTTCTTTAAGTTATAACACTTCCCATGTTACCAGAGTAATTTCTTTGTTTTTACTAAATTAAAGAAACAACAACCGAGCTGATTCTGTGTAATCTTTGTTTATTCTTTTCTTTAGTGCTCAAATTTAGCTTAAACCCTCTTATTAAATCATCAGATACTTCAGAAACTTAAAGCAATTGACATCAGATCCAGAAAGATAGAATAATGAGCAGTTCAGTGGCCTTGCAGTAGTGAGAAAAAAAAGTGTATACATAGCACTTCCCCAAATGTTGCAGGTTTGGAACAGCATGTAGAAAAACATTGAGTACGCTGAAAAATGGTTTTGAAGCAACAATCCAACTTCAGCTTTCCTCCTTTTCAGGTCAACATGCAAAGTCCTTTTGCTGCATAAATGTCTAGCTGATATGGACACTCTCCTTTCTTTTAGAGCAGTGTGAAACCAACCTCAGACATATACAGATATCAAGGAGTCCTTTCTACAAAATAAACATTAAACAATATTAAACATCAACAGTGTTTGAAGTGAAACCTCCAAAAACAAACAAACAAGTACTTACAGATTGAGCTAAAAACACAAGGTTTCTCAATCAGGACTTTGAGATTTTCTGGCAGCCAAAGGTAACAACCACATGCTCCCTCCACCAAACAAATCTACTTCTTCTTTGTAGCAGCTACCTCTATATCCTGTATGAAAGTTCTTTAGAGCGCCCTCTAGTGCCCTGTAGAATTACTACAACCACTCTAGTCATACCGAAATATATAAAAATAAAATACGAGTAACTTGGGACAGGTTACAAAGTCGAAAAGAAAGTAAAGTTTTTGATGAGTAGATTTCAGGATTTTTCTCCATATAGTGGACTTCAGTGGGATTAAGGTCAAGGATAAAGGTTTCAAAATTTCAATACAGCTTTCAAATGGGATGGGATGATGTAGAGCCCTTTGAAGCTGCATTGACAATTAAATTTGGACCTTCAACCCGTTGGCTCCCATCGAAATATGGAGAAAAATCTTGGAATGTTTTCCTCAAAAACCTTTTCGACAGAAAAAGAGACACACGAGCATCTTGAATGTCGGAGGGGTGAGTAAATTATCAGCAGGAAATATTTGTGTCAGAACTGAACTAGTCCTTTAAAACTGAATAAATACAAAACCAATACATCTACAAAATTGTCAAGATTAACAATTTTATTAGCTTCAGATGTAAATTTAGATTAATGAATTTTTCATTACCAGTTATTCAGAGCTCCGAGGTGAAATTTAACTGAAAATGCATTTCTATTTCATCCACATCATTTTATTTTAATCCACAATATTCTACTGACACCCATGGGCTCCAAATACAGTGGTGTCCAAAATTATTAGAACACTAGTATTTTTACCAGCTAAAAGTGATTTTAATTCAGTCATGTCTATCTTTTGCTGTAGTGTTTCAATGGGTAATTTATTTTATATTTCTAAACATTAATTTTGCCATTAAATGTAATAATCCAGTAAGATTTTTATTTGACAACAGCCAGTGCTCCAAACAGAGATCTGATTTTATCATCATCCATTCTGCACAGAATGACATGAAGAAACAGAACAAACTGAGACAGATTAAATCTAGAAGAACTGTGGCAACGTCTCCAAGATGCTTCAAGAGACCCACCTGCAAACCTGAAAAACTATCCGCAAGTGCCCCTAGTGTAAAAGCTGCTTTAAACACAAGATGATGGTCACACCAAATGTTGATTTAATTTAGTTAAAAGAAGTTAATTGATAAAGAAAACATTTATGACATTTTTATCAACATTCTCATTTTACAGAATTTTTACACAAGTGCTTAAAACTTTTAACAGTACTGCTTTGCTGGTAGGTTTCTTTAAGCATTTTGGAGATGTTGCCACAGTTCTTCTGGATTTAAATGATGAGATTAGACCTCTGTGTGAAGCGCTGTTTGTTTTCTTACTTATTGTGTCACTGATTATTATAATCAATGCCAAAATGAACGCTTGGAAATGTAAACTGATATTTCATACTGACACACTATAGCAAATGATAGAAATAAACCATTAGTTAAGGTAGTTAAAATACTAGTGTTCTAATAATTTTGGGCACCACTGTAGCTCTGGGCCCGTATTCATAAAGATTCTAAGAATCCTCTCAGAAAGCTTTTATTTTAGCTTAAAAACTCCTACGTAGGAGTTTTAGCTTAAGAGTGATTCAGGATCAATCTAAGAGCAACTCTGAGCAAAGAAAAGACAAAAACTTTTATCTTAGTGTGGAGGCGGGGTCGACCCCGTTGCTAGCGATGACACAGCATTTTAAAGACTGTGATTGGTTGGTTGTCCAAGAAGGAAATAAAAGAGTACTTGTAAGTGTAGGGTCTAGTTTAAGCCTTCACTTTGAAATTATAGGCATCATTTTTCCTGTTTTACCGCAACACACATATTATATTAAGTTTATATATTTTATATGTTTATATATATTTTTGTTTACCACGCTGTTAATGTTGTATTTAATGTATTTGATAGGTAATGAACAGCAGCACATTAAGGTTGTGAAAGTGCTGTAATTGTTTGTGTGATCTCTTTGCTTATAGAATGTTGTGAACATACCCAAATTATTACTGCTGCATAGTTACATTGTTTCCAGTTGCCAAATAAGTTCATGTAATAAATGTAGTGATTTCTTCCATTTCTGCACTATGGCATTTCTGTCAGAGATGTTAGCATGTCTCTAATAAAATCAGTCACAAACATTATCTCTGCACAATCTCATGTGTAGCATCAGTGAAATCACTGTCATGCATTGTGTGCAAATATTGCATTGCCCTCCTCATGTTTTGTCAGTGTTATCCACTGCTAAAGAAACTCTTAAGCCTCTTAAAAGTCCTCTTCCCTACTCCTAACAATTTGGACCTTAAGACCTCTTTTAAGGGTTAAGATTCTTTCTGAATTACTTTTTTCTTTACTAGGATCTTTTCTTTAATTTTAAGGGAAAACGCCCACTTTTCTAAGAATTCTCTTAGAATTTTGTCACTAGGAGCAACTCTTTGCACTAAGATTCTTTATGAATACGGGCCCTGATAATTAATGTAGTGTGATAATAAGTAAAACCAAAACATACAAAAAAAAGGTCCATGACTCTGCACCAGAAGTGACAGACACACCAGATAATGAGCAGTTCTCCTTCAAACGGCCAGGAATCAGCTGAATCAGTTGGGGGTAAAAAAACAAAACAAAAACAAATTAAAAAAAAAAAAAAAAAAAACTACGAACATTCCTTTAAAAATAAATTAATGTTAGTGTGTCTTAATGTTAGAAATGAATACTTACTTCCTCTGAAGATCATGGAGTAAAAGATTTTCATTCCCAAAACGTCTGGATCATGGGGGAAACACACACACAAGCAATTAAATTAAAATTAATTTGTTTGATAAGACATTATTTACTTACTGACAGACAAGGGTTTACAAAAATGTACTCACCAGCTCCATACCAAATCTGCACAACTGATACAAAATCCTGGTTTACATCTAGTATTCTTCTCCATGGAGTCCAATGATCATGCTTTCAGGTCATCTCTCTGTCAGATGAGTTCTTAGGTTACTCATTTTGAAGTTCTGTCACATTTTGTGAGTTTGGTCTTAAAACTAGCATGGGTGCACGATATGACTATATTATTTCACAATAGTAATATATTACAGTATAGTTATTTATTATATTGTATTTCATTCAACATACGATCAAAGTAGCAAATCAACGTTACTAACAATAGGACTAATACAAAGGCAAGTTAAGTACATTTAATGATTTTCTCTTTAGTATTTTGTTGTTTGATTTTAATTAAGACCGACTGCTGGTAACGTTAGGCTTAATTATACTGTTGTAACTTTAAGAACAAAATGCACAGATCTAGGGATGCACCAAAATGAAATGCTTGGCCGAAGGCCGAATGCAGAAGGCCGAATACCGAACACGGTGTTTCGCATTTTTTTCCATTTATTTTGCCAATTTTTTCACCATTACAATAATGAAATAGTAAAAAATTGCTTTTTACTATATTTTGCATTGCTTTTCAGAGAAATAAATCAAATAACAAAAATAGAATTTCAGAATATTTATTTAACACTTAAATAGTTTTAATATTAATATTTTTACTAGAAATTAATATTAAAGTTTCAAAGAATAAATCAATTATATTAATTTAAACAATTGTTATCAATCAAATATTATATTACTTAATGTTCGTTGCAATGTTAATTAGCGACGCAACTTTCTCAATGCGGCTCGTGCTCAGTGTTCACATGCGAGCGCTTCAATCCCTCGCTTATGACTCATTACGGTTAAAAATGAAAACAACATACACACAAATGTGTCTCTGATATAGGATCACTGATGAACATATTTAATTTTATTAAGGGATGAAAAAGTTGTGTGACGGCAGATTAGATCCGAAACCTTCTAACTCATCTAACGAACATTCTACCACTAGACTATTTGATATTGCTAATGATTCTTGCATATATATGCATTTATTCACTGCAACATTTATCTTGAGGCTAATAACATATTATTAAAGTACATGTAAGAATAAAATTATCATGTTAAAAACTAGTTAAATGTCAATACATTATGTACACATGATCAGAGCCTGTAACCACAAAACATTTAATCTTACCACTAAAAGTTCTCCTAAATACTAGTAAATGTTTTTAGCTAAGAGTTTTCTCTTAAAACCTATTCACAAAGCTGCTGAGACAAACTTTTACAAAGGAATAGAGAGAAGTCTTAAGCTAAAAGTAAGGGCGGGGTTGACCTCGTTACTATGGATGATTTCGGCATGCTTATTAACTATGCACACAATGATTGGCTGATAGGGGAGGGGTCTCTGTCAGACATTCATTCATAGAAATATTGTATCATGCAATATTATATCATATTTAAATAAAGGTTTTAAAATAAAAATGTTGCAATATTCAAATAAAGATTTTAAAATGCAGGCTAAGGGCAGGCTAATTAAACGTGTATCTTCAGCCTCATGTGCGCTCCTCGTATGCATATAAACAGCCTTTTAATTAACAGGGTAGAATAATCATAGGTGATAGTAAGGCAAGTAAACGTAAAATAAAATTTTACGTTCTCTTACTTCTTACCCAACTTGTTTGTGAAAACAAAGTTGGGATAACCTCAAAAACTAAAAAAAGATGTGTGGGAAAATATATGTGTGCAAATAAATGATTTGCTTCTTGTCGAGAAGCAAATATGACTGTGAAAAGACTGTGTATTCTTTGCAAAGTCAGGCAAATTAAGTCAGAGATTGCAGAATTTAAGTGACAAACAACTGCTACAGCTAAACGGACATTACTTTCAAGTTGCCGATAATGTTTTCATGTACCCTTGTTGTGCTTTTGCAGATTAAAATCCTTAGCCTCATTAAAATATTTATTGCATTCATAGGAAGCTGCCATTCGAGGATTGTTAAAACCTTGATCTGTGGCGTTATTGGGTTGTTTTTATTTGTTGCAATTCTGCAGCAGTCCATTGCGATTAAGACCGAACCTTCTGAAAAGCTCATTATCATCCAATGCTTCTAAAATGTTTCTGTTCCGAGGCAGACAGCTGGCAACAGCCATTATAGGACAGTTTTAGGACTTGATCTTAGTGACTTAGGAGTCCTCTCCACTACTCCTAATGTCACGAGGTGACGAAATATTTAACTTTTTACTTTGCCAGGCGAAACTAATGTTTGCCGCGATTGCCTCCCGTCGGACCCATAACAACGGAACACCGGGCTAGTTCCGGGTTAGCGCAAAATCCCCGCGAATGGGATGATTAGCCGAAATCGTCGGCAGCTGTGGACGAGGGAGTGGAAGCCCTGTGATTGGGACATGATGCAACAAGGGAGGATAAGAGGAGAGAGTACAGACCAAGGCGGGGAGGAAATTCCTTTTTTTTCTGGGGGGCTGCGGATCTTGGAGGAAGCGTGAGAGGATAAAGGGAGCAGAGGAAGTGGGGCTGCAAGACGGGTGAGAGACTGGGAGTTTGGGAGAAAAAGCACGCTGATACAACTGGAGGGAGGAAGTCGCTGTACAGTAAGATTGTTTGTGAGAGACTGTGAGTAGACCAATTGATCTCCATCTTCTCCCTCTTGTCTATGGGACTCCCTGATGTGAATGCCAGGTCAGAAAATGGGCAACGGCCATCTATATATGTGTCTTCCCACTGAGTGCTGGATTGTAGTGATGAAGTGATGTGATGCACCGTCTTTATGTGTGAAGTGTGAACTTAAACCCGCTGGATGTCCATTATTTACCTGAGTTTTCTATCACGTTCTAAGACGTAAGAAGAGGCTAACATTGTTATGCTCCACAGATATTTGAATGTACTATTTGCCAGCCCCTCAAGGGGATTTCGTACCTGAAGATTCACCGACGGTCTGCAGTAAATTCCTCCAGCTGTAAGTTCTCTGTCTGTCATTGCTGAAGAAGAGGATTACGTGCCTGTATACTCACCTGACTGTTTTGCAGCGAAGCTCCCCAGCCGTAAGTTCTCTGTCTGTCATTGCTGAAGAAGAGGATTACGTGCCTGTATACTCACCTGACTTTTTTGCAGCAAAGCTCCCCAGCCGTAAGTTCTCTGTCTGTCATTGCTGAAGAAGAGGATTACGTGCCTGTATACTCACCTGACTGTTTTGGAGCGAAGCTCCCCAGCCGTAAGTTCTCTGTCTGTCGTTGCTGAAGAAGAGGATTACGTGTCTGTATATTCAACTGACTGTTTGGCAGCGAAGCTCCCCAGCCGTAAGTTCTCTGTTGGTCACCTACTGACGAAGAGGATTACGTGCCTGTACGCTTACTGGACTGCTTTGCAGTAAATTCTTCCAGCTGTAAGTTCTCTGTCTGTCATTGCTGAAGAAGAGGATTACGTGCCTGTACCTTCACCTGACTGTTTTTCAGCGAAGCTCCCCAGCCGTAAGTTCTCTGTTGGACACCTCCTGACGAAGAGGATCACGGGCCTGTACACTTACCTGATTACTTTGCAGTAAATTCCTCCAGCTGTAAGTTCTCTGTCTGTCATTGCTGAAGAAGAGGATTACGTGCTTGTACATTCACTTGTCTGTTCTGCAGTGAAGCCCTTCAGCCGCAAGTCTCTGTCTGTCACCTGCTGGAGAAGAGGATTACGTGCCTGTACACTTACCTGACCGCTTTGCAGTGAAGCTCTCCAGCCGTAAGCTCTCTGCTTGTTGCCTGTGGGAGAAGAGGATTACGTGCCGGTACGTTCACCTGTCCGCTCTGCAGCGAAGCTTTTCCGCCGCAAGTCTCTGTTTGTCACCCAGAGAAGAAGAGGAGTAGGTACCCGAAATACGTATTTGAACTGTACTGCAGCAGCCCCCGTTCAGTCGTGAGCCCTCGTCCCTTCCACTGAAAGCCAGTGAAGCCACTTACCAGAGTCTTCTCTACACTGCACTAGGTGGGCCTTCGGTGGGTCCGTAGGATGGAACGACCCTGCCCAGAAGACTCACCATTTTAAATCTTCTTACCCATTTTATACTCAATAAATACTGTTTATTTGAAGCCTTGTTGTCTGTCGTCCTTGCCTGACCTCTGTCCGACTCCCTAAGGGTGGTAACGGGTCTTAAGGGTGGGTGCAGCCTGATTGGCCCACCCCGACCTGTGACATTAATTTGGCGCAGTCGGCAGGGTACCATCTTGGGTTGAGTAGACAGAGGCCGAGCAATGGCAGACGAAGATGCACTGGCGGATCGCCCACATGTCATGCCCATTTTTATGGGAGCCCCATGGGCCCAGAAATATGGAGGTCCAGGTTCAGAACTCGGCTTGTTGGCGTGGAAAACTCAAGTGGAGTACTTGGCGGGCCTCCAAGGGTTAAACGCTGCACAGAAGACCCAGCTCATTTTAAACTCACTCGAAGGCGAAGCTAGGAGAGAAGTGCAAGCAGCGCCGGAAGCAACCCGAGTCACAGCCCAGGCTATCCTCGACTTTTTAACAGAGCAGTATGGTGACGCAACTCCTGCAGCTGTCCTCCGGACGCAGTTCTTTAATTGCAAGCAGGGACCTCGGCAGACCATACATGCCTTTGCTTTGCAACTGCGAACTTTGCTTTGAGAGCCTCCGAATACAACTTCGCCGAAATTCTACTCTGACGTTTGACGAGCTACGTCAGGAAGCTTTGGCCCTCGAACAGGATCAGGCAGATACCTCAGACCCCTCCCACTGTATGGCTGCTAGTGCTGCCTGTAGTTCCCTGCCTCCTGGTATGCCCGACTGGAAACAGGCCCTACGGGAAGAGCTGAGTAGAGATGTCCGTGATCAGATGACAGAGGTGTCTAAAACTTTCCTAGAAGAATTACGCCGAGAATGTTACCGTCCAGCCTCCGGCACGATACGGAGACTGGGTAGAGCCACCACGTTCTAGGGACTAGAACGGTTTGGTGGGGGGGTATGTCACGAGGTGACGAAATATTTAATTTTTTTTACTTTGCCAGGCGGAACTAATGTTCGCCGCGATTGCCTCCCGTCGGACCCATAACAACGGAACACCGGGCTAGTTCCGGGTTAGCGCAAAATCCCCGCGAATGGGATGATTAGCCGAAATCGTCGGCAGCTGTGGATGAGGGAGTTGAAGCCCTGTGATTGGGACATGTTGCCAACAAGGGAGGATAAGAGGAGAGAGTACAGACCAAGGGGAGAAGAAAAATTCCTTTTTTTTCTGGAGGGCGTTCTTCTTTTTTTCGGGGGGGGGGGGGGGGGGGATTGTGGATCTCGGAGGCAGCATGAGGGGATAGAAGGAGGAGAGGAAGTGGGGCTGGGAGACGGGTGCGGGACTATGAGTGTGGGAGAAGGAGCACGTTAATGCAACTGGAGGAAGGAAGCCGCTGTACAGTAAGATTGTTTGTGAGAGACTGTGAGTAGACCAAAGATATAAAATGGGTAAGAAGATCTCCATCTTCTCTTCCTGTCTATGGGGCTCCTTGACGTGAGTGCCAGGTCTGAGAATGGGCAATGGCCATCTATATATGTATTTTCCACGGAGTGTTGAATTGCAGGGATGAAGTGATGTGATGCACTGTCTTGATGTGTGAAGTGTGAACTTAAACCTGCTGGATGTCCATTACTTACCTGAGTTTTCCATCATGTTCTAAGACGCAAGAAGAGGCTAACATTGTTGTACTCCACAGATATTGGAATGTATTATTTGACAGCCCTTCAGGAGGATTGCATATCGGAAGACTCCTCGATGTCACAGTTCTGTCTGTCTTGTCATTGGTTTTGCCCATTTATCTTCCCCCTGTCATTTTGTTATCATTTGGTTTAGTCCTCGTTTGTGTAATCACCGTCATCTGTTTCACCTGTGTCTAATGATTAGTGTGCCTTTATAAATCTGTCTGTTCCTTGAGTTCAATGTCGGTCGTTAAATGTTTGTGAAATGTGTGTGGATTATCTTGCCTGTTCCTGAGTGTTCCAGCCTACTATTCTGAAGATTATATTAAATATTAATGTTTATTGTTCACCTCGTCTCTCGTCTCGTCCATCCAGCACGTATCGTAACACTCGACTGCTTTGCAGTAAAATCCCCCAGCCTAAACCCCCGCAGTAAGCCTTGTGTCGGCCAGCCCCTCGAGAGGATTTTGTACCTGAATACTCACCGACTGCTTTGCAGTAAGTTCCTCCAGCCGTAAGTTCTCTGTCTGTCAGTGTTGAAGAAGAGGATTACGTGCCTGTATATTTACCCGGCTGCTTTGCAGCGAAGCTCTCCAGCCTGAAGCCCTTCAGCCACAAGTCTCTGCCTGTCACCTGGAGAAGAGGAATACGTGCCCGTATACTCACCGACTGCTTTGCAGTAAAATCCCCCAGCCGTGTGTCTAATGATTAGTGTGCATTTATAAATCTGTCTGTTCCTTGAGTTCAATGTCGGTCGTTAAATGTTTGTGAAATGTGTGTGGATTATCTTGCCTGTTCCTGAGTGTTCCAGCATACTATTCTGAAGATTATATTAAATATTAATGTTTATTGTTCACCTCGTCTCTCGTCTCGTCCATCCAGCACGTATCGTAACAGGAACGACCGACCGACAAAGTTTACCCGGCACTTTCCCCTGCGTTTATTTTCCGTCTTTTTTCCCTCAGTGTTTTGTTTTTTATTGTTTGATCGATTATGGACCCTACTGTTCGTCTCATCCTCCTGAGGCAGGAGGAACGCTCTCTTGAGGACCATACACGTGAGTTCATCTCCCTGGCAGAACATTCCCACTTCCCGGATAGCAGCCTATGCATCTACTACCACCTGGGACTGAATTCCACCACCAAGGCGCTGCTATCCGGGGAGGGTCCTCAAGAGAGCCTGCCGGACTACATCGAGTGGGTGTTGGCGTCCTGCCAATCTTCCTGGACTGTCGGCGTCATCGAGGAGGACGTCAGCCCCACTCACGACCCAGAACCCAGCCAAACATCACCCCGACATGCGGAGTTACAGCCTGAGCCCACCGCAGATGGAGTGCCAGAGCCGAGAGCGACAGAGCCTGACCCATCTGACCAGGTGCGAGAGCCGGCATCAACATCCGTGACGGTGGATTGTCACGTGGAGCAAGAGAGGGCGATAGAGAGCCCTGCCCACTGCACCACCGCTGAGGGTGAGCTTGGATCTAATTCTGGGGATTTAATAGACTTCTTCTCGGATCTTGCCCAAGACAACTCATGTGACTTAATTGACTTTTTCTCTGAGCCACTGACCTGTATAGACTTCCCTCCCACCCACCCTCGTCTGTCTGAATCTGCCTGGTCCCCGCTGGTTCCGCCCAGCCGTCCTGAGTTCCCGCTGGTTCCGCCCAGCCGTCCTGAGTTCCCGCTGGTTCCGCCCAGCCGTCCTGAGTTCCCGCTGGTTCCGCCCAGCAGTCCTGAGTTCCCGCTGGTTCCGCCCAGCCGCCCCAAGTCTCCCAGGTCAGCAGTCAGTCCCCCAGCTCACCCTCAGCCCACCACCTGTGCAGTGGGCTCGCCGCGGGACTGCCAGCTTCCATCGGCGTCTCGGCTGGAGGATTCCTCAGCTCCGCCTCCAGCCTCCGAGTCCTGGACTCCGCCTCGGCCCTTCGACCCCGCGGTTCCACCACGGCTCTCGACGCCCTCCTCTTCACCGTCGCCCGTCGATCCACCAGCTCCACCGGGCTCCATCGTCTTTCTGGCTCCGCCCTGGTCAGTCGTCACCCCATCGGCTCCTCAGGACTCTGCTCCTCTGGCTGTGCCTCGTCGCGCCGTCCCACCGGCTCCTTGGGACTCCTCCTTCCTGCAGGCACAGCCTCCATCCTCTGTCGCTCCGGCTCCGCCGCGGATCTCCGGGACTCCACCTCCGCCTCGGGCGCCAGAGCCTGCTCCACCTTGGCCCTCCGGATCCTCGGCGTCACCCCGGATCATCGGCTCTCCGTCTTCGCCTCGGGCTCCTTATCCATCTGCTCCACCTCTGTCGGTCGGCCACATGGAGTCGGCACGCCTTCGTCCACCATGGTTCCTCCCTCCGTCGGCTCCACAGTGGGCTGTCATCATGGCTGCGGTCTGGGTCGGTTCCTCCTGCCTTATGCCCCACCCATGTCCTTCCTGGCTCCTCCCTCCGTCGTCGCCCCTCTGGACTGTCTGGTTTGTCACATGGACTTTTGTTCTGGTCCTCCTCCGGGGGTTGCGTCCTCCGCCGGAACCCCCTCCTTCATTGACTCTGGTATCCTGGTTTTTCCGCCCCTCTCGTCTTTTCTTTTTTCCACGGCGCGAGGACACGCCTTTCCGGAGGGGGGGCGTAATGTCACAGTTCTGTCTGTCTTGTCATTGGTTTTGCCCATTTATCTTCCCCCTGTCATTTTGTTATCATTTGGTTTAGTCCTCGTTTGTGTAATCACCGTCATCTGTTTCACCTGTGTCTAATGATTAGTGTGCCTTTATAAATCTGTCTGTTCCTTGAGTTCAATGTCGGTCGTTAAATGTTTGTGAAATGTGTGTGGATTATCTTGCCTGTTCCTGAGTGTTCCAGCCTACTATTCTGAAGATTATATTAAATATTAATGTTTATTGTTCACCTCGTCTCTCGTCTCGTCCATCCAGCACGTATCGTAACACTCGACTGCTTTGCAGTAAAATCCCCCAGCCTAAACCCCCGCAGTAAGCCTTGTGTCGGCCAGCCCCTCGAGAGGATTTTGTACCTGAATACTCACCGACTGCTTTGCAGTAAGTTCCTCCAGCCGTAAGTTCTCTGTCTGTCAGTGTTGAAGAAGAGGATTACGTGCCTGTATATTTACCCGGCTGCTTTGCAGCGAAGCTCTCCAGCCTGAAGCCCTTCAGCCACAAGTCTCTGCCTGTCACCTGGAGAAGAGGAATACGTGCCCGTATACTCACCGACTGCTTTGCAGTAAAATCCCCCAGCCGTAAGTTCTCTGTCTGTCAGTGTTGAAGAAGAGGATTACGTGCCTGTATACTCACCTGTCTGCTTTACAGTGAACTTCTTCTGCCGAAAGCCTTGTGTCTGCCAGCCCCTCGAGAGGATCTCGTATCCGAAGACTCACCGACTGCTCTGCGGTGAAGCCCTCCAGCTGTGAGTTCTCTGTTGGTCACCTGCTGACGAAGAGGAGTACGTACCCGAAATACACATCTGAACTGTCCTGCAGCAGCCTCCGTTCAGTCGTGAGCCCATAGGACGGAACGACGCTGCCCAGAAGACCCATTATTTTAAACTTTTTATCCATTTTTATACTCAATAAATACTGTTACTTGAAGACTTGTTGTCCGTCGTCCTTGCCTGACCTCTGTCCGACTCCCTAAGGGTGGTAACGGGTCTTAGGGGTGGGTGCAGCCGGATTGGCCCGCCCCGACCTGTGACACTAACATTTTGCAGATTTAGGAGCTAGTTTTAGTCCTAAAACGCTTTGTGAAATACTCTTAGAGCAAAAATTAGGAGTCCTAAATTTAGGATTGTTTTAAGCATTACTTTTAAGATTTTCCCAGACAAAAAGTTTTGAGGCTACTTTTATCCTTAAGATCTTTTAGGAACAGGGGCCAGAATTTGGTGATGTGCGCGCGCATGCAGCACATGCTTGCGGTGAAGAAGAACGCGTCGAGTATAAATCGGCCTAAATCATGCTTAAATCACAAAATCAAATCCTAACCTTCCTAAAATTCATGTTGCTGGTGATCACCTCGGAACTTAAACTTTTTAGAAACACTCTGCATATGGACGCATATCCCTACACAATTTTTATTAGCCTTGGAGGTTATCTCAGCTCCAAATTTTCATTTGATTATATCCTACTTTGGGCAAGAAGTAACAGCTTTTCTTGCGTCCAGTTTTGTTTTGTTTTACATTTGCGTATCTCACTATCAGCCATGATTATTCTATCATGAATAGAAAAACGCCTTTTATGTTGGTACCGATAGCCTAGCAGTTAGTGTGTCAGTATATAGCGTATCTTCGCTCAAAGCGCCCTGAGTTTGATTCCCGTTTCGAAATGTTTTGCTACTCGCCCCTTCTCTTCACCAATTTTTTTTGTGTTAGTTCTCCGCTATTCTGTGTCATTAAAAGCATAAAAAGCACTTTAAAAAAAGTCTGTTTACATGCATATCAGCTAATTGTTTATTATAAGAAGCACACAAGTAAAAGGCTGTCAATCATTTGAACACTTGTTCAATAAGTGACACTTGCCCTGTATTTTAAATTCTTTATTAGAATTTGGCAACATTTTTGCTAACTTTTTACAACTTTATTTGAATATGGAAACATTTACAACAATATTTCTATGATTAAATGTCTGACAGAGACCCCTCCCCTTTCAGCCAATCACTGTATACATGGTTAGCTTAAGACTTCTCTCTACTGCTTAATAAAAGTTTGTCTCAATAGCTTTGTTAATAGGTTTTAAGAGAAAACTCTTAGCTAAAAACTTTTACTGCTCTTTAGGAGAACTCTTAGTGGTAAGATAAAATGTTTTGTTAATACGGGCCCAGGGCTCTTAAAATGCTCTTAAGAGTAGTCTTAAACTTTGACTTAAGTGTCAAAAAATTCTTAGTAAGAAGTAGAACTTTTTTTTAAGAGTAGGATACTTTTATAAAGAATCTAAAAGCAACTTTCAGTAAAGTTTGTGTCACGCTTCACACTAAACACACGAACAACGACGGAGTAAAAGTGAAGGTATTTAATAATCCAAATGAAGCAGGCAGAAACAGGAACACAACGTGGAAACATTTAACGATCGACAAACATCAGTGAAAGCACACACATAAATTGACATGATGATTACAAACACAGGTGTGGGTAATGATGGGAACAAACCAAGTAACAGAAACCAGCGGGGGGAAATGGATGGGAGAACCAACTAAAGTCCAGGGGTGTGACATTACACCCCCCTCCCGGAAAAGGCGCGTCCACGCGCCGACCGAACTACAAAGTCCTTAGGAGGGGGTTTTGGTGGAGGACGTTCTTCCGGAAGGGGGGCCAGGAATGAAGTCCAGGGTGGTGGCTGAATAATCCATGGTGGTGATGACGGAGGGAGGAGCCAAGGAGGAGACGGGAGGGATCCGGAGCAGGAGGAGCCAGGAGATACCCAGACCGCAGCCAAGATGGAACCCCACGGTGGAGCCGATGGAGGGAGGAGCCATGGTGGAGAGTGGGCTGACGACTCCCGGGGGCCGACCGACGGAGGCGGAGCAGGTGGTGGTAGAGCCCGAGGCGGAGACGGAGAGCCGATGATCCCGGGCGACACCGAGGATCCGGAGGGCCAAGGTGGAACCCAAGGCTCTGGCGACCAAGGCGGAGGCGGAGATCCGGAGGTCCGCGGCGGAACCGGAGCGACAGAGGACTGAGGCTGTGCCAGAGGGATGGAGGAGTTCCACGGAGCCGGTGGGATGGAGCGACGAGGCATAGCCGGAGGAGTGGAATCCTTAGGCGAAGGTGGGATGACGACAGACCGAGGCGGAGCCGGAAGGACGATGGAGCGCGGTGAAGCTGGTGGACCGACGGGCGACGGTGGAGACGAGGGAGCTGAGAGACGGGGTGGAGCCGCAGGTTCGGAGGGCCGAGGCGGAGTCCGGGACTCTGAGGCTGGAGGCGGAGATGAGGAATCCTCCAGCCATGACGCCGATGGTGACTGGCAGACCTGCGGCGAACCCACTGCACAGATGTTAAGCTGAGGGTGAGCAGAAAGACTGACAGGTGGCATTGGTGGCATGGCTGACACATTATCGTGAATAAACTGAGGGAGGGTGGGAGGGAAATTATGATGGGTAGTAAGTTCAGAGATATTAGAAAGTTCAGTCCAAACATCCTCAGAATAGTCCATATTAATGACAGAAATGTCCATAGCATTGTCCATAGAAAAAGTTCCCGGAATCTCATTAAGCTCACCCTCAGTGGTGGTGCAGTGGGTAATGCTGTCCTCAGCATTCTCATCCTCCACTGACTTCTCCACCGTCGCGGTTACTGAAGCCGGCTCACACACCTGGTCTGACGCCTCGTGCCACTCTGGCTCCGTGACGATCAGCTGCTCTGTCGCTCCTCCTCGCGATGGCACGCTGGTCGCGGCGGGCGGTGGCTCCCCGTCAGCGGTGGGCTCAGGCTGATATTCCGCGGGTCGGGGTGGTACTTGGCTGGGTTCCGGGTCGCGCTGCGAGACGTCTGCGTGGTGTGACTGGACGGCGTTGTAATCCTCCTCCGCTTCGTCAAGGCAGAGCTCTGAACCCCAAGCACTCAACAAGATGTTAATATAATGAGTTAGGGTCCAGTCTGGTTCACCTTCAGGCATGACGAAGCGGAGATCCTCATCCAGTCCACACCAAAATCCCTCCATAAGGCAGACGTCATCGCAGCTAGCAAGATGGCAAATGCTAATAAACTCCTCCACGTAGTCCTCTAGATCCCTGCCATCCTGGAAGATAAAGGCGGTATAGCCTTCCAGGATGGCGTTTCCCCTCCTTGGGCGGACGTTGATTGAAGCGAGTTTCATGGTGAATTCTGGTGATGAACACGACGGAAACAAAAGACTGAAAAAAGACGCAAAACAAAACGGGGGAATTCACAAAAAATAAACTGTTAAGGTCGATCGTTCTGTCACGCTTCACACTAAACACACGAACAACGACGGAGTAAAAGTGAAGGTATTTAATAATCCAAATGAAGCAGGCAGAAACAGGAACACAACGTGGAAACATTTAACGATCGACAAACATCAGTGAAAGCACACACATAAATTGACATGATGATTACAAACACAGGTGTGGGTAATGATGGGAACAAACCAAGTAACAGAAACCAGCGGGGGGAAATGGATGGGAGAACCAACTAAAGTCCAGGGGTGTGACAGTTTGAGACTGATTCTTAAGTTCTGACTTAAGTGTTGTAAATTAAAGACTACAATGATTGAAACACAAAATGGCCACCCTTGACCTCTGAATCAGCCAATAATGAGCCTGCTCATGTGAGTCACAGCAGCACAACACCGATTATTTGATGGAACTATACTATAATACACTACTTTAATTAAGACACTATTTAATATTTCAGTGTATTTAAAAAAATGCTTTGCATTGTGGAAAAGTATCACAAATTATCATTGATGCTTTGAAATCCATGTCTCCTCATTTACAGTTGGAGCAATGATGTGAACAGCTCCAAGAACTCAAAGAAAGCCCACAATCTTCATAAAAGTTTCTTGTTTTGAAGCATGGTTTGACGGGCAGTTGGAAAGTCAATAAACTGCCATTTAGTTGTGGCCAAGAGAGAGAAAAAAGTGTTACTGATTTTGTAAGCATATTGCATATTTTTTTGGAGTCAATTGTTTTACTTTTATCTTTTTTGGTAACACTTTATAATAACTATCCGTTATAACTAGTTAATAGATCATTAATAAACTGTTAGTTAATGGGTTTTAAATGACTTGTTAAATGACAGTTAATAGTTTGTTAATTATTTATAACTATCCATTATAACTAGTTAATAGACCATTAATAAACTGTTAGTTAATGAGTTATAAATGACTTGTTAAATAACAGTTAATAGTTTGTAAAGTATTTATAACTGTACCTTATAGATAGCCAATAGATAACTTACAAGCTGTTAGTTAACAAGTTATAAATGACTTGTTAACTGTATTTTAATGATTTATAACTATACCTAATAACTTAGTAATAGGTCATGAACAAGCTCTTAGTAAATTACTTACTAAAGACTTGTTAAGTATCAGTTAATAGTTTATATATGTTATTGGGACGTTATTCTAAAGTTGCAACTGTTCTTCATTTATTAACTGTTAGTAAATGAGGAATAGTTGCAACTTTAGAATAACGTCCCAATAACATACATAAGCTAATAACCAACACTTAACTAATATATTAACTCACACTTTACAGATCAGTTGTTCATAGTTTGTTAACCGTCTACTAATACTAGTGAAACTTTGTAGAACAGCAAATGGATGGAACAAGTTCAAGCTACAGAAATTTGATGTGATATTTAAAATATAAAATTTTTGTACCTCAACCTTGTTCCACCCATAGGCTTTTCTGTGTACTGTATTTTACCAAAGAAACTCCACAGATGAAATGTTGAACATTGTGTTTAATGTATAGAAACACACATAGTGAGCCATCACATGACAGAACAGCAGTATACAACGGAATACAAGACAGAATACAAACCCATGAGGTTTGGGCATTTTTTGTGCTAAACACTGGATAAACAGAATTTCAGTCCATATTTTATCTTTTAATTATATCCATACATCACAGCAATGTCATGGATTATCCTTCCTAACGGCCCATTACGATGCTTACGGGCAAGCCACTCATGCCATTCAATAACTCTGAGATGGTCTACCAGTAACTCCTCTGTACGATTCCCCCTGAGTCTCCACACATTTTCTTTAACAGTTCTCCAGGCCCTCTCTATATGTTGAGTATGTGCACCTGTTTGGGCATCAACATAGGACACACTATGATTGACAGTGAAATGGGTGTAACCTAGCTGAGTTAAAGCACTGCGATAAGCCCGCCACTCATCACTTATTATTGTAGATCCCACTTTAACATGGTGAGCTATAAGTGGCACCAGATCTCTCCTTCTTCTTCTCTCGACTAAGCGAAGAACAGGCTTTGCATGTCTTCTCCCTCTCCGGTTCACACCCAGCATCCCAAACACCCACTTTTTCCTCTTCCACCCACCAGCCATTCGTCCCCGTCCATACTGTTGAAAACATAAAATATTAGGATTAGGAATTATTCTTCTTTAAACAAAATGAATAATCTATCATTCAATGGTAAATTGCATTACTATCTTGATAATAATGCTTGCCTTTCTTTTGTGTCTGAAGTGGCTCTCATCAACGGTGACAAACTGCTGGCGCCCCCCAATGTACTGGCCTCTTGCTTGCTGATATCTGTTCATTGCAGTAGTGCACACATCTCGCAGCTTTTGAGCCATCTTGGACAGGGTTGCTGAGCTTCCAGAAATGTCATCATTGATCATGTCCACTTGACGTAGATGCAGGCCTTGTGCAAATCTGATAGAACAAGGAAAATAATTATTATACCACAGTTCTTTTGATCTTTTTGGTTTGATACACAAAGTTTGCATCTACTGCACCTCAGGATATGAAAATTGTCCACTGCTATGTAGACAAAAACAGCAATAATGATGGAAAATATGTTTTGTGGTATTGTCTACAGAGCTCTGTCAATACATTTGGGACCAATAATACTTTAGTATATTTGTAAAATCATATTTCTAATATTAATTGCCAGAGCCTAGATTGACAGTGCTTATTGCCATTTAGCTTCAAGAGGAAGTGTCAGACACTCATGTTGCTCCACCAGGCCTAATGCTGACCAACACAGCATCCCATAAGTAACAGCAATTAAACATATTTCCATAATTAAACTGTTAAGAATTCAAGCTGTAAATTACACTTTTTAGCGGAATAAATCACAAGTGAAATAACTCCAAGCACCTGTTATCATCATGTGTCTAGAGATGCTCCATAACATAATAATCACAAGCTTTAGTACATAGTTTCCAGTTATTGTTTATGACAGCATAGTTATACAGTATTTCTATTGAAATAAACACTTTTTGGTAACACTTTAGAATACTGTATCTTACTTACTGCAGAACTAATAAGGAATTATTGAAGAACTAACAGCTAACTATTCATTAACACTTGACTCATTACTGTTAACTACTAAGGAAGATGTGTTAACTAATCAGTATGTAATACAATTTTGAGAACGTGTTAAGTAACAGGTAGCTAATCAATAACTAATGTATTCTGTCATACCTCCTGAAGAACTACTATTAATTATCTAGTAGTTAAGGTTCAAGAAAAATAACTATGAAGTAACTACTAATGAACAGTCATACACAACTAAACTGAGTTGTGACCCTTTCATATATAAATGTTATTAGCAGTAGTAGTAGTATGCAAATGCAATATTAATAAACGGAATAAACTTCACAGGTTTTGCCTGTGTATTGAATTGTCTTGTGAATGTTTTGTAAGAAATTCACTTAGCTTCTGATAGGAACCCAACTACCACTCCAGTGCCATGCGATAACTTACTGTAGTTTTTATATTTTGTATAAAGTACTGTGTGTCCTCAGCATATATCATACTAATTCAGTTCCTGTATGTAAGGCCAGGACTGAGCGAAAGTAAAAATACAGGTTACCCATTAGTAAATAGAATTAGAGTTGTCAAAAGAATTATCAAATAATTCTGCAGGATGTATTTCAAACCTGAAACAATAGGCCTATTCTAAAATGAAAATATTGGGAACCCATTAGTAATTAATAAAGAATTATTAGATAATTCTGCAAGAATTATTTAGAACCTGAAACAGTATTCTAAAGTGAAAACAAAGGGAACTCATTAGTAATTAATAAATAATTATCAAATAGTTCTGCAAGACTCATTTCAAACTTGCAACAGTACACCTGTTCTTAAGCGCAAATATAGTGAACCCTTAAGTAATTAATGAAAAATTATCAGATAGTTATGCAGGAATTACTTAGAACCTGAAACAGTATTCTAAAGTGAAAACAAAGGGAACTCATTAGTAATTAATGAATAATTATCAAATAGTTCTGCAAGACTCATTTCAAACCTGCAACAATAGACCTGTTCTTAAGCGCAAATATAGTCAACCCTTAAGTAATTAATGAATAATTATCAGATAATTATGCAGGAATTACTTAGAACCTGAAACAGTATTCTAAAGTGAAAACAAAGGGAACTCATTAGTAATTAATAAATAATTATCAAATAGTTCTGCAAGACTCATTTCAAACCTGCAACAGTACACCTGTTCTTAAGCGCAAATATAGTCAACCCTTAAGTAATTAATGAAGAATTATCAGATAATTACGCAGGAATTACTTAGAACCTGAAACAGTATTCTAAAGTGAAAACAAAGGGAACTCATTAGTAATTAATAAATAATTATCAAATAATTCTGCAAGACTTATTTCAAACCTGCAACAATAGGCCTGTTCTAAAGTAAAATTATAGTGAACCCTTTAGTAATTAATAAACAATTATCAGATAATTTCACAAGAGTATATTTCATTTTCATTATAGGCTAATAATAGTAGTAGACCATAACAAAGTTACTACTGTAGTTGTCCTTTTACTCAAGTAGTTTTGAAAATGAATAGGCCTATTTATAATTGGACTAATATTAATAACTAATAACTGGAGTAATATTTTATTGTGGTATCTGTAATTTTACTCAAGTACTTGATTTGTGGGCCACAGCCCGATTATTATGGTGACTATTTGCATATAACTGTTCTGTAGTAGTTATTACATAGTTATGTTTTTTGAACCATAACTACTAGATAATTAATAGTAGTTCTTCAGGAGGTATGACAGAATACATTAGTTATTGATTAGCTACCTGTTACTTAACACATTCTCAAAATTGTATTACATACTTATTAGTTAGCACATCTTCCTTAGTAGTTAACAGTAATGAGTCAAGTGTTAATGAATAGTTAGCTGTTAGTTCTTCAATAATTCCTTATTAGTTCTGCAGTAAGTAAGATACAGTATTCTAAAGTGTTACCCACTTTTTTTATCATAGACAGACAGACTAAAATCATATACATGTGCCATAGCATACCTGTACACAAAGCGCATCCAGTTGAAGAGGGAGATCTTTGACTTGCTGAACATAGATTTGTGTCTAATTGACCTCTTCAGTTTCCTCCTTCTGTGGTTATGGTTTTTGCAAACCCTGAAGATATATACAAAAAAAGATAAGAATGACACAGGCCAGGGTAGTGGCCAGAGCAGTGATTCTAAAACATTTTCATGTCAAGAACTCCCAAATTAATGTGTATTTGGCCATGGACCCCATCTGAAAATATTTTGTGCCTGGAACCCCCATGAAATGTGTGTTAATATGTTTCAAAAGTGTTGAATTTTTTTTCAGTATTTTTCTAAAAATAGCAGATCTATAAGCTTACAACGTTTTGACGTGTGATCTTGTACATTAGTATTAAGTAGTGTAGTGTATAGTAGTGCATTTCTAGAAATTAATGTTAACATGAATTAAGATATATTATTGGGCACTCTTATCAACTCACAATTAAATAGAGTTTAATTAAATTTCATTTTCACTAGAATTCTGGACCAAAATACCCATGTATGTTGTCATTTCATGCAATAAGAATAAACTTACCATGCATAGTTGTCCACACACACTGATTCCTTTAATTTCATCTTGTGTTTGCATTTTTGGCATCTCATCCGTCTTCTTAGAAGCCTTTTCTTCTGCATCCATTTGATTATTTCTCTGTGTCTTCTTTTAGAATTAGTTCTCCCTTCTATAAGCTCTCTTAGCTCAGTGGCTAAACCAGGCATTTTTTGATTATGATATTATTAATATATGACTTAATTAGGGCCTACCTATTTTCTTATCCTCTGTTCTTTCCACACAAACTTCCCGAGTCTCTGTGACTAGCTCCCGCCAGATTGTTTGAATTTTATTTGAATATTATAGGTCGGGGGTGACGAGGGTGAAACAAGCCAATCGTAATTGTATTCACGGTTTGGAGGAGGAGCCATCCGGCTTCCTCCACCATATTGGCTGGTTGTCAACTTGTCAATCACCTTGCATCACCACTGTACTTTGATAATTGACAACCGGTCACAACTAGTGATGGGAAGTTCGGATCATTTTACCGACTCGGATCTTTGAGTCTCGTTCAGCAAAATGAACGAATCTTTTTTCGAGTCATTTCGTTCATTTCGTTCATTTTACCAAAATATAATTAAAAAGCTATGTTTTACTTCCATAACACATGTAATGCTCATACACGTTTATATAACGTTGATCACACTACATTCAAAAAAAAAACTATAAGCTATTAGAAACAAAAGATTGATGCATTGTTTAGCTGGGTCTTCATGATTAGCTCCCTCACTTCTATCTGTCCGGGTTCGAGTCGTTCGTTCATTACGTGACAAACCCATATAAGCTTAACTAACGCAGTCTGAGCCGGAAAGAGAATTGATTAGTTCATCTCTCGAGTCTTCGAGTCCGAGTCGTTCGTTCATCACGTGACAGCCCCATACGCTTAACCTGTGCTGCTGGAGCCGGAAACAGAATTGATTAGTTCATCTCTCGAGTCTTCGGGTCCGAGTCGTTCGTTCATCACGTGACAGCCCCATACGCTTAACCTACGCTGCTGGAGCCGGAAACAGAATTGATTAGTTCATCTCTCGAGTCTTCGGGTCCGAGTCGTTCGTTCATCACGTGACAGCCCCATACGCTTAACCTATGCTGCCTGAGCCGGAAACAGAATTGATTAGTTCATCTCTCGAGTCTTCGGGTCCGAGTCGTTCGTTCATCACGTGACAGCCCCATACGCTTAACCTATGCTGCTGGAGCCGGAAACAGAATTGATTAGTTCATCTCTCGAGTCTTCGGATCCGAGTCGTTCGTTCATCACGTGACAGCCCCATACGCTTAACCTATGCTGCCTGAGCCGGAAACAGAATTGATTAGTTCATCTCTCGAGTCTTCGGGTTTGAGTCCTTCGTTCATAGTTGCGCAATTGCGCATGCGCGACTGAACGAATCACTCCCCGAGACGACTCGTTCTTCTCGAGTCACATAAAGATTCGTTCAAAACGAATCGTTCAAGAACGACCCATCACTAGTCACAACCTAGACAGACACGCCCATCCTTCGTTTACTCAGCAAGTTCTTTATTGGATGGACAGCTTGCATTAGCATTGATGAAGTTATGAATACACGGTCTGGTAAAATGTCCAGTACCAGTGTTCCCAGCAGTGAAGCGCAAAATACCGAGATAAATACAGGTACTGTCTGGAGAAAGAGAAAGAAGTCAACAGCGGTTACTTCCAGTAAAAAGAAAGCTAACGTTACACCTGTGGACCATGCTGTGCACATGGACAACAACGGTGACGGTAAGCAAGACTGTATGCTATCTTTTCATTAAAGATGTTTGATCAGGATAACACGGAGTGATAGATTTGTACTACATAATACAACCAGATTAGTGAAGTGTCCAAATGTGTGTGTGTGTGTGTGTGCGCGCGCGCGTTTTCTTGCGTCTGTCGTGCGCCAGTATATGGTCTAGCTGGTAAAACTTAGTCTAGAATAACCGAATTGGCTGCAAAATAATCAAACAAGAATCATCATACTGGTGTGATTATATGCATTAACTCAAGGTTTAGGCAAAATATCAAGATATATATCGTACCGTTACCCTGACATAACCTAGAAATATCAAGATATTTCAAAAAGGCCATGTCGGCCAGCCCTATAGATATATGTGCGTATATACTGAATCCATATATATATACATATCCATTCATATATTCATTGATGATGGATGATAGTTATAGAATTATGTTCACTCATCCACAGAGAGCCAGTGCAGATATATATACAGTATATAGCCATCTGCTCATTATTTTATTTTACCTTCATCTGGCTTTTATGATTAGAACTTTTTTAATTCTCTATCCTATTATTCCAGATACTGAGGTGACTGTAGCTCCAACAGCATTTTTACATATTAAGAATAAGCAGCTTAAGCTCTGTGAAGCCAAGAAGCAGCACACAGTCACAGAAAAAAACAGTGACCTGACTAAGGAGACAGACTCCCTCTGCCAACAAGTTGGTCAAAGTAAGTAGGCCTAACACTTTCTTGGGAAAACATGTTTGCACACCTGACAATCACACTTGTGTGCTTTGTAAAAATATATATATATATATATATATATATATATATATATACAATTGAGTGGTAGACAGGCCAACATTTCACAGTGACAAGACCATCAGAGCATAAGCGTGTTATTACCCAAACAATACACAGTTAATACCTGGAAGATAATATCTGTAGCATTGATTGACAACAGACACATCTGTCCAACTGATGAGATCATGATTTAATAAATCAGTGAAACTGAAAGTCTTATTCAATGTAAATGTTGATGAGAATGTAGTGGACTTGTATCATCATAGTTAGTAATGCATTTGGTATTGTATTTTCTATTATGTTGTAGGTACAGATGACGGTGGGACAATTGACACATCTTCCTCTGCCAACTTGTCTCCTGGTCCATCTTCTTTCTCTTCATCCTCTAGTCCATCCAGCTCCACTTCGTCCTCAAGTCCATCCATTTCCTCTTCATCCAGCTCCTCATCCTCATCAACTGATTCTTCCGATTCAGACAAGAAATCGAAGAAAAGATGCAAGAAGAAAAAGAAGCACCACCACAAGAAGCAGAGTCACAAGAAAAAGGACAAGAGGAAGAAAAAAGTGAAGGAAAAAAGGCACCATGGCAAGCAGAGAGGTAAGTGTAAAGAGAGAAAGGAAATAAGGCTGCTCCCCTGTGTGTGTGTGTGTGTGTGTGTGTGTGTGTGTGTGTGTGTCTCTCTGTCTATCTCTCTCTCTCTGTTCGTCTATCTTTCTTTCTGTCTGTCTCTCTCAATTTAATTCAATTCAAAGTGCTGTTATTAGCATGACTTTTAAAAACAGTGTTGCCAAAGCAAATAACAGCAATACAGACAATAAATACAAACAAACAAACATTAAAAATCAAGAAATAATGCTGCACCCCCATGCGTGTCAGTCATGTAGACATCTGTGTCTCTCTTTCTCTCTCTCTCCATGTATAAAGTTTATTTTCCTGGTGGGTATATTATCTTGGACCCTCCAATTGCTCTGTGCGCATGTAATCTTCATTACTTTTTGCAACCACTTTGCATCTATGTGTGTGTTTTCCTGTGTCGATTCACTACTTGTATGTTTGTTATACTTAATTAAATTTCTATCTGTTTCAGCACGTCATCCTGAGGAGGTCATCAAGAGATACAGGAAAGTCCTTAAGGCGTACAAGAAAGGAAGAAAGCTGAGTGTGGCATATCGAAAGGTCGGTGTCGACCGAAACACCATCGTCGCCAATGCCCCGATCTGTGAGCTGGCTGTTGTTTGTATTCTGTCTTGTATTCCGTTGTATACTACTGTTCTGTCATGTGATGGCTCACTATGTGTGTTTCTATACATTAAACACAATGTTCAACATTTCATCTGTGGAGTTTCTTTGGTAAAATACAGTACACAGAAAAGCCTATGGGTGGAACAAGGTTGAGGTACAAAAATTTTATATTTTAAATATCACATCAAATTTCTGTAGCTTGAACTTCTTCCATCCATTTGCTGTTCTACAAAGTTTCACTAGTATTAGTAGATGGTTAACAAACTATGAACAACTGATCTGTAAAGTGTGAGTTAATATATTAGTTAAGTGTTGGTTATTAGCTTATGTATGTTATTGGGACATTATTCTAAAGTTGCAACTATTCCTCATTTACTAACAGTTAATAAATGAAGAATAGTTGCAACTTTAGAATAACGTCCCAATAACATATATAAACTATTAACTGATACTTAACAAGTCTTTAGTAAGTAATTTACTAAGAGCTTGTTCATGACCTATTACTAAGTTATTAGGTATAGTTATAAATCATTAAAATACAGTTAACAAGTCATTTATAACTTGTTAACTAACAGCTTGTAAGTTATCTATTGGCTATCTATAAGGTACAGTTATAAATAATTTACAAACTATTAACTGTTATTTAACAAGTCATTTATAACTCATTAACTAACAGTTTATTAATGGTCTATTAACTAGTTATAACGGATAGTTATTATAAAGTGTTACTTTTTTTATAATAATGCAATAAAACGTGTCATAATTTTGGCCATGCTGTCCTACAAAGAAATTATGAACACAAGAGAGGACCAACACAATATTAATAACTGATTATGTTGTATTCAATGTCAATGTTGTGATTTTTGTCACTAGATTTGTTGACGTCCTTGCCCCTTTTGAGACTTTTCTCAAAGGCCTAGCAACAAAATACATTTCTTGGATAAACCTTATTTAGCTTACAACACTCTCCCACTGATATATTTATATTATATAGATCAGTGAACTCGCCATTATGTCCTCATCAGCTACATTTAGTGACTGTTTTAACTACTTTCAACTGAAAGCAGTTAGCAACACTGATGAGTGTTTTTCTCATATTTTGATGGTTTAAGTGAAATGTGGCCACTGATGTGTTCGGTGAGGTTAGTGTCACAATATTTAAGACCCTGCTTACTGTGTCATCACCAGTGCTTTGCTGCATTTTTGCAATTGTTCAACTTTTCCAGTGAAAATAAATAAATAAACAAACGTATTTTGCAGCTAGAGCATTGATTTGTAGAGTGGATTAAGTTATTACGTTTATTACTTGGTCAATTACAAAAATAAATACATTAAAAAATGCTTGATGATCAAGATTGTATCATTTTTATCAACTCCATATCATTATATAACTCCAATATGTCATATGTTGATTGTAAAGTGTGTGTTTCCTCCTTTTTGCTGCCATTGTGTTACTCCTAACTAGGTTAGGAGTCCTCTCCAACTCTCTTAAATAATTTAGGAGCTGAGACCTAGTCTTAACATTTAGGAACTTTTATGAATCACTCTTTATCTAAAGTCTAGAAATAAGAGTAAAATTACGTCACTCTTAGAATTTTTAAAGCACTTAAGACTAAAATTTGACTCTGAGCAGCTTTATACATACGGGCCCAGATTTACGTCCACCGCACAGGCCAGTGGCGTAAGTCTGAGCAGCTTTTCATATGCTATGGAGGCCGCAACTGGGGGGCGGCTGCCACTAAACGGACAATATCACATTGGGTGAAGGAAGCTATTGCTCTAGCCTATGAGGTGCGCAATCTAGCTCCACCTCTAGGACTTAGGGCCCATTCAACCAGGGGGGTTTAATCCTCCATGGCTTTAGCAAGAGGTGCCCGCTTACAGCAAGTGTGTGATGAGGCAGGCTGGTCCTCCCCGCACACATTTATTAGATTCTACAGTTTGGATGTCCATGCTACTCCGGGCTCATATGTCCTTGAGTCATGTCTGAGACCTCTTCAGTGCTTGTGCGCACACACTACACAACCTGGAGGGGCCCAGACACTTCCAGTGTGGCGGCGTTGGTATTCTCGTTCCCATTAGTGTATTGATACGCAGCATCGAGTGTAGCTTTTGGTAGGGAACATCTCGGGTTACTTGACTGTAACCCAGTTCCCTTAAAAAGCGGGAACGAAATGCTGCGCCTCAATGCCGCACTGCAGGCGTGCCTGGACGTCCTTTCAGACAAAGGCATAACCTGAAGGTGTGTTTGTTTCACATCTATTTATAACCTGCAGGTGCATACATTTAATTACGTCACCTACTGAGGTTATTTAGGCCAATTCTTGGCTTGTTTGACACACATACTTCACAACCGGTCGAACAAAGAGCATTCTCATTAGCGTATTGTTATGCAGCATCTCGTTCCCGCTTTTTAAGGGAACTGGATTACAGTCAAGTAACCCGAGACCTTCCCTTCCAGGAACGTCGAGCTGCGTCAAAATGCTAGGGGAACGCCTTCAGCGTGAGAACGCTCTGAATCATGTGTGCAATCAGTCTAATGGAAAAGCAAGACGTCACAATGTCGTGACATCACTGACCAGGAAGCATAAAAGCACGTGTGGCACAGACTGCATTAGCTTTCTATCAGCCAGCGCTCTGTGTTGTGTGTGTTTGTACTCTCCGTTTGGTCTCCAGTTTGCGCCACTTTTATTTTGAGAAATGTCCAAGAAAAGTGAAAATAAATCTAGTGGGACTCATAAACAGCAACACTTCAAGCTGTGTGTTCCTCCCTGAACTCGATTCATCACGAGTGGGGATAAGGCGATGCCACGGGTCGAACAGACGCTCACGGGCTATCTGTCCCCCAGTTCGGCATCATCTTTGAAGGCTCCGGCCTTGCCTTCCAGACCGCTAAAATCCACCTCAGCGCTGGTCGGCAAGGGGTATGCGGCAGCGGGTCAGGCTGGTGCTTGCTTGCACACCATGGCGGTGTTACAAGCATACCAGGCTGACCTGCTAAAAGAGCTGGACGAGGGCAATGAAGTGAAGCCAGAAGACGTGGCTGATTTTCGGAAGACTGCTGATCTGTCTCTTCGCGCCACCAAGGAGAGGCACTCTCACCCCGCACTTTCACAAAGTGTTTGAATGCAGCTCTGGCTCCTTTGTGACTCCATGGCATCCGCATACTGAACTACATTGATGATTGGCTGATTTTGTCCCAATCAGAACAGATAGCAGCTCAACATCGAGATGTTGTGCTGTCACACATGAAAGAGCTGGGGTTAATCACCACCTGGAGATGACTTCAATAGCCGTGGATGTCAACCAGATGAACTCCAGAGACGGATCATCACTAAAGACCTTGCCAACCTAGATGGCCATCGGCGCTACACCACAGGATCCTGATGAGTTCTCTACAATCTGACATTGGTACATACTGCCGGTTTCGTCTGGCCAGAGGAGAACTGGTCCTCCGACTGAGCCTGGTTTCTCCCAAGGTTTTTTTCTCCATTTCTGTCACCTGTGGAGTTTTGGTTCCTTGCCGCTGTCGCCTCTGGCTTGCTTAGTTGGGGACATTTTCCAGGGATATCGTATACTATTTGAACTGAACTGACGATGATATCACTGAATTCATTGATGAACTGCCTTTAACTGAAAATTGATTATCTACAATAATGCGTTACTTACACACTATTGTTCTGTTTAAATGCTGTGCAGTTGCTTTGACACAATCTGTATTGCTACAAGCACTATATAAATAAATGTGACTTGACTTGACTTGACTTGACTTGACTTGACTTGACTTAAGACTAAACACCAAGAAAAGTGTGCTTTCTCCCGTACAGAGAACCACTTATCTGGGCGTGGTGTGGGATTCAACCATGATGCAGGCACGCATGTCTCCTGCTCATGTGTCTGTGATACTCACCGCAGTCGCGAGAGTCAGAGAAGGCCGGTCACTCACTGTAAAGCAGTTCCAGAGACTGCTCGGGCTTATGGCAGCTGCGTCCAACGTGATACCTTTTGGCCTGCTGTACATGAGACCCCTACAGTAGTGGCTCAAGACCAAGGGGTTTTTCCCGAGGGGAAATCCGCTTTGCATGATCAAGGTCACGCGGCGATGCTTTCATGCCTTAGACATGTGGAGGAAACCTTGGTTCTTGCTACAGGGCCCAGTGCTGGGCGTTCCTTGTCGCCGCATCACACTTGCGACGGATGTGTCCCTCACTGGTTGGGGAGCGGTCATGAGTGGCCGCTCGGCCCACGGTCTATGGAGAGGCCAACATCTCACGTGGCACATCAATTGCCTGGAGATGCTGGCCGTGTTTCAGGCTCTGAGATACTTCCTCACAGCCGTGAGAGACCGCCATGTGCTTGTGCACACTGACAACACAGCAATTGCCTCTTACATCAACAACCAGGGAGGCCTGCGTTCGCGCCCCTTGTACAAGCTGGCGCACCAGATCCTTGTGTGGTCCCAGTGCAAACTCCTCTCACTGAGAGACGTTTACACCCCTGGGCATCTAAATGTGGGAGCAGACATCCTGTCGAGGCAGGGTCCAAGGCCCTTGGAATGGATGCTTCACCCCGAGGTGGTGAAGCAGATTTGGAGAGACTTCGGGCAGGCTCAGGTGGACCTCTTCGCGACTTAAGAGACATTGCATTGTCCCCTCTGGCTCTCTCTAAATCATCCAGCTCCACTGAGCTTCGGTATGTTCTCGCATCCCTCCTTGGGACCTAGCTGTGGTGCTAGATGCTCTCTGTAAGCCTCCCTTCGAGCCTCTAGAGGGAATATCAGATCATCTCCTTACCATGAAGACAACCTTTCTGCTAGCTATTACTTTTCTCAAGAGAGTCGGGGACCTTCAGGTCCTTCTCCATGGCCCCTTCCTATTTGGACTTAGCCTCTGGCATAGCCAGGGCCTTTTTGTATCCTCGTGTGGGATACCTACCTAAGGTCCCCACCCTAGCATCTCAGCCGATTTTACTGCAGGCTTTTCATCCACCTTCTTTCGGGAGCCCTGAATTGAGGAAGAAATTCCTGAAATTCAGGAGAAGCTGAATTGTGTGTCTCCAGTGCGGGCGCTGGATGCATACGTCCACAGAACTGCCCTGTGGAGGAAGGGGGACCAGCTGCTGGTTTGCTACGGTCCCCCCAAAAGAGGTCTTCTTGCTGCTAAACCCTCTCTAAGTCCTCTGGCCTCCCCTCACCTTTGGGAGTCAAGGCTCACTCTACTCGTGGGATATCAGCCTCTAAAGCTTTCTTTGCAGGCCTTCCCCTGCAAGATATGTGTAACGCGGCGTGGTGGTCCACGCCCCTCACCTTTGCTAGATTTTATGGTCTAGACCTTAGAGCCACTCCTGGCTCCTTCGTTCTTTCGCCCTGACACAACTGGGCAGGTATTCCTCAGTATGACGGCGTGGGCATTCTCGTTCCCCTAGCGTTTCGACGCAGCTCAACGTTCCTTGAAGAGAATGTCTCAGGTTACATATGTAACCCTAGTTCGCTGATGGGAAAGAGACGCTGCGTCTCGAAGCCATTCTTCCGGTATCCCCACAGCGCTTTCCTCATTCTGAAGCTAATGCGGTCTGTGCCGCACATGCATTTATGCTGCCTGGTCGGTGACGTCACGACGTCGTGACATCTCGCTTTTCCATTGGACTGATTGCACACATGATTCAGAGCGTGCTCACGCTGAAAGCGTTCCCCTAGCGTTTCGACGCAGCGTCTCGTCCCCTTCAGGGAACTAGGGTTACATACATAACCTGAGACGTTATATCAGATCAAATAAACATTAATACACTTTAGCTTGGGTTAAACAAATATTTTTTTGCTTGGTTGGAACAGCAATTATGTCTCTATTTGTTCTCTGTTTCTGCCACGGGATGAAACTAGGAATAACACAAGCTACAGTTTGGAACCAGAAGATATTATATCAACCCCTCAAAAGACCTCAGATGATGACAACAGACATTACAAACAAATTTTGCTATAAGTTTGATTGCAACATATTATCATTACTGTTAGTGTTTATCGTCTGTTTGATTACGTTATTAACTGATTTTTACGATACGTCTTTGCTATATGTACACCAACTTGGCAACTACTAAATGTTGTAGAATTTTACATTTTCTATAAAGCTGCTTCGCAACGATTAGTATTGTGAAAAGTGCTATACAAATAAACTTGAATTGAACTGAAAAATTAAAAAGTGTGCAAGACTGTCCAACGTCTTATAAATGGTATAAATAATATTTTATGTTTGTGATGTTCAGCTGTTCAGATAAACACAATGAACAAATTATAGATTTTTTAGTATTTTATTTGTGAACTGATATTCAGCTGTTACTTTTCTGATCACGCTCATGTGCACCTGAAACTGCAGTCCAAATTTAAATGATTGTTTCTCCTGCCCCCTCCTCCTTAGACTCTGTACTCATGCAGGTTGCCAGATTGAGGACGTGCAACACGAACGAGTGCAACTGAAATTGGAAGCCAACAAGCCTTACACTGTAAGCTGATTAGTTTATTTATCTGCGTTTTAGTATGCCTGTGGTCTTAGAGCTTTTTTGATGGATACTGAGGCTGTTAACATTGGGTAAAATCTGTTGATGTTATTCAAAAGCATGAGAAGCCGTCTGCTCTCTACAGCTTTCATGGTAATTTGATGTAGCGCTGTTTTAAATCGAACACACCTATTTGTAAAAACTGACAGTGAGTAGAGTCACACAGACCAAAAGAAAAACAGACATTCCGACAAGGAGGCAAGAGAGACTCTGCCTGCTGCTGTAGCTTTACCTGCTGGTGTCACCATTGAACAGTGTTACTTTAGAAAAACATGTGATTTATACACTTTTTAATGTCAAATTTATTTGATATAATATTTGTGTTGTTTTGTTTTTGTACTGTGGATTGTTTTCTCATAAAATTCTTATGAGTAGGCACTGTCTCCTTAAAGGAAACGCCTAATACCACACGCCCAACCAGTTTCTGAGTTATTATTGCATCTAGGACACAAAATCAAATATAATACACCTTAATGTAAACAAGGAACCCCATATTGTTTTAAAGGAGTAAATATGTTACTGAACTAGTAATTACTAAACTGCTCATGTGACTATCATATTTCTGGAGATTTAGGCAACATTTTGTAGTTTAATGTTAAGTACTGTAAAGCTGTAGCTTCTGTCTCAGACGTGTATTTTAACAGACGAAGATCAGAAACATTCAATGGGAACCCAGAGAAGATACAGCAAAGATCCCTCTCTGGACAGTGAGTTTTAACTTTAAGCTTCATACTTCAGCCCTGATGTTTTACAAAAAGGTTTTGTTATATTTGCTTTCTTTGGCCTTGGAAAAGAACCATTACAAAATTTGTTCACTGTCTTTCTCTTCTCAACTACACTCTTAAAAATAAAGCTTCTTTATTGGCATTAATGGTCCAGTGAAGAACCTTGAACATCCATAGAACATTTTAAATGCAGGAAAGGTTCTTTCGGTTTTTAAAATGTTTTTCAAAATTGTTATTTTAAGAACTATTCAATAAAAGGTTCTTTACAGAACCAAAAATTGTTCGTCAATAGCATCACCACAAAACAGAGGTAGAGCCATTGTTTTTAAAGTGAATATTGGAATATTTTGGTTACCTGCTTACTTTTAGAGCTATATATATATATATATATATATATATATATATATATATATATATATATATATATATATATATATATATAAACTGAATAGGAATTTTGTTTTGTAACCACATACCATATCATACATAGTTTCTTTTTCTGTTGAGATGAGGCCAATGCCAAAAGGCACATAGCAAGAATTTCTCATTCCACTGTCTTAGTGTACTGTCTTAAAGAATGTATTAAAAAAGCAACTAAAAATCATAAAAACCGGAGGATGGTGAATCAGTGCTTGTGACCAAACAAGATCTGGGAATACTGCTGTTTGGGTCACACATCAATATTAAAGTATCCTGTAGGAATACAATCCCGGAACCACAGGAATTCAAAACACTTACAGGGCATTGCAGAGATGCCTTCAAGCTCATTACCATATCGACTGAGCATGTGATTTTCAAGAAAAAGGACTTCAGGTGCTGCTCCGATAAATGCACAATGTGTAAAAATAGATTTACAAAGTTTGTGTGT
>NC_133361.1:13361329-13527582 GCF_049309525.1 Garra rufa
CAGAGCTCTCAACAAGTACACCGTCAAGTTTAAATATCCCCTTCCTCTCGTCCCAGCGGCTCTGGAACAACTCCGATCAGCGCGCATCTTTACTAAGTTGGACCTCCGCAGCGCCTACAATCTGGTAAGGATACGAGAGGGGGATGAGTGGAAGACGGCATTTGTGACCCCTACCGGCATTACGAATATTTGGTTATGAGCTACGGTTTAGTAAACGCCCCCTCCGTATTCCAAAACTTCATGCATGAAGTGCTCCGGGAATTCCTCCATCGGTCTGTCATAGTGTACATAGATGATATCTTGATTTATTCCCGGAGCGAGGCCGAACATCGCCACCACGTTGCGGAGGTCCTTCAACGACTGCGGGAACATCATCTCTACTTGAAAGCTGAGAAGTGTTCATTCCATCAACCCTCTGTACAATTCCTCGGATACATCATCGATCATCACGGAGTTCGCATGGACGAGGGGAAGGTGGATGCAGTTGTCTCCTGGCCAGAACCCAAAACCGTAAAAGAATTACAGAGATTCCTGGGATTTGCAAATTTCTATCGCCGATTCATCAAGAACTACAGTCAGATTACCAGTACACTCACCAATCTCCTCAAAGGTCATCCTCGAAGTCTAGTCTGGACCACCGAAGCATCTACAGCCTTCAATAAACTAAAGCAAGCCTTCACTCAAGCTTCACTTCTCACTCATCCGGACCCCGATCTCCCTTTCGTCGTTGAAGTGGATGCCTCTACCACCGGAGTCGGAGCTGTTTTATCTCAGCATCACGGTACCCCTGCACGCCTCCTTCCATGTGCTTACTTCTCGAGGAAGCTCAGCCCGGCTGAGAAAAATTATGACATCGGAAACCGAGAACTATTGGCCATCAAGCTCGCCTTAGAGGAGTGGCGACATTGGCTGGAGGGAGCTCAACACCCCTTTCAAGTCCTCACCGACCATAAAAACTTACAATACCTCCGTGATGCCAAGAGATTATGTCCTCGGCAGGCCAGGTGGGCCCTCTTTTTCACCAGATTTCAATTCACCATTTCATATCGCCCCGGATCCAAAAATGCACGTGCTGATGCCCTATCCCGTCTCTTCGAACCTGAGGAAACCACGGACACTCCTACGAACATCATTCCCTCCAAGATCATTGTCAGTCCCATAGAATGGACCTCCCCTCCAGCAGTTGCCACTCCTGAACCCAGGACTCAGCCGGGCTGCCCTCCAGGACGCAGATACATTCCACGCTCACAGCGGGTAGATCTCATCCATACCACTCACACCTCTCTAGGTACCGGTCATCCAGGGGCCAACAACACTCTCTCGCTGTTGTCCGATCGTTTCTGGTGGCCCAATATGGCAAGGGATGTGAGAAGGTATGTGTTGGGATGCAAGGAATGCGCCATGGCCAAGAGTCCTCGTCACCTCCCTGCGGGGAAACTCCATCCCTTGCCAGTCCCGAACCGTCCCTGGTCACACCTAGGAGTGGATTTCATGACCGATCTTCCACCCTCTGATGGAAATACCTGCATCTTGGTCATCGTCGACCGCTTCTCCAAGTCTTGTCGCCTGATTCCATTGAAGGGTCTCCCTACCGCATTTGAGACAGCCGAATGTCTATTCAACCAGGTGTTCAGGTACTACGGAATCCCTGAAGATATCGTTTCCGACAGAGGTCCACAATTCATATCCCGTGTATGGAAGGCCTTCTTCCGACTCCTAGGTGTGACCGTAAGCCTCTCGTCCGGATATCATCCGCAAACTAACGGACAAACCGAGAGGAAAATCCAGGAGGTGGGACGGTTCCTTCGGACATTTTGTCACGGTCACCAGAACTCCTGGAGCCAGTTTCTGGGCTGGGCAGAGTACGCCCAGAACTCCCTGCGGCAACCGTCCACGGGACTTACACCCTTCCAGTGTGTGTTAGGATATCAGCCACCACTGTTCCCGTGGGACGGAGAACCCTCAGACGTACCCGCAGTGGACCACTGGTTCCGGGAGAGCGAGAGAGTCTGGGACAATGCCCATCACCATCTTCAGAGGGCAGTGCGCAGAGCTAAAACCATCGCGGATCGTCGGAGGATTCCAGGTCCTACCTTCACTCCAGGTCAAAAAGTCTGGCTCTCCACCAGGGACATCCGCCTGCGCCTGCCCTCCAGGAAACTCAGTCCCAGATTTGTTGGTCCCTTTACCATCCTGGAACAGGTCAACCCAGTCACATACAAATTACAACTGCCACCTCAGTATAGGATTCACCCAACCTTTCATGTTTCACTTCTCAAACCCTGTCACGATCCTCTGCTTCCCTCCACAGAGCCTGGCCAAGAAGAACCCCCTCCCGAGATGGCAGTAGAAGAAGGCACCATCTATTCGGTCAAGGAGATCCTGATGTCCCGGCGTCGTGGTGGTCGTCTCGAATACCTAGTTGATTGGGAAGGATATGGACCAGAAGAAAGATCATGGGTACCTCGTGATGACATCCTAGATCCCACGCTCATTGATGAATTCCATGCTACTCACCCTAACCATCCTGCACCTCGAGGAAGGGGTAGACCACCTCGACGCCGGAGAGTTCGGCCCCCAGGAGAGGGCCGTGGGGAGGGGGGTAGTGTCACGGATTGGCCAGGCTCTAACACCAGCCACACCCAGCGATCACAATCACCAGAATACTGATTAGCACCACCTGCACCCAATCACCTCACAGCCTATTTTAGCACACACCGCAGTTCAACCATTGTCCGGGCACGTTAACTCTACACGGACTCATTGTGTCTCTCGCCTTCGAAGCCACAATCCAATCTTACCTGAAAGTACTTATCTGTCTCTCTTGTGTTCTAGTCTTGTGCTCCCTGTGTCTCCAGTCCAGTCTGCGGTGTGTGTCCATCCTAGTCTCGTCCCGATCCATCTCCTGCAAAGAAAGAACGGATTAATCATCTGCTGTACTGCTATTCTCTCAACACCGTGCTTTCGTTACTCACCTCTCTGGATCAGCCCTTATCCTCATTGTTTCTGCTCTGCTGCAATCTAATAAACATCTTGAATTGTACTTACCTGTCCCGTGTGTCTGTGTGCATAACAACTAAAGGGTTCACTATAATTTTACTTTAGAATAGGCCTATTGTTGCAGGTTTGAAATAAATCTTGCAGAATTATTTGATAATTATTTATTAATTACTAATGAGTTCCCATTGTTTTTACTTTAGAATACTGTTTCAAGTTCTAAGTAATTCCTGCGTAATTATCTGATAATTCTTTATTAATTACTTAAGGGTTGACTATATTTGCGCTTAAGAACAGGTGTACTGTTGCAGGTTTAAAATGAGTCTTGCAGAACTATTTGATAATTATTTATTAATTACTAATGAGTTCCCTTTGTTTTCACTTTAGAATACTGTTTCAGGTTCTAAATAATTCTTGCAGAATTATCAAACTAATCTTTATTAATTACTAACGGGTTCCCAGTATTTTCCTTTTAGAATAGACCTATTGTTTCACGTTTGAAATAAGTCCTGCAGAATTATTTGATCATTCTTTTGACAATTCTAATTCTATTTACTAATGGCTCACCTGTATTTTTACTTTCCCTCAGTCCTGGCCTTACATACAGGAACTGAATTATGATATATGCTGAGGACACAAAAGTACTTTATACAAAATATAAAAATTACAGTAAGTTATCGCATGGCACTGGAGTGGTAGTTGGGTTCCTATCAGAAGCTAAGTGAATTTCTTACAAAACATTCACAAGACAATTCAATACACAGGCAAAACCTGTGAAGTTTATTCCATTTATTAATATTGCATTTGCATACTACTGTCACACCCCCGGACTTTCCTGTTGGTTTCTCCCATTACCCCCCGCTGTTCTGAGTGTTTTTGGTTTCTCCGTCATTGTCTGCACCTGTCTGTGTAATTAGCCTGTCTATTTAAGGTGTGTGTTTTCCCCTGTACTCTTGTCGGTCTTTAATGTTATATGGATGTCTTACCCTGCTGTTCCTGTGTCTGCTTGTGTTTCCATTGGATTATTAAATACCTTCACTTTTACTCCCTCGTTGTTAGTGTGTTCCTGCCAACATCGTGACAGAAAGACCGACCTAAACAGTTATTTTGCGTGTTCACCTCCGTTTTGTTTCCCGTTTGTTTTTTCCAGTCCTTTTTGTTTCCGTTGTGTTTCCCCATGGATTCCTTTTTACGTCCAGAGTTCATCCTGCTACGGCTGAAGCAGGGGGAATTACCGCTCGAGGGATACACGTTAATGTTCCAGCTCATAGCTCATACCACCAGCTATCCGGACGACGCGCTCTGTGCATTCTATGACGCAAGTCTCAATGCGTCATGCAGAGTGTCGTCGTCCGAGAACGGCCCTCGAGCGGACTTCGCCGCGTTTGTGGAGTGGACACTGGCGAGAAACAGACCCTCGTTCCCCGCCAGTTCCGTGGATAATCTCGCCAGTGCTGCTCCGGACCCAGAGCCCAGCCAGCCACCTCGAGCCGTGGATTATGAGCCCTTCATAGACGGAAAGCCCGGAGCGACAGCAGTGTGGAGTGCCGAAGGGGTCAAAACTGCTGATCAGGTGCGTGAGCCGGCCATTACATCCGCGACGGCGGAGTACTTTGTGGAGCAAGAGAGGGCGGTAGAGAGCCCTGCCCACTGCACCACCACTGGGGGTGAGCTTGAGCAACACTCTGGGCACTTAATAGACTTTATCACTGAAATACCTGTCTGCCTGGATTTCCCACCCACCCTCCCTCATCTACCTAGTCCTGGATCTCCGCTGGTTCTGCCCAGCCTACCTGAATCCCCGTTGTCGACTGTCTGTCCCCTTGCTCACCCTCAGCCCACCATCTGTGCGGTGGGTTCTCACACCTCAGCCTCGGTCCTCTGTCGCTCCCGCTCCGCCGCGGATCTGGCCTCCGTGGCCAGAACAGGGCAGACAGGAATCTCAGAAAGGCTGGGCGGAACCAGCATAGGCTCTGGATGACTGGACGGAACCAGCGGAGGCTCTGAAAGGCTGGGCGGAATCAGCGGAGGCTCTAGAAGGCTGGGCAGTACCAGCAGAGGCTCTGGAAGGCTGGGAGGAACCAGCGTAGGCTCTGGGAGGCTCTGGGAGGCCGGGCGGAACTTAAGGCTTACTTACTTAAGTGTTGGGGTGTCCTGGCTTAACTCAGGATGTGAGGTCGTGTCCTGGCTTGACTCAGGATGCGCTGCTTGACCTGACTCAGAAAGCGAAGTTGCTTGACTAGGTCCAGGAAGCGAAGTTGCTTGACTTGGCTCTGAAGGAACGGCTGCTGGAAGGACAGCCTTGATAATAGATGCAGACTCAGGAGCAGATGACATGACGTGAACTGGTTGTGGCTTGGCTGACGTGATGTGAATAGTCTGTGGCTGGGCTGACCTGACATGAGCAGGCGCTGACTCAACTGATGTGGCATTAGCAGGCGGTGGCTCGGCTGATGTTGACAGTAAGAGACGGACTGTTCTTGCTGACAGCAGTGGTGGGTCCTCCAAGTTGGAAATCAGTCTCTGGTAAGCCACAGAAACATGAGGGTCTGATGCTGCAGCCACCATTTCAAAGACAGACTTAGGCGTGGCGGCCATCTTGGGTGCAGGCTCAGGCGTAGTTGCCATCTTGGCCGGAAACTCAGGAACAGAACCCATCTTGGCCGGGAATCCAGGAACAGAAGCCATCCTGGCAACAGGCTCAGGAAGGGCGGCCATCTTGTGAACAGGCTCATGAGGGGCGGCCATCTTGTGAACAGGCTCTGGGTTGGCAGACAGTAAAAGGAGAGCCACACAACAAAAGAACAAGATCCATATAATATTGCAAAGTCCAGTCAGGTTCGAACATTGGCATGAGGGAAGCCAATGGCTCTAAGAGTTCTCCACGGAAGAAAATCATCAGGCAAGCCTCATCCATAGTAGACTGATTTGCCAATTCAATAAAGTCCATTGCATACTCCTCAACAGACCGCTCGCCTTGTTTTAGAAGCATGATCTGTACTGTTGAAATTCGTGCTGGAACCGGATTACACCATACTAGCTGCTGTATCCTTGTAGTGGCAAAGTCTTCTGTCACAAGGACGGTCGGAGACGAGCGGATCCATTCGCAGCATTTTATTGGAACAGACAAACACACAGGGGCAGGCAGAAATTGTAGTCAAAACAAAGCCAGAAAGGTCGGGGCTGGCAGCGAGAATCAAATACGGGAGGGAGTCCAGGAATCAAACACGGGAAAACAAACACGGGAAGAAACGCTAATAAATGCAGCCGGGCAATACAAGACTTTGCAAAGAAGCTGAGTGTGAGAGTGGCTTAAATGCAGTCCTAGAAATGAGGTGCAGGTGTGAGCGGTAATCAGTGCAGTGAGAAACAAGGAGCAGGTGAATGCAGTGATTAGTGCAGTTGCTTGTGGGGAATGAAGTCCATGATGTGTAGTGCAAGAGTTTATGATGACAGGACGACTCAATTTGTGACACAGGCATCACAAAAGAGAGACATGATCACCACATAGAGAGGAAGAGGAGGAAGCCACATTTGACTTTTTATATGCAGTTATGTTAATGGTAGCCTCATCAACTTGCATCTATTATAAAATGAAGACTATCAAATGATAATATTCAAAGTTATTATGAAGATCTTTCAGATTTGTAGAACACAGGATTTTTTTTCCCATCACAATGGACATCAGGTCTTGAGCGATATCAGCAGGAACCTCATAAATGAATTGTAAAACATATTGAGAAATTTGTTGAAGCATTTCAAAGCTAAAAACAGAGCTACAAATTCTAATGTTAATGTTTTATGAATGTTGATGTAAATGAATTAAATTAATATTAATATGATTTCATTAATGTCTTCGAATTAACTATAGCCTGTAAATCAATGTTCCCTGTTCCCCTGCGTCGCTATGCTTTGGGAACGCCTTCAGCGTGACCACGCTCTGAAACACGTGTCTAATCCCTCTAATAGGAAAACGCGCATGAACCAGGAAACTATAAAGCACATGCGGTGAATGCAGCCGGCAGGTTCTGTCTTTCAGTCGCGCACTATGTTGAATGTGTTTGTCCCTCAGTGCTGTTTTTCAGAGCCAGTTTGCTCTACTTTTATTTGAGTACTGAGATAGATAGGAAAAAGCAAGAATGGGCGATAAAAGCAAGAGTTTTAAGCGTTGTGTTCCTCCATGCCCTAAATACATAACGGCTGAGGATACACACACACGCTGTGTGTTTCTTGCTTGGGGGCGAAGCATGCTTCGAGAAGGCTGACTGTGTGCATTGTTTGCGGCTTCCTCTCCGCACGGAGGGCTCTTTTCGAGGAAGGAGCCCTCGCCAGCGTTCCCCACGGATCAGGCCCCGCTGCTGCGGAGGCAGAGTGGCATCTGCATTCGTGGAGTTCGCAGTTAGATCTAGTATCGAGTTTGGAGACGGGTGAACCTCTTTCTCCATCCTCCTCTGCTAGATCGTTGCCCTTTTCTGGTGTGGAAGCCCGCACTGCGGCTTCTTCCCCCCAGGAGGAGCGCTCGACCCTCCGTTTGTCTTCCTCTGAGGAGGAGGACGTGGAGATGGTCGAGGAGGCTGGTCCCACGCCCTCCCAGCCTGTTGAGTACGAGGAGTTGGTGGAGGTGATCACATGTGCTGTCGCCAAATTAAAGATCGAGTGGCCAGACGTTGTGACTAAAGTGCACACAGACACCAGATCAAAGTTAGATGAAAGGTTTTTACCTTCTAAAACCACACCTCCACACCGAGGCCTGCCGTTCTTTCCCTATCTCCACACTGAGGTGTCGAGATCGTGGTCTAAATCATTTTCCACCCGCGTTCACTCCCCCACCGCCGCCATTTATTCTAATGTGGCGAGGGCACGTGAGCACGGTTATGGGGCGATGCCGCAGGTTGAGCAGATGCTCTCTAGTTATCTGTCCCCTAGCTCGGCATCATCCCTAAAGGCCTCGGCACTCCCCAGTAAGGCACTCAGAACTACATCATCCTTGCTGGGGAAAGGCAACCTCGGCAGCAGGTCAGGCTGGAGCTTGCCTACACACTATGGCGGTGCTCCAAGCATATCAGGCCGACCTGCTGCAGGAGCTTGATGAGGGCGAGGACGGGGCAGCGGTCGACGTGAGTGAGCTCCGTCGCACTGCTGACCTCGCTCTGCGTGCCTCCAATGGCTGGGGCGGTCCATGGCAGCTATGGTGGCCGCAGAAAGACATCTCTGGCTAACCCTGTCAGATATGATAGACCGAGACAGGGCCTACTTGTTAGATGCCCCGCTTGTCCCTGCTGGCCAGTTCGGCGATGCAGTTGCGGCTGTCGTCGACAGGTTTCAACAATCACGGCAACAGGTGGCGGCATTCCAGAGTTTTCTTCCTCGCCGCTCGGGCTTTGGGGCCGCTGGACGGAAGCAGCCCCATCCTCGTACCCGCTCCTCGTACCGTGACCAACAGAAGCGGAGCGTCGCAAGGCAGGCTCCTCCCCAAGGAGATCAAGAAGAGACCCTTAGGCACTACAGGTCGGGGGCTTCTAAGCTGAAGGTCGTTCTGAGGGCCGTCTTTCAGGCGAAGAAGTCCTCGGCGAAAAGGCCCTGACGTCTATGGCCCAGGGCTTATGAGAGCAGGCCCCCCTGGAGAACCACCAGGCCCCCCTGGAGAACCACCAAGGAGGTCTGCGATTGCGCCCATTGAACAAGCTGGCACACCAGATCCTTGTGTGGTCCCAGGGAAGACTCCTCTCGTTAAGAGCAGTTTATATTCCTGGAGATCTCAATGTGGGAGCAGACGTCCTGTCGAGGCAGGGGCCGAGGCCCGGGGAATGGAAACTTCACCCAGAGGTGGTGGAAGTCATTTGGAACAAGTTTTGGAAAAGCCCAAGTGGATCTGTTTGCGAACCAGGAGACAACACATTGTCCCCTCTGGTTCTCTCTGAGTCATATAGCTCCCCTGGGGCTGGATGCTATGGTACAGGCGTGGCCGAGGCTTCGCCTGTACGCCTTCCCCCTGATCGCTCTGTTCCCGGGAGTTCTGGAAAGAATACGCCGGAATGGAATTCGCCTTCTACTAGTGGCCCCATTCTGGCCAGGTCGAGCCTGGTTCTTGGACATAGTCTCCCTCCTAGACGGCCCTCCGTAAGAAATTCCAGTCAGGAGGGACCTTCTCTCACAAGCGGTGGGTTTGATTCTCCACCCCCGCCCAGAGTTGTGGAAGCTGTGGGTGTGGCCCCTGAGGGGGCACATCTCTTAGCTTCAGGTCTCTCAACTGAGGTTGTTGGGACCATACTCCAATCCAGAGCTCCCTCGACGAGGAAGATGTACACCGGGAAGTGGAAAATGTTTGTCCTTTGGTGTAAGCAACACCACATTAACCCAGTTCACTGCCCAGTAGGTTCAGTGCTGTACTTTTTGCAAGCCCCCCTTACGGCCGTTAATGCACACTCTACGTTGAAGGGCTACGTGGCGGCTATAAATGCCTTCCATGCTCCCTTCGGCGCTACCTCCCTCGGGAGACTTCCCCTGGTGTCAAGCTTCCTCCGCGGTGCGCTGAGGCTGAGGCCCCCGCTGCTCTCACGTGTCCCTACATGGGACCTGGCCGTGGTACTTGAGGCTCTCACCAACCACCCTTTTGAGCCTATTGAAGATATCTTGTACAAACTATTGTACTTTATAAAGGCCTTTCTTTTGGCCATCTCCTCCCTAAAGAGAGTGGGTGATCTTCAGGCCCATTCAGTGGCCCCTTCTTTTCTAGACTTTGCACCTGGAATGGTCAAAGCATTTCTGCACCCCAGAACGGGCTACGTGCCCAAGGTGCCCTCTGCTGTACCACGGCCTGTAGTACTTCAGGCCTTCTGTCCTCCCCCTTTTACGGAACCGGGACAACAGAAGCTTAACTGTGTGTGTCCAGTGCGAGCACTGGACACATACGTCCACAGACCTGCCCTGTGGAGGAAGACGGATCAATTGTTTGTGTGTTTCGGTCCTCATAACAGAGGTCTTCCAGCTTCGAAGCAAACTCTAAGTCGGTGGATTTCGGATGCCATTTCTTTGTCATATAAGTCCTCTGGCCTTCCCTCTCCCTTGGAAGCCAAGGCGCACTCTACCCGCAAGGCTGAGGCTACGAAGGCTTTCCTGTTAGGTGTCTCCCTACAGGACATATGTAAAGCTGCGGGATGGTCCACGCCACTTACATTTGTGAGGTTCTATGAACTAGACCTCCCCCGTACCCTAGGCTCTCATGGCCCTGTTTTCTGATGCCCCTACCATGAGTAGGGCCCTTTAACGTAGGGCATTTCCCCCATCCTCTCTGTAGAGACTATCTCTCCAGGGCCTAGTGCCCTCACCTACCAGTGGGCTGAGGCCCCCCATATTTATTCTGCTTTATCAGCAGTAATTATCTCGGGCTACTTTCGCCCTTATTTATCAGTGAGCTGAGGCTCCTTCTATCCTGCTTTGTCAGCAGTAATTATCTCGGGCTACTTTCGCCCTTATTTCTCAGTGAGCTGAGGCTCCTTCTATCCTGCTGCACCAGCATTAATTACCCTGGGCTACTTTCGCCCTAATATTTCTGTGAGCGAAGGCTCCCGTTCTACTCTGCCTTTCTGGCATTACCTCTCAGGCTACTTTCGCCTTTTCTCCTGCCTACTTGGCAGCCAATATTGGGCATGCATGCCCCCCTTTTTCCTGCTACACATTCAGCAGGTCTTTGAAATTCTGGTGGCGTGGGTATATCATTCCCAAAGCGTAGCGACACAGCTCGACGTTCCCTCGAGGAACTAGGGTTTCATACGAAACCCGAGGCGTTTCATTGATTTTAGTGAGGAACAGCTATAGTGGATGTGTGATCAGTGAATACAGTGCAATACACACATTCACACCCCCTCCATGCACACTAATACCTTACTGCTATAATACACACAATCATATATTCATCAAAACAATCAGCATGTACACATAAACCCATTCAGACACACACGCAAAGACATTTATGCATATTCTCCAATTCACCCACTTAAACAAAAAAAAGGGATCAAACAAAATTTTTTTGATTTCATATCACCTTACCTTTTTTTCCACATTCTTACTGCATTGTTTATTCATACAGTATGTCTTCTTTTCAAAATCTTAAACACTATATTAACTATAGTGCCCAATATCTATTTATTATGTATGGTTAAAAAGTGAGGATTTTTGTTTCTCTTCAGACCCGGTCTCCATTGTAGTGGACATGAGAATAATCTAATAAAAATGAGTTGGAACAAATATTTCTTTTTTAGACTCATTTATTTGTTGGAGAAGAGCAAATAAAAGTGGGTAAAAATTTTTTTGCTCAGTGAAAAAAATTCAGGTCTGTAGGGGTTAAATTACATTTAATTAACCTGTTAGCACAGTATACCCTATAGTATTTTTATTTTTTTTATTTTTTTTGAGAATTCTAGAGACCTTCATGGATATGTTGATATACAGTGCCTCTTGAAAGTTTGTGAACCCTTTACAAATTTCTATATTTCTGTATAAATATGAAAAACACAATGTAACATGTGAGAGAAAAATTATTTTCTTGGTCATTTATTTATTCAGAAAAATTATTACATATTTGTGCATTGCAAAAGTATGTGAATCTCTTGGATTAGCAGTTAATTTAAATGTGTCTAAAGGCGTTAAAGGTGATGACATATTTAGCTTTAAAACACACAATGCTCATTCTCCAAATATTTATAGGTATTTAATATGACTTTGTTCAAATTGTTCATATTATAAGACACATGCCTTTAGATTAACCGCTTTACTTTTAGTTAAGTATACTGTGAAAACATGTCTAGATAATACATGCTGATACAGAAACCATAGATAATAATTATAAGCATTGTAAACTCCATATTTGAGTGAAGAATGAAACTTTTCATATCTTATTGTATCTGTTATTGTACATGCTTTAAGTCAGTCCCTCACAGCCTCATTTTGATTCATGTGAAATTCAATATTGCATATAGTTCTGCTGGATTATTAGCTACATGGTTTTCTTTTAAATGTTTCTGTTAAATATCTGTTTTTATTATTGTTGTTTGTTTCTGTTTTTCTTAAAGTTAATCAAATAGTTTTCTTATCATTAGCATGATTTTTTCATTCAGAACCTATTTAATAGTGAGATGTTATATCTTTCTGAATCTGTATGTGCCATCATCATGTGTACAATTAATTGCCCTGGTTTGTTTTTTGCAGTGATCCCAAGTGAAGAGCTCGGTCAGCCCAACAGTAAGTCTGTTAATTATATGGCAGAAAATGTATGAGAATGTATGATCGACAATATTGTTGTTTCATTTAACAATCATTGTTTAACATGTTCAGAATGAGCCAACAGACCATTTTAAAAGGGATATATTGAATATTAACAAAATATATGGGGCTAGGGAAAAAAAAAATGTCATTTTCCTGAAAACTATTAAAATGGATTTATAGCATTTTGGAAAAGAGCACCTCATATGCATTAATTATTGATCAAGAGCCCTTTAAAGCTGCATTTTGAAAGTTCAAACTCGGGGGTACCATAGAAGTCTGGAGAGAAAGCTTTTTGAGCACTGCTTTGATGTTTGATTTGAAAATATTTAATTGCAAATTCAGTGAATGATGAGTGTGTTATGTGTGTCCAATGAGTGCTCTGAGGATTGTTCTTCTGGGCAAAAGCATGTCAGAAAACAGTAAAGTGGGAAACTTCATATTAGGACAAGCAGAGTTTGATGGTGAAGCTCCTCCAGATGTTGCACAGAGAGTCAGAGGATTTTTAAAGGACAGAAATGTGATGATAATCAACAGTCCTCAGCTGCTCCAGACATACATCTCAGATGATCAGATCACACCGACAGTGAAAGAGTGTGTAAATCTGTCTGATCCAGGACCTCATGTGTTCATAATATTGGTGCAGTTTGTAGACTTCACTGGGAAGGACCTGAGAAGAGTGAAACATGTGCTGAAAGAATTCAGTGAAGAAGCAATTAAGCGCACCATTGATGAAGAGACAGACAGTTCGTTTGAGATCATAAATTATGCGATCATTCAATTAATAGAGGAGTGTGGAGATAAACATCTGACGTTTGAAGAAGGAAATGAAGAATGGCACTCAGAGATGTTCAATAGAATTGATGTGATGCTTAAGGGAAACCTGGAAGATTATCTCAGATGTGAGACATATGAAGATGTTAAAGGACCATCCGTGGATGAAGGGCAGAGCAGATTTGAGGAAGGCAACAAGATAAGATTCGATAGAAATGATGAAGGTAGTGTTGAAAAAAAAAATATATATGACCATAAGCTACAGTTTTAACCATATACACACACTTCTAATACATGTGCAGCTTCCAAATGTATTTTTATTTGGTAAGTTTTCATATGTAGTTTGATTAGCAGCCAGTTATCATTTCCAATAATTATAGTGGATATTCTCAGCTGGACTGTAATTGTAGTATAATATGTTATATATAAATAATTGCAGAATTATATAAAAGTTCATTAGAAACAAGCATAGTGAGAACCCAAGTGCAGTTTTATTTAGCATAAACTTGAACTAAACAAATACTTGTGTTGGCCTAACATTAAAGATGGGTAGTTCATATGACACACAAAGTTACTGTCACACCCCTGGACTGTTTGTGTTGGTTCCTCCCTCATGTGCCCATATATAGTTGTTCCTGTTCTTGTCCTTGTTAGTTGAATTGTTTCATCTGTCTCTCTCATTTTCTACTCTTTATCAGTTCAGTGTTTGTCGTCCAGTCTTGTCGATGTCTATAGCCGTGTTTCCACTGTTGGGCCAAAAGCGGGCGTGCTAGTGCGTACCAGAGCCAGTCGCGTTTCCACTGTCACTTCCGGGCCTGATCGTGCCTCGTCGGTGCTTCCTCAGGGCCAATGGCCCGGGTTTTTCGGCCCGACAAAAACCTTGGGCCAAAGCGGGCCAGCCGGGGCTTGAGGCGTGGTCAAAGTGAAAGGTGGAGTGTGTCTGCGGTATGTGCATTTCGCTGTATTACTAATACAGGGCTCTTGTGTATTTGGGCCGATGACAATATACAATGCCAGTTTGACGGCATCTGCAGAAACAAAGACGTGATAAAATACAAAGTTGCTGGACTCGCAAAGCTAAATATCCAGCGCACCACAATGCAAGTTCGAGACAAGTTGAAGAAATTGCGGGCGCACGGCACAGTGCAAAGCCATAAAAACGCACAATGGACAAAGCGCGGCCCGTCTGATTAGTATCTACTCGTATATTAATTTGGAAAAATGCAAATAAGATCCTATAAAAATGAGATCTGATGTATAAGTTTATTTACATCGTCCAAAAAAACCCACAGAAACTCACCAACACACCTTGATAAATTGTTAACATACACTGTACCTGTATCTGTACCTAAATAAAAGCATACAAAATTATACTAGAAGTACAACTGTGTAGTTATTTTTTGCAGTAGTGTGTAGATAATATGCAGCATTTAGTTTAATGTATTACCAAGTTAGACGAAAGACTTGTGTGTAGTTCATAAAAACAAAGCTTCTTTTCAAGTGATTTATTAATGTAATATATTACAAATATTGCTGCTTCATAAACAACTGTTGCAGAGCACTTCTTGCATCAGAATAGACATCACCAACATTAGACGTTTCTGCATTCGCTGTATCCGGCTTCCACGTCGCTTTATTTTTCTTTTTCGCCTTGCAGCTAATATAAGCTTTCGCTGTAAACGCTGCTGAGCCTCCGTATTCGCATCTTGTTTTCGCGGCCTCATCTTCCACCAAGAAAACACCGAAAGGAGCAAACAGCCGCTTCGGCTCTCTTCCTTCGATAATCACACTACGGTGACTTACTTTCGATCTCCCCGCTGAAAGGGGAGAGGTTTCGTGATGTTTGATTCAAAGAGGTGTGTAAAAGTCGGGCTTTAAGTTTGCGCAGCAAGGCTACTGGCTCGATAATGGAAACTCAGGGCTTGGTGCTTGCGACTTGAGGCCATTGGCCACGCCCGGCACACTCTTAGCACTGGCTCGCACTGGCCCAACAGTGGAAAAGCGGCTTATGTGTTACTACCTTCCTGTTGTCCTGTACCCTCTGAGGATTGTTATAGATATATATAAAGCAATTTTCACAGAATTTTGCACACACTTTTTAGAAACAAATCTTAGTCAGGGTGTGTTCAGTGAAGTTCAGTACAACTTTTCAGCTGTTGAAACTTACTACCCAAGTCTCCCCAAAACTCATTCAGGCAACAAAACCTCCTCAAACCAGTTGAGTTTTGGAATTTATGCGATGTAGGAGCTTTAAACAAGCTTTAAACAAAGACATTTTCATCTGTGAAATTCAATATTGCATCTAACTCTTTTGGCCTATTCATTTTCTTTTAAGTGTACGCCTATTTTGCATGGTTATGATTTTACAATTCACATTTTTTAAGAGCTGTATTTTCTAGTCATAACCTATTTGATTTTATATGTCTTAATCATGTGCAGTCATCATGTGTAGAACTCCTGGTTTGTGTTTGTGTTTTGCAGTGATCACAAGTCAAGAGCTGGGCCAGCCCAACAGTAAGTCAATTAAATTATTTGACAGAAAAAGTTGGATTTTAATGAAGGCTCCATGTCTGTTAGTGTAGTATATACAAAAATTATAAAAAAAAAAAAAATTGTATGTCATGGAAAAGTTTATTTAAATAATTCAACTGAAATTGTGAAACTTGTGTATTAAATAAATTCAATGCACACAGACTGAAGTAGTTTAAGTTCTTCTAACTGTGATGATTTGGCTCACATTTAACAAAACTCAGTAATTCACTCATCTCAACAAATTAGAATATGGTGACATGCCAATCTGCTAATCACGCAAAACACCTGCAAAGGTTTCCTGAGCCTTCAAAATAGTCTCTCAGTTTGGTTCACTAGGCTACACAATCATGGGGAAGACTGCTGATCTGACCAGAAGACAATCAGTCCAGAAGACAATCACTGACATCCTTCACAAGGAGGGTACACCACAAACATTCATTGCCAAAGTAGCTGGCTGTTCACAGAGTGCTGTATCCAAGCATGTTAACAGAAAGTTGAGTGGAAGGAAAAAGTGTGGAAGAAAAAGATACATAACCAATCGAGATAACCACAGAATTGAGAGGCTTGTCCAGCAAAATGATTAAGAATTCGGATGAACTTCACATGAAATGGACTGAGGCTGGGGTCAAGGCATCAAGAGCCTCCACACACAGATGAGTCAGGAATTTGGCTACAGTTGTCATATTCCTCTTTGTTAAGTCACTCCTGAACCACAGACAATGCACAAGGAGTATTACCTGGGCGAGTAGGAGAAGGAGAAGAAGAAATGGACTGTTGCCCAGTGATCCAAAGTCCTAATTTCAGATGAGAGCAGGTTTTGTATTACTATCGTCCTAGAGTCTGGGAGAAGCTCATAGCCCAAGTTGCTTGAAGTCCAGTGTTAAGTTTCCACAGTCTGTGCTGATCTGGGGTGCAATGTCATCTGCTGGTGTTGTTCCACTGTGGTTTTTGAAAACCAAAGTCACTGCACCCATTTATCAATAACTTTTAGAGCACTCTATGCTTCCTTCTGCTGACCAGCTATTTAAAGATGCTGATTTTATTTTCCAGCAAGATTTGGCACCTGCCCACTCTGCCAAAAGCACCAAAAATTGGTTAAATGACCATAGGGTTGGTGTGCTTGATTCACCAGCCAACTCACCAGACCTGAACCCCACAGAGAATCTATGGGGTATTGTTAGGAGGAAAATGAGAAACAAGAGACCAAAAAAATGCAGATGAGCTGAAGGCCACTGTCATGGAAAACTGGGCTTCCATGCCACCTCAGCAGTGCCACAGACTGATCACCAAATATTGAGTACATATACAGTAAATGAACATACTTTCCAGAAGGCCAACATTTCACTAAAAATGTTATGTGTGTGTGTTTTTGTTTTTGTTTTGGTGTTGGTGTTGTTTTTTTTTTTTTGTTTTTTTTTTGCTAAATGTAAGCAAAATTCATCCTAAAGAGCCAAAGTCTTAAAGGTCCGTGTACCTACGTATAATTGGTTTTCTCGTTTTTGTTTTCAAAACAAACAAACAAATAAATGATTGGTTTATGCAATATTTACATTTTCTCGGGAACACAAAAACAAATTTCATTCATGTTTTCAATTTTATTTTCATTCCAAGTCGTTCAAATGCAGATATTAAAAAGTCAACAAAACCAAATAAAAAAATTAAAGTTTTTATGAACAAAGCGCGTTTTAGTACACCGGAAGCTCTCTGCTGCCACTGAAGGTTTTCAATTGAGACGAGCGTAAACATACGGTGCAAAAAATAATCAATCCGTGGCGACGTTATTTTTTTCAATTCTTCCCCTCAGTTCATAAACCGTACCCATGAATTCTTAAACTTTTCCCTCTGTTTAATAAATCGTGCCTATGGATTAACAAACCGTACCCACGAATTTACAATCCGTGCGCACCGTTCCCACGGGTATGTAAACTGTTCTCACGGATTTGAGGCCCCGCCCCCAGATTCAATGAGGCTATACCTGTTTATAGGTGCTGGATGCATTGTATTGCCTTTATTAAACTTTATTTTTCATAGTAGGCTATATGAGACCATGGGACACTGACAAAACTATGTATTTAGAATTTGTCTTATATTAATAGCAAATAGTATAGCTGCTAAAACTCCACATCTGTGTTTTATTCTAATGATGATTAATGCAATATAAACGCTAAAAAGAAGACCATTTTGTAAGTGCGGATCATGGTACTTTAACTCACTAAAATAAAAATAAATTAATTGAAGAGAGTGGTTCAAACGGCTTTGCCTTATTTTTTTAAATATAAAATTGCCTGAACTTAAAAAAAAAAAAAAAAAAAACAGAGTTTGGAGAGGAAAAGGTAAAAAGCAATTCAAAACAAACAATTCACAGGTTATGTTGTCATTCATTTGCTCTCAAACTGAATGCAATGTAATAAGAGGCCTTATTTAATGATAACATTAACAGTGAAGCATGCATCTGTCACAGTTAAGTCTTTTTTGTCATTGGTTTTTCCCATTTGTCTTCCCCCTGTCTGTTTGTGATCATTTGGTTTAGCCCTCGTCACCGTCATCTGTTACACCGGTGTTTTGTTATCAGTCATCCATGTCACCTGTGTATCTTGATTAGTTTGTCTTTAAGAGTCTGGCTGCGTTCGAAACCGCATACTCAATGAGTAGGTACTTAATTTCAATAAGTACTTACTTAACGAGTGCTAAAAGAGAACGTACTCTACAGCCAAATCTCGTTGAGTATGGATGTGATCTGCACGTCTTCCGCCATGTTGACGTTATCATGTGACCAACGACGTTATAACAAGTGCAACAACTTAACATATAGCGACAGGTTTAATTCATCTTTCTATAAATATTTTGATATTGATGAAGTTTGTTCATTTTGTGGTCATGTTGAAGAAACAGTTGTTCTTTTATTGTGATTGTAGTATAACGGATACGTTTTGGGTTCATTTAGGTTTTTGTATTTTTTAATTCATAAAGAAATAATTTTTGTTAGGAAAACCCAAATTCTTTATTTTTTTTGCAAAAGTTATTACTTTTGTTTTATGTTCAAAATTGTTTATCCACACGCAAAACTGTAGCTTAAATTATTGTTGAATTTCTCTTTTCATCCCTGAGGCTTATAAATAACAAAAACAAATCCAAGTTTTGATAAACTATGATGTGAATATTTGGATTATTCAGAGATATTTAATCATATTTCCCTGTGTATATAATCACATACTATGATGTAAGCAAGCCTAATAGTTATCTTTTCAGGTTTTCTCATTATGATTGTTCATTGTTAAAGATAAATACCATCTTTCCCTGAGCCTGTAATAATAAGTTATGTAGTAATAATAATAAAAAGAAAATAAGCACAACAGGTGCTCAAACACCTCATAGCATCAGTAACACAACAACCCTACCTAGTACATCTTCCTTTTGCAATATCTGCACAAAGGAGACGTGGATCCGCTTCTCGAAGGTCTTGTGTTTGGAGAAGACAGTTGATTTTACACTCAAAAAAAATGTAAGTATTACTAAATTATGATTACCTCAGAATGCACTGATCAATAATAATGATAAATGCTGACCTATAATTAATTATATTTTTTAGTAAAACAAGCATGTTTTTTTTTTCAATCAAGTAATTAATTAATCCATGTTAATGAAACGTATGTTTTATTTACTGATAACAACATGGATATATGAGTAAAATAATAAAGTAACCATGAACATAAATAAAGACACATGGAACAAAGCTTTATTCAGACATATTGGTATTTTAGTCATATTCTAGATGCTCTCGCTGGCTCTTTGGTCTCTAAGGATGAAGAGACCACAGCAACATCTGGTCCAGATGAGACAAAGGGCAGGTGGAGTGATGGAGGGTCTCATCCATGGCACTAGACCATTTTGTAGAGAATTTTGGTTAGCTAAAAGAATTTAAGATGATCAATATATGTGTGTATATGCATGAGACTATTTCTCTCATCACATATACACTGCAAACTCCACCAGGTCTTACGACCAATGAATAGGATGAAATGAGTTATTTAAAACATACATTTCAGTCAGGGAAAGTAGTTTAACTCACCGGAAATCGTGTATAATAATCGTCATTAAATATACGCGATTTCCAATTTCTGATCAGTAACGGTAATGATGATATCGACTTGTTTCTTTGTCCAGCAAATTACTCAGCGATACTCATTACTCTGACGTTGGCCCATCGTCACGGCAACGCATTTTACTAACCAGAACGGAGTCAAAACAATTGAACAGAATAGGGCTTAAGGTAGCAATATGAGATCGAAACAGTTTAAGTGACTTTGTAATGTTCGCATTCAGCACAGAGAATCATTATATGTGAATATATGGTTGTTTATTAAACTATTCTACTTACAAACGATCGCACATAGACAAACGTACATAAAACACAAATAGACAGAGAACGCGTGTGAGAGAGAGAGAGTAAGAGAGAGAGAGAGAGAGAGAGTAGGAGAGAAAGACAGAAAGTGAGTTTGCAAGGGACAGGAATGAAAACAATTCTGAACAACCTGAAATCGTTTCTTTTATAAAACGCCTAAAACGCAGCTATCTACGTTTGTAGAAAGGACGGATACTTGCAAGCTTGTTGTTGATGTGTATTGGTTCCGTTTGTGTTCAGTTCAGAAAGTCCTTTCCAGTTCCTTGAGAGTATTGCAGGCCTCATCTCCTTATGCTAGGTGAGCCGCTCCCCCCCCCCCCCCCCCATGGATCTGGGGGGGGGGGGGGGGGTGCGAGATGGCGTGTGTTCGAGTCCAGTAGAAGGGAAGAGAGAGAGAGAGAGATGAGGGAAGGTTTATAAACCTGTAGGTCGTTCACGCCCACAGTTGGACCTTGTCCAATCCGGTTGATATGAGTTTTGGAGGGAAGATTGAAAGTCTTTGTCTCTCACAATGGGGTTTCGCATGTGGAAGCTGATTGGTTGTTTGGCCACAAAACTTTCAAAAGTTCAATAATACATATAAAGCAAGGACTTATTAAGATGCCACAAACATTAACATTTAGGGAATAATAAATGCTGCTCATAGACACCAAACATGATCTATGAATCTTCTCGGTTGACTGAGTGATTCTAAACGTGAGTCTTAGCATGCACAATGATTCACCTATTGCATTACGATGGGTGAAGCCCAGCAGCTATTACTTGGGGAGGCTAGGCCAGAATCAAGGTTCTGCTGGATCTGTTCATCTGCACTTTGCTGTTTCTCAAACGCCATTCTACGTGGTTGCTGTTTCACAGGTGGGCCAGGCCGGGTTTGAATGTCGTGTTGGACATGTTTGTGTGACCGAGATATGTCGGTCCAGTGGAGAAAACATAACCATAAGCATGAAGCAGCTCCGCAAGCTCTCGCTGTTCTGTCTCCTTCAGATCTTTTGAACTCTCTGCATACAGCAGCTTTAAGTGACTTGGGACAACTGCGGGACATGAATCTGTTGATGGCGGCTCTGCAGTTAAGGCCTGAATTACTTGGCTGGGCACCAATTATTATCCGTGCCATCATCAGCTGATGCTTCTCCATTTAGTTGGACTCAACAGGATGTTGCCCTGTACTTCCTCGGAAATGTGCATTGCCTGGAACAGTGTATTCACGTCCTGCTTCAAGGACAGCTGTGCGTGCTATGCGGACCACGTGCACCTGAGGTTTGTTGTTTGGGTTAAAGTGCAGAATCTGTTCGCCAAACAGTACAATCTTCTGACTGCCAAAGTCCAGGTGTGTCCGTGCCTGCTCCAAGAATGGATGCCCCAGAATGGCATCGGTGCCCTCAGCTACATCCGCTATAATGAAATTAATACTGACTGTTTGGGTTCCAATTTGCACTGGAATATCAACTTCCCCGAGGACGTCAACATTTATAGGGCTTATTCCCTGCAGTGTCTGTACAGTAGATAGCTTGATTGGGGGCCTTACATCAGCCTTGATGGTCTTGTAACAGAGCCGAGGTAGCATACTCCTCCTGGCCCCGCTGTCCAACAGAGCACAGACTTCCATGTCATACAACAGCAGATGAATGCACATTTCTGGCCCGCTTCCCTTAACTCTGAGGACTGTGGAGGTAGGCTGGGTTTCTGTAGGCCGAGGAACTGCTGGAGTCTCACGTTCCAGATTAAACCTTGGTGAAGGACAGTTGCACCTCATGTGACCAATGCCCTGGCAGTTGTGGCATATAATCTCTTCCCAATTGTTTTTTACTTTTGTTGATTTTTTGTTGACGTGGTTTGAATTCTGCTTTTGAGTTTTTCTGTCTCCATGCATGGGTTTACGGCACCGAACTTTCCTCGTCACTCTGATCTGGACATTCACATACACATATTTTATATGACTTTGTTCAAATTGTTCATATTATAAGACAAATGCTTATAGATTAACACCTTTACTTTTAGTTAAGTATACTGTGAAAACATGTCTAGATAATACATGCTGATACAGAAACCATAGATAATAATTATAAGCATTGTAAACTCCATATTTGATTGAAGAATGAAACTTTTTCATATCTTACTGTATCTGTTATTGTACATGCTCTAAGTCAGTCCCTCACAGCCTCATTTTGATTCATGTGAAATTCAATCTTGCATATAACTGGTTTTCTTTTAAATGTTTCTGTTAAAATTCATACGACGGGAGTGACGTCACAGACGCGGTGACGTCAGCGACCAGGAAGTATAAAACAAGTGCGTTTGAAGCCGGCGGCAGCTTTTGTCATTCAGCGAGAGCGCTCTGTGTCTGTCTGTCTTCGTATTTGTGCCAGTTTGCACACCTTTATTTTGAGCAATATGTCAACCTAAGGGGGAAAGAAAGTTAAAGAAACTAAGGCGTTACAGCAGCCACAAAGATATTGTGTTCTTCCCTGCCAACTGTTCATTGTTGTTGGGATACACACTGTCTATGTGTGGTCTGCTTGGGTGCGGAGCACGCACAGTCAGCCCTCGAAAAGGCTGACTGTCCAAAGTGTGAGCTTCTTCCACTGCGGGTGCTCCGTCCCTGGAAAGCTCTCTTCGAGGAGGGAGCCTTCGCTAGCGCTCCTCGCGGGTCTGGCCCTGCTTCCGCCGAGGCGGAGCGGCAGCTGCACTCGTGGGGATCGCAGCTCTATCTAATAGAGAGAATGGAGACGGGTGATCCCCTATCTCCTTCTCTATCTGGTGGATTGATAAACCTCCTACTGGATAAGGAAGCCTGCTATGCGGCTACTTCCTTCCAGAAAGAGTTTTCAACGCTTCCCCTATCTTCTTCCGAGGAGGTTGATGTGGAGAAAGTTGTCAAAAGTATTGATCGCCTGATCGCCTCAGTATGAGGAGCTGTTGGACGTGCTGACGAATGCAGTAGCTAAATAAGAAAAATGAGCCGCAGAAAAGCAAACTTTATGCTCTCTGCCGACTAAGTCAGCACTTCCAAAACGGAGCTTTCTGTTTTTTCCCCGATCTGCACACTGAACTGTCTAGATCATGGGAAAAAAATAGAAAGAAAAGATGATGCTGCGGGTTTAACAGATGCTAGCCAGCTATCTGTCGCCCAGCCTGGCATCATCCTTGAAAGTTCCGTCTTTGCTTTCCAGGCCACCTAGATAACTTCAGGCTTGATGGGCTAATTGCACACGTGTCAGGGTTGCTGGACGGGAGCATAAAACCCCGGCCGTGTACCAGTTCCTCATATAAGAGGCTCATATTAGGAGCATTGCAGTCTGTTTCCCTCCGGTGAGACCTAGAGGGTGGGATTAGCAACACTCCAGACCGGGGGCTTCAAAAACTAAGCCTGATCTGAGGGTCGTGCTTTAGTCTAAGAGTTCCTCGGCTAAACGGCCCTGATGGCTGTGCCAAAGGACAGATGAGGGCAGCCCTTCTCGAGGGGGTTTGCGCTGCACCACAGTTTAGGGTCACCAAACCCCCTCGGGGCCCTCAGGAGATCTGTCAGCTAACCCTGCCAGTGTTACAGGGCGTGGCAATCTCCCGCGAACAGTATTCTCTAGCCCTTCTGCCCGGAAACGTAATGGACCTGGCGAGTTCGCAAACCCTACGGGGGTCCTCAGGGAAACTAATTCAGGTGTATCCTGCCAGTACGCTGTTACAGGTCACCGAATTAGTTCCTCAAATAAATCCAGAAGCCAGCCTCGAGAGGTTCCCTTTGTAGAATTTCTGGCAGCGTGGAAACTACTGCCGAATATTTCTACGTGGGTCCTGTGCACTGTAGATAAAGGTTATTGCATTCAATTCGGCGCCAAGCCGCCAAATTTCAGTGGGGAACAGTACAGAGAGTCCGGGTTCTACAGCCGGTACTTCATTGTTCCCAAGAAGGATGGAGGGCTTCGGCCCATTTTAGATCTCAGGCATTTGAACCGCTCAGTCAAAAAACTGAAGTTCAAAATGCTGACTGTCAAACAGGTCGTGTCTCAGATCAAGTCCGAGGACTGGTTTGTCACGATAGATCTAAAAGACGCATACTTTCACATCTCCATCCTTACACAACACAGGAAGTTTCTCAGGTTCGCTTTAGGGGCAAAGCTTACCAATACAGAGTGCTTCCTTTCGGCCAAGCTCTCTCACCCCGAACTTTTGCAAAGTGTGTGGATGCTGTTCTGGCTCCTCTGCGACTCCAGGGCATCTGCATACTCGACTGGCTGATCCTGGCCGGCTCTGAACAGTTAGAAAAGAAGGAGAAGGAGGTGAAGGAGGAGAAGGAGGTAACCCATACTAGGAATTTGTGCTCTGCATTTAACCCATCCAAGTGCACACACACAGTAGTGAACACACATACACACACCGTGAACACACACCCGGAGCAGTGGGCAGCCATTGCTGCGGCGCCCGGGGATCAGTTGGGGTTCGGTGCCTTGCTCAAGGGACTCACCTGAGTCGTGGTATTGAGGGTGAAGAGAGTGCTGTTTATTCACTACCCCCACCTACAATCCCTGCCGAACATGGGACTCAAACCTGCAAAGTTCAACATCGAGGTGTTGTTCTCGCGCACATTAAAGAGTTGGGGTTGAGACTCAACATCAAGAAGAGTGTACTCTCTCCACTACAGAGGACCACTTATCTAGGTGTAATTTGGGATTTGACCACGATGCAGGCACAAATGTCACCTGCTTGGATCGATTCGATCCTTACTGCAGTAAATGCGGTCAAGCTAGGCCTGTCACTCACTGTCAAACAGTTCCAAGTACTGTTAGGTCTTATGGCAGCAGCATCCAACGTGATTCCTTTTGGTCTGCTGTACATGAGACCACTGCAGTGGTGGCTCAAAACCAGGGGTTTCTTCCCGAGGGGAAACCCATTCCGCAAGATCAAGGTCATGCGGCGCTGCCTACGTGCCTTGGCCATGTGGAAGAAACCCTGGTTCCCCTCTCAGGGTACGGTTCTGGGAGCTCTTTGTCGCCGCGTCACCCTAGCGACAGATGCTTCCCTCTATGGATGGGGAGCGGTCATGAGTGGCCACTCAGCCCAAGGCCTTGGAGCCATATTCCAGGCACTGAAGTGTTTCCTTTCAGACCTGAGAAACCATCACGTGCTGGTCCGTACAGACAGCACTGCGGTTAAATCACCAAGGAGATCTCCGATCACGCCCCTTATACAAGCTGGCGTACCGGATCTTCCTGTGGTCTCAAGAGAAATCGCAATGGTCCCCGCTGGTACTCTCTAGTGCCTCCAGCTCCGCCGGGACTGGACGCTATGGTACAGACGTGGCCGAGGCCTCCTAGGTACACCCTTTCCCCGATCGCTCTGCTCCCGGGAGCTCAGGATTAAAAGTGACCCCTCAAGGGACACATCTTATAGAAGTCAGTCTCTCAACCGAGGTTGCTGAGACAATCCTTCACTACAGAGCTCCCCCTTTGAGGAAACCCTATGACCTTAACCCTCTGGGGTCTGAGGGTGTTTTGGGGCCCTGAAGAAGTTCTGACATGCCTTGACATTTGTGCTTTTTTCAGTATGTTAAAAAAAAAAAAAACATATTAATATCCTAAATCTAAATACATTGTAATTAGCACAAATTGAACTACAAAAATATGTAAGCAACATGAATGTACATTTTTTATTTTTTGAGAAAACAACGTTTATGTGTGCATACTGAAAAACAAATTTTTTGGAGTCACTAAAATAAAGTCATCTAACACATACAGAATATTTGTTCTCGGGACTTTCGAGAATTGGATGTGGTAGGCTAGGTTTTTTTCTACCAAATGATGTGAAAATCATCTAGTTCACTTGTTTTCACAAAACAGTATATAGATTAAAATTTTTGAAGACACTTTTTGTTTAGAATGGCTGTATGCGAGGAGGCGTGCATCATCATGAATAATGCTGTGATTTACACTTGAGAAGACAAAGACTTGCATAATGAGCCGCATAATGAGCCATTTAGTCAGATGTTGACTGAGAGGAAACAACAGAAAGAATAAAGGTAAAATGAAAGGACAAAATAAATATATATTTTGTTTGAAGCGTATTTTGAAAATATTTAACTGTCACACAAAATAACTTGAGATTCATTTGTGATTGCAGTTAAACTTTTTATTAGGAACAAAAGTAATAAACACCACAGAAGTCAAGATGTCGTGGGTGCAATATCCAAATCACTTGCAGGAAACTTGAACACAGGAAAATGGGGAACAGCAATAACTGCAAAGAAAACAAGTAGATGTGAGCAACACAATGATCTGACAAAGACAAAGCTAACATGGAGAAAACACATACACTACCAGCCAAACTTTGTTATTATAAAAAGTATTTTTTTTTTTTTTTTTAAGTGAGCAGTTTTTTTACATAGTAAACCTATTTCACAAAATTAGATAATTATTTTTCTTTAAAAAAGTACGTTTGACTGGTAGTGTATAGCATAGGCGTATTAGCCTGGCAAGCCAGACCCACATAAATGTAGGGTCTGGGCACTCTCAATAGACAGGGCTCAACCGGAGGGGTGGGATAAACGGTTGTCTTTCAAACTCCTCTCCACGCAATAGGATAGCGCTACAACCAATCAGAGACTTGTCTGTCAGGTGACGTAGTCAGAGCGACGGAGATTTTTAACGAAAATCAGTGCACTGTGCAGTCTGTCAGCCAAATAATAGACGTAGATGGGCACTAAACCTTTAAAAGTAAACAAAAACATGCACAGACAAATCTAAATTACACCCTGCTCTGATGTAGTATACTCAAACACCGGAAGGGGAAATCGGTGGTCCAGGATGAGTTTGCGCAAGCAAACGTAATCTTTTAGCTTTAAATGGGTTTGAACAACCAGGATAAGCGCAAGTAATTATCATTTTGAATAGCCGCTATATCCACAATCTCTGTGCACTGTGTGAACAATGAGTGTCGTATACACGCCACAGATCGCTTCCGGTGTTTGCGTATTCTACACCACAGCGCGTTCACATGTAACGAGCTCCTGCTCAGTAAAGATGGACGTGGCTCTGTATCCAAAGTAAAAAAATTATATAAATACTGTTCAGTTTTCCACGCGTAATTCACAGAACCAGGAACTCATGTCTGACGGAACTTATGGTCGCAGGACAGTCGTCATCATGTTAAGCCCGCCCACCGACTCGTGATTGGCCCGGTACATCTTGGATTTTTCGGAATTTTAAGTGAATTGAGAGTAACTAGACTGACCTTGGAAGCAAATGTAATTTGCTGCCGCTAGGGGCGCGTCTAGGTCCTAGGCTTTAGGCGTATAACAGTTAGGTGCAAATAAAAACAGTGCGAGATAAATACAGGTGTAAGGTTTGTAATGAAGTGATACAGGAGAAACCAAACATCTTCTACCTTTCATACAGATTACTTAAAAAGAGAATATTCGTTTTTTATTTGAATTGGTTCATGTAAAAGTAAAAATTTCAAGCTTTCTACACGTATATGTATTACCAAAGGGGGTCGAAACATCCTGTCATCATGAGACATTTAGATGCAGTGAAATTAAACATACTTTAAAATGTTTCACTTGCTGTAGTCAGGAAATACAGTTGGCAAAAAGTCTTAACTGGTCAAATCTGTGCACATTCTGTCACAGTAACAACTAACAATTATAAAAGAAAAAAACTTACTTGTGTAAATATCTCCTCTGCTGGTTCACGCTGTGTCTCATATAATGTTCATCTTCTACAGTAAGTTTTATTCCTGACAGCCCGTCTTCTTCTAGAAAGGACTAACTTGAACTTGAACTTGAAACTGCTTTCTCCTTTGTTTACTGTGATGTGGGCATCTACTTTTGGCATGGCGCCCTCACTTGGACGATTTGAATATGAAAAGATAGAATAGCTCTTGGGCTTGATCTAATTAAAACTAATGAAGCAGACAAGAGAGACTGGACCTCGTGTTGGTTTCAAACGTATTACTTTATCACAGAATATTTGATTTCGATAAACATTACTTCATTTGAAAGTATAGATATCAAGCTTTCTCTAGATATATTGCTCATGTCTCTGTGTTGTGTATTGGCTGAATTCTAGTCTATTTTAATGACGCGTTTCTGAATGAAGATCACCGAGATTAACGCGGCAGACAGCACACCCTTTTTGTTTTCTTTATTTTGTAAAATCATAATATTTTTTTTTGGTTTTGTGAGTATATACAGATAAAAGTAGACCATTTACAGATTCAATTGATGTACTGCTTTTATCTGTACAGTCAGAAATGACCGAGTAATTGAAGTTCCTTTTGGGAAACTGCCACAAAACGCGTATACAGATCTGGCCATTATAAATGCGTCTATTTTCACGCGGCAGCCTGCATTTCGGCACGCGAGGCCACGCGTCGGCCTGCAGGGGCTTTTTCTGATTTTTTTAAAACATTGTTGCGCTTCATATAATATCCACCAGGTGGCGCAAGGAACAACATTCTGTGGCCAAACCCTGCACAAAGAGGGCTATTTGGACAGTATTTGTTATGTCTGTTGTTTCAATATCTGTCGCCATAATCGGTAATTCATTCTGTATGTAACGGCAAAGTATTTATAATTTCGTTTCCTTTTTATTAAGTTAATTTAGAAAAAAAAAAAAAAATTGGAGCATTTTTGTTCGTTAAACGTAAGCTTTTTGTTTCATAAAGACCAAGCGGCAGACAGTGAGTTGACCTACTCTGTTTCAATTTGCCTTCTCAAATCACGAATTGGCTAAAATAAAATCCATTGATGTAAAATAAAATATATAAATAATAATACATATAAATATGCGCTATTAGGTGAATATCCAATCGTTTACACGAGAGTGCAAAACACATTTTTAGGACATGAAGACTCAAGCTCGATCAGTTACATTTTTTTTAGTGGAAAATATTTAACCGTTATTTTTTGTCAGACATGATAAATAAATATGTAGAAAGACTTAAAATACTACTCAACGAAAAAAAACAAATAGAAAACAAAAACTGTTTTTATTATGTAGCTAGTCTGTAGAGATGCATTTCTCTCTAAAGGTGCGCGTCCAACGAGGATATGAGGACTGTTAACTGCATCATCACTGACTCAGAAAACAGTAGTTTCTAAATAAATAATTGAAATATCTCCTTACTATTAGACAGTCATGGTATTTACTGTTGCCAGTGTTTTGTGGTAGCTATGCTTTAAACACAGAACCCTTCCAAGCTGCCAAAATACCAACAGCACGTCACATGTTCGACCAGAGATAGTAATATATTGGACCACTGTTACACCACAATAAGGAATGCATATCACTCTGTCTCAAGGGCAGCTTTGGGACTCTCTGATCACTGCCTGGTTCATCTTATACCAACCTACAGGCAACAACTTAAATCTGCTAAACCTGTAGCAAAGTCTGTAAAGAGATGGACCAGCGAAACAGAGCAGGTTTTACAAGCATGTTTTGATTGTACTGATTGGAGTGTTTTTGAAGCTGCTGCTACTGATCTGGACGAGCTTACAGAGACTGTTACTTCATATATCAGTTTCTGTGAGGATTTATGCAATTCTACCAGGACTCACTTAACCTACAACAACGACAAACCATGGTTCACAGCAAAACTCAGACAGCTTCGTCAGGCCAAAGATGATGCTTATAGGAAAGGGGACAAAGTCTTGTATAAAGAGGCCAAACACACACTGGAAAAGGAGATCAAAGTGGCACAGAGAAATTATTCCGAAAAGATAAGGAACCAATTTCATTCCAGTGACTCTTCATCAGTGTGGAAAGGTCTAAAACACATCACCAATTACAAGACATCATCCCCCAGCACTTTGCAGAATCAGCAACTGGCAGACGATCTGAACGAGTTCTATTGTCGGTTTGAAAAGACACCATTTACACCTCCAACATCACCCCTCTCCCCCACTCCTGCAACTCCCATTCAAATCAGTGAAGATGAGGTGCGCAAGGTCTTCATAAAGAACAAAAGAAGAAAGGCACCAGGCCCTGACGGTGTGACACCAACCTGTCTGAAAACCTGTGCTGACCAGCTGGCCCCCATTTTCTCACAGATCTTCAATAGGTATTTGGAGTTGTGTGAAGTCCCCGCCTCTCTGAAACGCTCAGAAATCATCCCCATTCCAAAGAAACCCAAAATAACAGGACTTAACGACTACAGACCTGTGGCGCTAACATCTGTCGTCATGAAGTCGTTTGAAAAACTGGTTCTGGCTTATCTGAAGGACATCACCGGACCCTTACTGGACCCCCTGCAGTTTGCTTATCGAGCAAACAGGTCTGTAGATGATGCAGTGAACATGAGTCTACATTTCATACTGCAGCATCTGGACAAATCAGGGACTTATGTGAGGATCCTGTTTGTGGACTTCAGTTCAGCCTTCAACACTATCATCCCAAACCTCCTCCTGCCCAAACTAACTCAGCTCTCTGTGCCCACCGCTCTCTGTCAGTGGATCAACAGCTTCCTGACAGACAGACAGCAGCTAGTGAGGCTGGGAAAATTCTCATCCAGCACCCGTACTATCAGCACTGGCGTCCCTCAGGGTTGTGTCCTCTCCCCACTGCTCTTCTCACTGTATACTAATGACTGTACCTCCAAAGACCCCTCTGTCAAGCTCCTGAAGTTTGCAGACGACACCACACTTATCGGCCTCATTCAGGACGGTGACGAGTCTGCTTACAGACAGGAGGTAAAAGAGCTGGCTGTCTGGTGCAGTCATAACAATCTGGAGCTCAACACGCTCAAAACTGTGGAGATGATCATAGACTTCAGGAAAAAAAAACTGCTCTCCCCCCACTCACCATCATGAACAGCACTGTTAACACAGTGGAGTCATTCAGGTTCCTTGGAAATACCATCTCTCAGGACCTGAAGTGGGACATTCACATAGACTCCATTGTGAAAAAGGCCCAGCAGAGACTGTACTTCCTCCGCCAGCTGAGGAAGCTCAACCTGCCACAGGAACTGCTGAAACAGTTTTACTCTGCCATCATTGAATCAGTCCTCTGCACTTCAATTACTGTCTGGTTCAGCTCAGCTACCAATTCTGATCTCAGAAGACTATGTCGCATAGTCCGGACTGCTGAGCGAATCATTGGTACAACCCTTCCTACCCTTCAAGACCTCTACTTATCTAGAGTACGAAAAAGGGCTGCCAAAATTACTCTGGACCCCTCACATCCAGCACACTCGCTCTTTGAACTGTTACCATCTGGTCGGCGCTACAGAGCACTGAGCACTAGAACGACCAGACACCGAAACAGTTTCTTTCCTCAGGCAATCCATCTCATGAACACTTGATCATGGAACATACAACACTATACACTCTTTATTCATTTTTCCGTTATTTATTTAAAGCACATACTTACTTCTATTCAAATGTCTTTGCTATTTTTGCACATTGTCTGTCTTGTATACTTGTATATTGTTCTTTTTATAATATGTATCGTCTTGTCACTGTCATTCTGTAGCACTGTGGAGCTCTGTCACAAAAACAAATTCCTAGTATGTTCCTAGTAACATACCTGGCAATAAAGCTCATTCTGATTCTGATTCTGTGCTGAACATGCGCTCAATGCTGCTGACAGGAGCGTCCGAGCCACTCTTGAAAGTCATGGTAGCCTGGTTTCGTGTTTCCCCCAGCCCTGCATTTTTTTTTTTAAATCACCACTGAATGTCTAAAATATAATTTTAGGCCGCATTTGATCTTTGACGGGCTAAAATGCAGGGCTATAATACGTCTTCAAAGTGGAACATGGAAATATAATGGATGTATAAAAAGTTTTATACTCGACATTGTTTCCAAATGGTTAAATGTGAGATTCTGGAAATGAGAATTAAATTTAGCGTGAATTTAGCGGTCGGGTCGGGAAGAAAATTATTCTAAGTGGGTATATATATAGGCTATATATTCTAAGGGTGTGTATATATATATATATATATATATATATATATATATATATATATATATATATATATATATAGTTAGTATATAGCGGGAGCGGGCGGAAGTGGAAGAAAACCTCATGGGAGTGGGACTAGAAAAGCACTTTGTTACAGCCTATAGACTATTCAGATACTTCAACATCAAATAAAAAGTTATTCATAAGCAGGAGCAGTTTCATTATTGTTTTCTTTTCTTTTTTCCTCATGAACTTTTATTAGATTGCATATCCCCAACCGACAACCGACGTCGTTATAACCGACAAGATTGTTTAAATACATTTAAATTAGAACTGACAACTGTGACACATTAAAAACAGCTAAATTCGTTTTCGGGGATTAATTTCACACAAGCAAAAAGTAGCATAAACATCAGAACGTCATGCGTAGAGCTTATGCGCAGAGAAAAACCTAGGCTGTATATAAAAGAAATAAATATGCCCATATGTGAAATATATTTTTCTAAATGAATAATAAATTAACAAAACGAAAGAGAAAAAAAATAACAAGTAGCCTACAAAATTAAAAAATACATTATAAATTTCAACATTTTAAACCAACAGCAAATGAAGATTTGCGTGTTTGAGAGGTAACTCGTCTTTTTCATACCATTTATACAATTTAAGATACACTTTATTTGATTGATTTGTGTAAGAGGAGAAATATAAACTGTAGTTTGGAGTGTTAATTTATTTTATGTATTATTATTAGTAGTACAATTTTCTCTAGATTTCTTTTTTGCGTTTTTGTGCTTTGCATTATGGTGGCGCGCTGCCCATCCACTGGGATGGCAGATCCAGCTATTTTAGTCTACTTTGAATTTAGAGTTAATAAGGTAGTAAGGTGCATTGTCCGATTAAAAAAAAAAAAAAAAAAAAAAAAAAAAAAAAATTATCAGAACGATCAGCACAGTATATAACACTAATCTGGGTGCGTTTCCCGAACAACGACATAACTCGCTGGTTAACCTCCATAGTACGATGCATCGTTGTGGAAACGAACTCCGAGTGTTTCCCGAACACGGTCGCATCTCCGTTGTTTGAACCACATTAGTTCAGCAACTTAGGGCGGTTGTTAATGGCGTCACCGAGTAATAACTTCTGCTATTTAACTGATTAGGGTCTCTCCAAAATGCAAATATTTCAAATATTTTCGTTCCCTGTCATTTCGCTTTATTTGATGTTGGATTCATTGCACGTTCTCTCTTACGTCATACTCCGGGGTTCCCTCAGGCATTTGTGCACATGTGCACTATTCATAAACAACGCTTATAAAGGACGCACAAAAATGCATAGAGTAAAACGCATTTATTTTAGATAAAATTGAGGATATAGATTGTACTGCTTGTTAGCTTGCAAACTGTGACCAAGAACATAATTTATTAAGCCCAGATTTGTGTTACTAAGAAGCAACAATGCTTCTAACAACAGGTCAAGAGCTGTAGTTCCAACCAAATAAGTTTGTGACGCTGTTTGCGAATGTTGGTTTGAACTATGGTGTTGGGAAACACCCAATCGTTGAACTATGTTGGTAACGACGGAACTTGTGACCATAGTTGGCTAACGATGCTTTTGGGAAACGCACCCCTGGTTGCACAATAGAAAGAAATATGCAAACACTAGCCATGAGCCGTGTCAATTTCAACACAAAATTTAAAGATCACTCAGTTATTTTTCAGTTATCTTAAAAGTAGTAGTTAATGAGGCCATCAGCAGCAATATAAGGAGCAAAATTTTTATGAATAGCCGAATGGGGGTGGACCGGTCTTTCTTTGAAAATGCTATTGTAACAGAAACTGCTACCCCATACATTAGGGAAAACATTGGAGCACATCACCGTTTTTACCAGGACAATGACCCGAAGCACTCTGCTGCAGGCAGACTCATTGAACAGGGTATAAACTGGGTTAAGACTCCCGCCGAATCCGACGACATAAATCCCATTGCAATGGTGTGGAATGCTCTGGGGTGCGTTTCCCGTACAACGACATAACTCGCTGGTTAACCTCCATAGTACGATGCATCGTTGTAGAAACGAACTAGCTAGTCACGTGTGTTTCCCGAACACGGTCGCATCTCCGTCGTTTGAACCACATTAGTTCAACAACTTAGGGCCGTTTTTAATGACGTCACCGAGTAATAACTTCTGCTATTTAACTGATTAGGGTCTCTCAAAAATGCAGCTATATTGAACATGGCACCTAATGACTAATTTACTATTTTTGTTCCCTGTCATTTTGCTTTATTTGATGTTTGATTCATTGCGCGTTCTCTCTTAAGTCATACTCCGGAGTTCCCTCAGGCATTTGTGCGCATGCGCACTATTCATAACACTTTACAATAAGGTTCATTAGTTAAACATTAGTTAATGTATTAACTAACATGAACTAACCATGAGCAATACATTTGTTAATGTATTTACTAATCTTTATTAACGTTAGTTAACGAAAATACAGTTGTTCATTGTTTGTTCATGTTAATTCACACTGCATTAACTAATGTTAAGAAGATTTCAGTAATGTATTAGTAAATGTTGAAATTAACATTAACCTCTTAAACTCTGCCGGCGGGTCCAAAAAGTGTTTCAAAATGTTGCTGCTTCATTTACACGACCTTCCTCACATAGTATCAGCCCATATATGGTCTCATTTGAAAGCTTAGAGTCTCCTCTTTACGAGGAATACCATAACTTCTAGTTTTATGATTCATAAAGTAGTAAAATTATGCTTAGAATTTATGTTGTTCCACACACAAATTTCCGCCTAACGATTGTGAAGAATTCTTACAAAGAATGTGTTTTTCTTATATTTTTCTCAAAACAGACAAGTCATATATCACAAGAAAGCTCTCTTTCTCAAGAATCTGACCATATAAATCATTTTATTGTGTGACAAACACAGATCGAATAATCTTCAATTGAATCGCGATGTCAGAATATAATAAAAAGTGTTTCAAAATGTGTTTCAAAATGTTGCTGCTTCATTTACATGACCTTCCTCATATAGTATCAGCCCATAAATGATCTCATTTGAAAGCTTAGAGTCTCCTCTTTACGAGGAATACCATAACTTCTAGTTTTATGATTCATAAAGTAGTAAAATTATGCTTAGAATTTATGTTGTTCCACACACAAATTTCCGCCTAACGATTATGAAGAATTATTACAAAGAATGTGTATTTCTTATATTTTTCTCAAAACAGACAAGTCATATATCACAAGAAAGCTCTCTTTCTCAAGATTCTGACCATATAAATCATTTTATTGTGTGACAAACAGAGATCAAATAATCTTCAATCGAATCGCGATGTCAGAATATTACCTCAAGAGTAAAATGACATATTCTATAACTTTCCTCCATATTCTACTGCTTCAGTTAGCCGCAAATAGCCACAAACTAAACAAAAAGCCATTTTATCTTTTAGATTAGGATCTCTTCTTTCAAACGAGACCATTCTCACGTTTCTGCGTTGCTTCATTGCTGAGAAATCCGTTGTTTTGCCAGACGCGCTTTTTCCTCCACTTGCGCTCTTATGTGTGTGCGCTCTGAGCCGCTCAAGCAGCTGCGTGTGTGTCTGCGGCCGCACTCAGAGCGTCTCAGTAGATCAGATTACACTCTCCGGCCGCCCGCTGTGCTGAACACAGCTGTGAACGATGACACAGACGCATATCCAGCGCGTAGAAGAAGAAGTGTCATGGAGAGGTTCCGGGTCACACAAGATGCTTCGACGGTTCGGGGAATTGTGGGATATGTAGTTTTTGGACTCTTTGAGTGTAGATATAATGTCTCAGAGGAATATAGCGGTCGCCATTATCCAAAATAGACGCTAAATGAATAAATAACGGGCCGTTTCCATGGAGAGCAGAGGATCCGCGGCTCATAAGCGCGTCTATAAGTATTACAGCGCTTCTATTCAGGTTTGTTTTATTCCTATAATTACTTTGAAACTTAAAGGACACCAAAACAATCTGCTAAGCTATGTATTGAGTGTATATTGAATGTTGACAATAAAGTACAGTAGGTGTTTCAGTAAATACACAGGCAAACATAAAAATGAAACATAATTCAGACAATAATCATGAAAAGTGCTATGGTACATAGTAAAATAGTATTCTAAGGGGTAATATGCTTTATAAAACCTGTTTTTGCTAAGAAACAGAAGTATACTTTTAGGGGGAAAAAAGTGGGGAAATGGGGGTAAAAGGGGCAATGTGACTCCCTTTGGTTATAATTCAATAACTTTCAATTAGAAACTGTTATATGAAAAAATCTTTTTTCTGGTATATCCTGAGACCTAGTGGAATCAAACAAAACAATTTGCAAAGAACTGAGACACCTAAATCCTGAGTTACAGACTTTCAAAAAAACACTTTTGAAAAAAAAAACAAAAAGCGCCTATGATTTTTTTGTTTTCATTGTAGTTTTTGAAACCTATATAATGTTATTTATAAATAATTACACTGATATTATGTAGTTTAAATGGTTTTCTATACAATGAAACCATTTTTTTTAATTTCCTCCATTGTATGTGTATAGGGGAACCATTTGAATTTAGGTAGGCCAAATGCAGGCGGAAATCCCCCAAATAGCCGCAGAGTGCAAGGGGTTAACAAAGATTAATAAATGCTGTACAAGTGCTGTTCATTATTAGTTCATGTTAACTAATGTGGTTAACTAATGTTAACTAATGAACCTTATTGTAAAGTGTTACCACGCTAATAAAGGATGCACAAAAATACATAGTAAAACGCATTTATTTTTAGATAAAATTGAGGATATAGATTGTACTGCGTGTTAGCTTGCAAACTGTGACCAAGAACACAATTTATTAAGCCCACATGTGTTACTAAGAAGCAACGATTCTTCTAACCACAGGTCGAGAGCTGTAGTTCCAACCAAGTAAGTTTGTGACGCTGTTTGCGAATGTTCGTTTGAGCTATGGTGTTGGGAAACACCCAATCGTTGAACTATGTTGGTAACGACGGAACTTGCAACCATAGTTGGCTAACGGTGCTTTTGGGAAACGCACCCCAGATAGATTATATTCGAAAAGTATCAAAACCAACTACAAAGTCTGATTTAATTGATGCCATAAATAAATTATAGTTCGATGAACATACAGCAGTGGCATAAACACGAGTTTAATGCATAAACAAACTTACGTGACCATAGTAACCCAGGATTATCAGAGAAAGGTTTATTAATATTTTATTTTGAGTTAAGAAATTATTATATTAATTGTTATAGAAAGTAATACAATATTAAAAAATTATATTGGCGATGCTGTATATGCCAATGCTGTCTGTGCACGATTTAGACTGCATTCACAAGTGTATCATGAATAAATGTTACATGTACTTCAAATTAAATAGCCCTACAAGAAACATTTCATGCATCCCACACAGTGGCGGACTGGGACTAAAAAACAGCCCTGGACTTTGACTCGGCTCAGCCCACAACAACAGTGTGTGAAAGCTAATCAGCAACAGACACGGGTCTCAAAATACTTAAATCTTAACCCATGATGTTTTACCTTCCAAATTATTATCTCTGATGTTGACTAAAAGATGTGTTAAAAGCATAGTGTAGAATACTCACAGAAATAAACAGGACTCTTTTAATGTCTCTCTGCTGAAAAATATGCAGGTAAAAAAAATTCTCCAGAACGTCCAGACGGCCAGTCCGCCCCTGATCCCACACAGTCTTGTCCTTTAACCTATCCTCTTTTTTCCGTATTATTCGTTTATATTCGTTATTTTCACCTTCATTTTGATCTCTGTACATAAAATTCTGGGCTGCATTTCCCGATAACGATTAATCTTAGCGCTTAAGAGCGTTTTCTTCTGCTATATGAATGATTTTTCCTGGAATGTAGTTTAAAGGTTGAATTGAAAATAATTTATTTTGTTTCGTCTAATTAATAGACTAGACTATATAAATTCTAAACTGCTTTACTGAGGAATGAATCATTCACGTAGTTTCATTTGTAAATGAAAACATGCTCATTAATCGTCACACACCGGGATAAATACAATCAAAAAGTCAAAACTTTATTGGCATAATTGTCAGGCGTTAAAAATAAATACCCCTAACCAGTTATTTAAATAATAATAACCTAATAATAATAGTAATAATAATAATAATAATAATAATAATAATAATAATAATAATAATAAATAATAATGAGTGAATTAGAGATAGAGAACACTACTTTTTTCTTTATTGTGAATCGCTTAACCTAAATATCTTTCTGTATATGCTATTTGCAATATATTTAGCAAATATTGTAAACGACAATTATGCAAATAAAGTTTTGACTTTATGATTGTATTAATGCCGTGTGTGACCATACGATTTACAAATGGAACGTGAATGATTCACTCGACAATGAAACACTATATAGGTTATAATTAGACTAAAAAAATGAATATATATATTAGTGGTGGGCCGTTATCGGCGTTAACGTGCTGCGTTAACGTGAAACTCTTATCGCGCGATAAAAAAAATATCGCCGTTAATCTATTCTCAAAATTGGGTTGGGAGCTGGGTCTAAACTACGCAAGCTATGATGACTTTCACCTTGATAGTTTAACGCGGATGTATACCGAAGACTGTAGAATATGTTTGCGCGTTTACGTCTCCTCCGCCAAAACACAGACGGGATCACGTAAGTTAGTCCTCCATTCATAAAAACCGAATCTACTATAGCGAAATGCCACGTAAATTCGTCGTTTTTTTGGATTCATAAATCAAATGTTGGTCAGTCACTTAATTCAAATCGCGATATGGACTAGTGTATGTGAAAACTGAAATGCAAAAAGACCGTTTTAATATGAATCCGAAATGTTCCGTTTGCCTAGCTGTATGTATGCATTGCGGAGACGAGCTTTTTACACGCATACTGAAACACACGTGACGCTCCCGGTGATTTTTGGCATTTTCATCTCACATGAACAGATAAACTCAATCTCCCAAACTGCTGTGAGTGTCACTTTTACCGTTTCATTTGAGAAACCTAGCATCATATCATACTGTATGATACAGAAACTTCAAGGCAACCTGTCAAAATAAAAGTACGGTGTAACATCTAATGGGCTGGGTAGGTGTTGACGTTAAAAAAAACACAATCTAATAGGTAGAAAAAATAATTTCATTGTTAGTTAGTTAGTAAACACAAGTACATCTAATTGAACATAATTTATTTTCATCAACAAATGATCATAGAACAGCTTTATGAGCTTTATGATCCATTCTCAAAGACTTTAAGTCATTATTTGGGTAGCACACATATTCTGAATGCCTTCAGCAGAATTCAAATCAGCCATTTTAATCTAGATTAATCTAGATTAATTCCAAGATTTAATCTAGATTAATCTAGATTAAAAAAATTAATCTATGCCCACCCCTAATATATATATATATATATATATATATATATATATATATATATATATTCACAATATATATATATTTGTTAAATTCAACCTATACACTGCATTCCAGTAAAAATCCCAGCCATATAGCATAATCAAAGCTTTAATGGCATGTCAGCATTTATCATTTAGATTCAGAATGTTAAAAGATCGAAATTAAGGGGGAAATAATGAATATAAACGAATAATAAATTTATTACAGAAAAAAAAGAGGATCAATTAATGGATAAGACTTTAGGATGCATAAAATGTTTCTTGCAGGTTTATTTAATTTGAAGTACTTTATGTAATATTTTTTCAGGATAAGCTTTTGAATGCTGTCTCCATCGCGCACAGAGAGCATTTGCATATACAGCATTGCCTATTGTTAATATAATAACTTAATATTGCATTAATTTCTATAACAATTAATATAATCATTTCTTAACTCAAAAAAAAAAAAAATATTAATAAACCTATCTCTGATAATCCTGTGTTATAGTCACGCAGGTTTGTTTATGCATTAAACATTAGGTTGTCATTACCTCGACATATATATATTTAGATTCTGAATGTTAAAAGAGATTGAAATGATAGGAAAATTAACGAATATAAACGAATAATGTCCGAAGAAGATGTCCTCTCCAGGTCACTGTACAAACAGGCTACACATTTAGCTTAGAGCGATGTTTGCTGCCGCTTTAGTTCTGTGCTTTACGTGACTGCCCCCTACTGATCATGTCTTTCCTATGTCAATGTATTTTCAGTGTTCCTTTGGAATACACCGGCATCACGCGAGACAGCTTTACTTCCCGCGCGCATTTTAAATGGCCAGATCTGTACGTGTTTTTCGACCCCAGGGGGTCAAGAGGAAGTGGTCTGCTGCACGGTCTAACCAGCACCAGTTTGACCCAGTTCACTGCCCAATTGGTACAGTACTGGAGTCTCTGCAGTATCGCTTTCCGCAGGGCTAACCCCCTTCACCCTGATGGTGGATGTGGTGGCAGTTTTGGCCTGCCTCTCCCATTTCGGGTCTTGTTAGTGGGTAGAGTCCCCTCAGACATACGTTTTCCTCCACGGTGCACCCGGTGACCTAGCCGGTCCTCGAGAGCAGACGTACTGCTGAGGCAGGGGCGGGGAATCAATGATTCATCAAGATGTAATGAAGCGTGGAGAATTTTTATCCAGACTCAGTCGGACCTCTTGCGACTTGAGATATATCACAATGTTCCCTCTGGTTTTCCTTAGTGCCTCCAGTCCAGCTAAAGCGGACTGGACGCCATGGTACAAACGGGGCCGAGGCTTCGTCCGTACACATTTCCCCCAATCACTCTGCACCCAGGAGTTCTGGAAAGAGCACACCGGTATCAGTACGGCTGTTACTTATAGCCCCGTACTGGTCAGTCCGAGCATGGTTCTTGGACCTCCTCTCCCAGGCTGGGGGCGCAATCTGCCACCGCCACCCGGAGATGTGGCCCCTGAGGGGGCGCAACTCATAGAATCTGGTCTTTCAACTGAGGTTGTCAAGACCATTTTTCCTCTACGAGGAAACCTTATGGCCTAAGTGGAACCTGTTTGCTTTGTGGTGTCACGAACACGGTTTAGACCAAGTTACTGCCCGTTTGGTACAGTACTAGAGTCCCTGCAAACTCACCTGTCCACAAAACCAGCTCACTCCACCTTGAAGGCGTTCGTGGCAGCTCTTTGGCCTGCCACACCCCTTTCAGTGGCTTGTTGGTGGGTAAAAGCCCCTTGGTCATATGTTTTCCTCAGCGGTGCACTCAGGTTGAGACCCGAGGGGTCCAAAGCCTTTATTTCCTCCATTTTTGGAGTGCGACCAAATTGGAAGTATAACTGCATGTGTCCAGTGTGAGCACTATCCAGTGCACGTGTCCCTATCCAGGACATCTGCAGTGCTGCGGTTTGGTCCTCGCCCCTGACATTCGTCAGGTTTTATGAACTCGAACTCAGAGCCACTCCGGGTTCCTCAGCCCCCTCCTTAGCCAGGAGGAGACTTCTCAAGGCGCATTATTTTAACCCTTTCAGTGGTGAGTTTAAAATATTCTAGTGGACCCCCGAGAGTGAGTTTTTTTTAAGCGACCGTTATTTTAAAACGTTCGTCCTTATTGTTTCCATGGCGACGCATCATGCTTGTCGCGTGACACAACACAGCCACAATAACACTGTATGACAGATAGATCGCTTTAATTTCGTTTTTCCTTTTTTATCCAGAATACTCACACACTTGCTTACCATGCCATGAACTATCTAATATTCCGATTCACAAATATGTGTGAATTAGTATGATTCGTCGTTTAAAACCCTATGTAAATGATCTGGATCGTGATTTGAAACGTGAGATAGGCGCGGCCATGTTTGTTCGTGCTGCAGTTCAGAGAGTCCTGTCAGCCGCGTTTACATCATGTACATTCATCCGTTTCTCCCAAAATACATGCAAGTAATTGGCTGGTGAACTAGAAGAGGAATAGAGTGAACCTTTTAGTTACTTTGCCTATGTGTATGTGATAGAAATAAAACACATCGGCAAATTATATTTGAATAGATGGTTATTTGCTGCTTCCATAGACCTATGTGTGTATTTTACAAACTCTTAATGTCTCGTTTTACTAGTACTTATGTGTATTTAAATGTCTGAAACCTAAAATAAGCGTTATGTGGTTAAAAACACTGCATAGTTGTGATTGTATGACAAGTGCAGAGCTCCGCCGTCTCTGGCTCAGCGCCAGCCATCGCGCCAAAGCGCAGTTTGAATTTGTCAGCTGCGTGACGTCACCGAACGTTCTAAATCCCATATATGGGACCGTACTCGCAGGGGCACAGAAATTAGAATCCCATATGTGGGACCGTACTGCTCAAAGGGTTAACAAAGAAGAGGAGTCCTTTTGCCATCTTCTCCTTGAGTGCCTGAGGGCCGAGGAGTATTTATCCCCCTGCGACTGGTCACATGACAAGCAGGGGTACAGAACTGTATCCTCGCGTGCCTGAGTGCCGAGAATCACACTGCCTCTTTGTCCGTGGAATACTAGACAAAGGCTCATACCTCTCGCGTCCTGGCAAGGTCACCAGGCCGGATCATTTTCAGTCCCTCTTCCCAGACAAAGGAGTTTATTCAGTCCCTCTTGTTCTGGCTCTTCCCAGACAAAGGACTAAGACTCCTCGTGCGCCCGAGGGCAATGAGTACCTCTTGCGCTGGCTGGCTACCAGGCAGACGCATTCACTATTTTCCTTGTGTGCCTAAGGGCCGAGGATCTCACTGCCCTCTTGTCTGTGGAATACTAGACAATGGCTTATTCCCCTTGTGTCCTGGCAGGGTTACCAGGCCGAGCTTATTCAGTCCCTCTTGTTCTGGGCTTTCCCAGACAAAGGACTAAGACTCCTCGTGTGCCCGAGGGCCGAGGAGTACCTCTTGCGCTGGCTGGCTACCAGGCAGAGGTCCACTACTTTCCTTGTGTGCCTGAGGGCCGAGGATCATATAGCCCTCTTGTCCGTGGAATACTAGACAATGGCTTATTCCCCTCGCGTCCTGGCAAGGTCACCAGGCCGAGTCTTTCAGTCCCTCTTGTTCTGGCGGTACCCAAGACAAAGGACTACCACTTCTCCTCGTGTGACTCCTCTTGAGACGCCGCGTCACGGACCATAATTCCCGCACCCTGCGGCGCTCGCTTCATTCCTAAAGAGCTGCCGTTGGCTTCAAACGCACATATTTTATACTTCCTGGTCGCTGACGTCACCGCACCTGTGATGTCACTCGCGTCGTATGATTGGTTGTTAGACAATGACTCAGAATGCTGCCCGCCAATGGCGTTCCCCATAGCGTTTCTGACGCGGCGTCTCATTCCCTCAGGGAACTAACCCGATGTACGTATGTAACCAGAGACGTTTTCTTATCATTAGCATGATTTTTTTATTCAGAACTTATTTAATAGTGAGATGATATATCTTTCTGAATCTGTATGTGCCGTCATCATGTGTACAATTAATTGCCCTGGTTTGTTTTTTGCAGTTATCCCAAGTGAAGAGCTTGGTCAGCCCAACCATAAGTCTGTTAAATTCAGTGTTGGGCATGTACCTTTAAAAAAGTAATTAGTTATAGTTACTAGTTACTTCTCACAAATAGTAATTGAGTTAGTAACTGATTATAAAGATTATAAAAAGTAACTAATTACCAGGCAAAGTAACTATTGCGTTACTTTAAAAAAATCTAATTTAATATAACTGTAAAATAAATATAAAACATTGTACACTAATCTACACTATTTTAATGTTATTGTGGGAACAGAGTGAGAGACAACTATCAAATTCAACATATTATTATAAATATTATCATTACTATAGTGAAACAATAAAGCACAATATATGGTTTAGAACTTTAACCTCTTAAACTCTGCGGAAAGTGTTTCAAAATATTGCTGCTTCATTTACATGACCTTCCTCATATAGTATCAGCCCATATATGGTCTCATTTGAAAGCTTAGAGTCTCCTCTTTACGAGGATTTTATGATTCATAAAGTAGTAAAATTATGCTTAGAATTTATGTTGTTCCACACACAAATTTCCGCCTAACGATTGTGAAGAATTATTACAAAGAATGTGTATTTCTTATATTTTTCACAAAACAGACAAGTCATATATCACAAGAAAGCTCTCATTCTCAAGAATCTGACCATATAAATCATTTTATTGTGTGACAAACACAGATCGAATAATCTTCAATTGAATCACGATGTCAGAATATAATAAAAAAAAAAATCAAAATGTTGCTGCTTCATTTACACGACCTTCTTCACATAGTATCAGCCCATAAATGGTCTCATTTGAAAGCTTAGAGTCTCCTCTTTACTAGGAATACCATAACTTTTAGTTTTATGATTCATAAAGTAGTAAAATTGTGCTTAGAATTTATGTTGTTCCACACACAAATTTCCGCCTAACAATTGTGAAGGATTATTACAAAGAATGTGTATTTCTTATATTTTTCTCAAAACAGACAAATCCTATATCACAAGAAAGTGCTCATTCTCAAGAATCTGACCATATAAATCATTTTATTGTGTGACAAACACAGATCGAATAATCTTCAATTGAATCACGATGTCAGAATATACTTGAAGAATATGATGATATATTATATTACTTTCCTCCACATACTACTGCTTCAGTTAGCCGCAAATAGCCACAAACTCCATTTTATCTTTTAGATTAGGATCTCTTCTTTCAAACAAGACCATTTTCACGTTTCTGCGTTGCACCATTGCTGAGGAACCGTTGTTTTGCCAGATGCGCTCGGCCGCGGCTTTCCAAACGCGCTCTGAGCCGCTCAAGCAGGTGTGTGTGTGTCTGCGGCTGCACTTAGAGCGTGTCAGTAGATCAGATTACACCCTCCGACCGCATGCCGTGCTGCTCCGAGGTGTGAACGATGACAGCTCAGCCTCTCCAGACGCGAAGAAGAACCAGAGCCAAGGAGAGGTTCCGGGTCACAAAAGATGCTTCGACGGTGCCGGGCATTGTGGGATATGTAGTTTTTGGACTCTTACACCGGAGATATGCGTCTGTTGGCGTCTCAGAGGAATATAGCGGTCTCAATTATCCAAAATAGACGCTAAATGAATAAATAACGGGCCGTTTCCATGGAGAGCAGAGGATCCGCGGCTCATAAGCGCATCTATAAGTATAACAGTGCTTCTATTCAGGTTTGTTTTATTCTTATAATTACTTTGAAACGTAAAGGACACCAAAACAATATGCTAAGCTATGTATTGAGTGTATATTGAATGTTGACAGTAAAGTACAGTATGTGTTTCAGTAAATACACAGGCAAACATAAAAATGAAACATAATTCAGTCAATTATCATGAAAAGTGCTATGGTACATAGTAAAATAGTATTCCATCATATTCTATTCTCAATAATGTGCTTTATAAAGCCTGTTTTTGCAAAGAAACAGAAGGACACTTTTAGGGGGAAAAAGGGGGAAAAGGGGCAATGCGACTCCCTTCGGTTATAATTCAATAACTTTCAATTAGAAACTGTTATATGAAAAAAAAATTTTCTGGTATATCCTGAGACCTAGTGGAATCAAACAAAACAATTTGCAAAGAACTGAGACACCTAAATCCTGAGTTATAGACTTTCAAAAAAAAACTTTTGAAAAAAAAAATCAAAAAGCGCCTATGTTTTTTTTGTTTTTATTGTAATATTTGAAATCTATATAATGTCATTTGTAAAGAATTACACTGATATTATGTAGTTTAAAAGGTTTTCTATACAATGAAACCATTTTTTTTTTATTTCCTCCATTGTATGTGTATAGGGGAACCATTTGAATTTAGGTAGGCCAAATGCAGGCGGAAATCCCCCAAATAGCCGCAGAGCTTAAGGGGTTAATATCGTTTTCACATGCGTTCTCAGCCACAAATTTTGTGGCGGCATGTGACGATGTGAGATGCTTCAGTGGATAAGATTACTTGTCACAGACGAAGAGACTCTTTTCCTGGGCATAAGTTGCACGTTACATAAATATTTTTGCCTTTCACCTCAGCGAGGGGAAAAGTAGTGCTTATAGTTCCAGTTTGCAAAAGCTACCTTTGAACTTCTTGGACTTGCCATCATTGTGATTTTGTGGATGTTGGTGTGTGCGCCTGACCATGTGCGTTCTTGTGTGTGAACTCCCGCACTACTCTGCCTCTGATTGGCTAACAGTGGAAATTTAGTCAATATAAGCCAATCATCGCGTTCTCAGTTACACCACGTTTACAGACACACCAATCATCATCGCTGGTTATGTGTCCCACCCCGAATACACACAAACATACACACCCCGCAGAGACAGAGAGGTCCGATGGCTGAGAGAGACGCTGCTCGCATGAAAACCTCTTCAGAGTTCTCAGTTATAGTAACGTGCATTTAATTGTTAGTAACGGTATCGGCGTTGTAATGAGGGAAAAAGTAATTTGTTTGATTAATTCGCTTTTGAAAAAAACACAAAATATGACCATAAGCTACAAGTTTTATCCATATACAGACACTTGTAATACATGTGCAGCTTCCAAATGTATTTTTATTTGGTAAGTTTTGTAATTATTAATTAGCTCAAATTTATAATGATTCAAATAAGGAATCGAATCGAAAGATTTGAGACTTGATTAAATTGATTCAGAATTAATAGATTACATTTCTTTATAGAGAAAGGGAGAGAAAGGAAAACACAAAGAGACACAATGACATTGACTGAGGATAGACAGTAAAGACAAGTGTCACAGGTGTGGAAAAGCTCCTCTCCGCTGGACGGAGGTTGGTCCTAGCAGCGCGGCGGAGGAGAATGTGTAGGTGGTTTGTGTTGTGTTTGGGAGGGTAGCTGTGTGTTTACCTTGAAGGATAGAAATCATGTTAGTGTGAAGCATGGTCAGGAATTGTCGGTCCGTGTCAGTGGGTTTGGTCTTCCCCCTTTTGCTGTCGGTTGGAGTCCCAATGTTTCTTTATCGGCTTTTGGTGAACCCATCGATGAACTGGCTCGCTGCGCCCTTGTCTGATTCTGGTTCGGTCGGTAACAGCCGAGAGCTTGTGGGATTCCTTTCAGTGGGGTAAGGACTTTCTCTGACAGGCGATAGGGAGTGTTCTGCCAAGGATGGCGAAACCGTAATACCAAACTTTGTTTCCAACACTGAATTCCTTGTGCGAAGGAGATGGCTAGCATGGGGCTTTACATCCAAATGTCTCTATATTTCCTGCATAATTTCTTTCAATTTTGAGTTAAGCTCGGTGGCTTGGGTTTCTTGGTTGAAGCTGGCAACATATCAGGCATCCTTCTATGTTATCTGCCACATCTTGTTGTATGCCAGGCCACTGTGCCATCTGTTTGAATGGGTTGTAGGTGGTTTTGGCACCACAGTGCACTGCGCATTGTGCATCGTATGCATGCCTAGGCCTCATCCCCCTTTGGCTCTGAGGGACTACAAGCTTTGGCACAGTTAGGGGCTCAGAGACATATGTGAGGGCACCATTTAGCAGATGCAGCATGTACTTGATGGATTGTAGAGTGCAGAGGTCTGAAGATGTGTATTAGTCAAGTGTAGAACTCGTAGGAGAGTAAAGTTCGAAGATGTGAGCAGAAATGGGCAAGTCTGCAGATGTGGGAGGAGGCCCTGAACATGAGCTTGGCCTTGACTTTGACACTGCATCGTCACTAAGCAAATTGAAGACAACGTCTGTGGCTTGACACTGCGACTCATTGGGGACTACTGACTGGAAGGGCAGTGGCTCACGGACTTGCGTACTAAGCAAATTGAAGGCAACGTCTGTGGCTTGACACTGCGACTCATTGGGGACTACTGACTGGAAGGGCAGTGGCTCACGGACTTGCGTCCACAACTTCAGGTGCTTAAAGTCTATCAAGGGTTTGAAGCGATTTAGCAGATCCTTTCCTATGAGGAGCGGATAGTTGTTTAGAGGTGAGATGTAGACTGGGTGGATGAGATTCATCGGTTCCACTGTTAGGTAAATTGGGGCCACATGTTTCAGCTGTAGGCCCATGTTTGAGTATGCTTGCAGGTTCAGTTCGCACCTTTGGAGTTTGAAAGTTCCATCAGTTATCGTTCTTTGAATTTTTTCAAGGAGTTCAGTTGACATTAGAGTGATGTCGGCTCCTGTGTCTAGAAGGGCTTCCACTTTGACATGACCGACAATTGTGATGGGGAGGTAAAACTTTCTCGTTGTACCTTTCTCGGTGAGATCGCCTAGGAGTTGAGGGGCTGGAGTTTGAGATGAGATACGTACAAGTTCAGGACTGATTCGGTGTTCTTCGGAGGAGTGGCAGACGACCCGGACAGCACTTTCAGTTGATTGAGTTGTTATGTCATCAGGTGTTTGTTGGAAGCTTCTGTGATCTGACGCGTCATGTGTTGAGTCAGTTTCTGTCTGTGAAAGTCACGTTCTCTGTTGAATGAGGATGGTCTCCATTCTCTAGGAGGTGGCTTGAAGCTTTCTTGGTGTTGGGCGCCCTCTAGGGTCATTTCTTGACATTGTGTGTTGAAATTAAGAACTGCTGTAGACTTGGACCCCTTTTCTGATGCCATCTTTTGCTTGCCATAGGCTTTGTGCACCAGGTCTCGAAGCTGCTGAGACGTCATTGTTTGTGGGCATGCAAGGACGCCAAGGTGGTGGCTTACCGCAGGATGGAGATTACTCAGAAAAAGAGGCTTAAAGTTCATGTCCTGCTCCATGTCAGGTTCATTGCGAGCTCCGAAGTATGCTTCTCTAAGCCGGCTATAGTATGCCTGGGAGGATTCATGACGACCCTGTTTTGTCTCCAGGGCGGCCACCAGTCCTTGCTCTGATTCTGGGTCTGCAAATTCTTTGATGAGGGCTTGGCGGAGCGATTGGTAGTCAGTCTTTGTGTGAGACGGCTGTCGGTCTAGGAAGCTCCGTACCTCAGGGCTGGATCTCACTCGCATAATGTAATCTGTCTTTGTCAGTAACGTTGGGTCTTACTTCTAAGTGGAAATGGACATCATTCAAGTCAGAGTGGACGTCTTGTCCATCTGGCACACTCGGGGTGAATTTGCTGATGTTTCGGGCCAGCTTGTCAAGGTCTTTGAGGTTCATGCCATGTGATGGGTTATGGCTGGCCTTGGGGAGTTCTCGTAGTTTGGGTGTGAGGTAGGTTTCTTCAGAGGGAGGTGGCGAGGGTTTCTGAGTCGCTCCCTCCCCCTTTTGCTCACGTGACGTTTCAGGAACATGGGACCGGGGCCTGCTTGGCAGGGGTGAGGGTGGGGCCCGTCGCGTCCTGGTTGGCTCCGGGCGCAGTTCATAAGCATGTCTGAGTTCATTTTTGACACTGTCAAATTCCTCTTTCATGAATGAATGAATGAAGGATTTATATAGCGCTTTCATTGTGTATTGTCGTACACCCAAAGCGCTTTACAATCATATGGGGGAACTCGTTCAGATGTGTTTCGAGGGCTTTAATTCTGCTGTTCTTGTCTCTGAAGTCTAGCCTTGCCGTTACCAGTAGCTGCTAGGCGTACTGTAGCTCGTCGCCGAGTTCGGCGCGGGCTGACTTTGCTTGCTCCATATCTTGTGTGTTGTTAGCTAGAGTTTCTTGTAGTCTAGCGATCTCCTCAGTTGCTCTGGGATCTGTCTCATTGGACCCTTCCCGTTGATCTTGAGCCTCCAGCTCTAGCTGCTCGATGCGTCGCTGTGCGCGTTTCAGCTCCTGCTGGAGATAAGCGGCTTGTCTGTCGCTCCGTTTGAGGGAGGCGACGAGGGTGTGACTCAGGGAGCCAGTGATCTTTGCTAGCTCTTTGTGTCCGTAGCTCTGACCTGGATCATGTTTCATGATGCCTGTTATGTTGTTGTCCAGTTGGTCTTGTGTCTGGTGTTTGACAGCTTCGCCGGCTTTGGGTAAGAGGCTGTCTGTCACGCTCTTAACCAGATTTCCAAGTCCTCCTAGTGACCAACGGGGTCTGTTGGGCGAGGCATGTTTTGATGCCGTGAGGAAAGACCAGACCACTGACTGACACAGACATGTAGAAAGAAGAACAAACAAACAAAACCAAAACAGTGGTGTGAGTGTGGTGGTGTCGGGTGTAAGTGGGTTTTGGGTGTGTTGTGTTGAGGTGAGTGTGGTTCTCCCGCAGGTGGTTCACTGGTGGGCACGCCTCCAGCTAGCGTCGCTGTGGAGGAGGCAAGGGGGTACCCACGGGTGTTGTAGCTAGAACAGAGAGAGGAAAGAGGAACAAACACCTACAGCAAAGAACGGCGTAGTTGTCGGCTGCTTCCCCCTTTTTCTAAAGAGAAGAGAGAAAAGAGACAACAACAAAAGGAACAATTTGGGAAGAAGGTAGAAAGAGAGAGATTGGGAGAGAGAGGGAAAGTGAAATACACCTTTCTGGCCGCAGAATGAGTACAGTCAAGTTTTTTTTTTTTCAACTTGATGAATGCTTCTAGATACGGTGCTCAGAAATGAGAATTTCAACACACAAGGACTATGATTGTTATTATAATCTCCTTCTGGGTGTGGGAACATAAAAAAACAATGACACTGACTGTTCACCAATCAGAGCGTTTCTGGAAACGGGTTCATGACTGGCGCCTATCAGTCCTCGCTGGATTTGTTGGGACCTTGGCTGTAGGGTTCCACGATGAGAGGGGAAAGTGAGAGTTAGGCACAAGTTTAATTGGCGTTTTCAAGTCGTATGAACATTGATTAAATGTCTTTTAAACAACCAAAATTCTCTGCTTTTATGATTCTCATAGGCACAATCAAGGAAATAGCAGCAGTAGTCGAATCAAGAGGAGGACAGCTAGGTGAAAGAGAGAGAGTGAGGAGAGAGACAGCCAATTGGAAATGAAGTTTCGCTCCCAAGTCAGGGAATATGACAAGACTTGATAGGACAATTAAAGCCTTGGTTTGCAAATTAAAATTGATGTTTCAATTCAGTAATGATATTGACAGAACTCAAACTGTAACGCTTTGTTAAAGTTTTAGTCAGCGGTTGTAATCAAATGAATCAGCACAAACCATTGAGGTATGGGAAAAGGAACAACTACAAAAAAAAGGAGTAAAAAGGAGTCGTTTTCAAATCAATAATGATTGTTCCTGGTTATAATTTAGAAGATTTCATAAAAAATTGGTCAAGGAAATTATAATTTCTCTATTCCACGTGTATCATTGCCGTCTGAAAAGGGGAAATGTGATTATGATTTAAATAATTTAAATAAAAAATTCAAATCAAAAATTTTAATAAGAGATTAAAAAAATAAAATAAAATAACATAAACTTGGCAATGAAAGTTGGTGACCAAATTTTTAATGATGCTTCATTAAAATTGATTACAAATAATCAATGTTAAATCAATCACGGAAATTGCGGTGTGGCAAGGAGATGTAATTATTTATTAAGATTGATCAACTTAATAAAATTAATCAGCTTGAAAAGTGAGAGTGAGGCACATTTATCCACAGTTTTACTGCGATTATTACAACATATTGTACAGGTCTCGGCAGACCTTAATTCTGTGCTAGTCTGTTTAGACAACACTATAGCACATGTGGACTCAGCCACACAATTTTACTTGATCAAGATTCCACAACTCTCCACAACTTGACACTTGGGTGCTCGCTCTACGCGGCGCGTCTCAAGTTTACTGGTTTTTAGCAAACACTTGGTAAAAGAGCATTAGTTAGCTATTCTAGCGATCTTAAACTTGGGAGATAACTTATGTAGCATAGTTGAAATCACAGTGGGACACGCACTGCGTTGCTTCGCTACAGAGCGCTATTAACAGAACAGAAAAACAAGGAACACGCTTGCTCTTCTTTTCTTTTGTCACAGCGGACAATTCTAAATCTTTACTGCAGTTTAAATTCTTTACACAACTCGAGTTACGATTTCATTCATTCCAGACTGGCAGCCACAATAAAGGATACAGTAACACAATAAACTGTTTCTCTGTCTCTGATCTATTTTTTTTTTTTTTTCGGATAAAAATAGAACAAATACACATACAGAATGACTTGTTTTATGTTCAAATAGTTAGATGTGTTCGCGTTTTATCTCCACCATTTGTAAGGATTAAATTAGCTCAAATTTATAGTGATTCAAATAAGGAATCGAATCGAAAGATTCGAGACTTGATTAAATTGATTCAGAATTAATAGATTACACTTCTTAACCATTCGTCCTGCAAAGTGGTCAATTCGGTATACTGTATTAACTCAAAAAGGTTTATATTATGCTCCTGGCCAAGATCACAAAAAAAAAAAAAAAAAACTATTTATGTTAGGAAATTTCAAAGCTGAGGTAGCTTGATCTAAACACAGATATAACTTTTGTAAACATAAAATTCAAGACACTTCTTTTAAATGAAACAATGATATATTGACTACTCTAAGACACGAAACTAATTTCTACTCAAACACAAATAAACACACACACACACACACACATACTTGTTTTTCTCCCATAAGGGGGTCCATCGTTTTTTACCAAATTATGGGGTCCACCATTTCCAGTGGATCTATGCATGTATAAAAAATCAAGCAAGATTATGACCAGTTTTTAATAATAAATATCACTTAAATGTAACAAAATTCAAACAAAAATTTCTCCATGTCTGTTTCTGAGTTACTTGTGGGGTTCGGGTTTAAACATTTAGAACTTGTGAGGTCCGCTATTACAGATACACACATATTTCTAGTTTTTATATCCTAACGGGGAACAAAAGGTACTATCTGGAAATTTACATTAGTTTGGCTTTGATTATCATATTTTATAGATTAGAATTTATATCTTTTAAATTAATTAGCTCACAAACCTATTAGCTTTGTCACTCCTATGATTGGCTGAGCTACATATGAGGCAGAAAACATCTAAAATGGCATTTAGAGAAATTACTTCCAGCTTAACAGATCTCAAATCCTAGTTTCTTCTAAAATCTGAGTACTCAAATTTTGATCCAACTGAACTTTACCTGCATAGTACTGGTCATGGAATGGACTCCTATAATGCAGTGTTGATAGAGGGATCTTGGTTTCTCCCTGGGTATTTTTCTCCATTTCTATTGAAATTGTGTTCCTAGCCAGTAACCTTTGTTTTATTTAACAGTGCCTAAAGACAATTAAGTTAACATAGACCTCACCATTCATCCAAGGAACAAAGAATTGAGAATGTGAAATACATAATTTTTCCCTATAAAGCTGATTTGGGGCAATGTAAGCACTGTAAAGAAAATGACTTGAAAACATGTTTTTCCTTTTGTACACGCCATGAGTAATATTTTAGACGCACAGTAAAAAAAAAAAAAGAAAAAAGATAAAAAAGTACAACATATGTCCTCAATGAAAATGTATTTGGTAACAATACACAATGGACAGTTCCATACAAAAAGAGGTTAGACTGCATTTTACATTTCAAATGAATACTAAAAACACTTTGGTCAAATCTTTGGTCAATTTGATGTCGAAGAACATGCTTTAACTAATAAGGATTCACAACAGCCTTTTTCCTTGATATAAAAAACTGAACATAAAAAAAGAGATTTTCCTCGGTCGTCAATGTTTTTCTTTCGTATTTTAAAAAACATTAAAGGGTTAGTTGACCCAACTGAACTTTGCCTTTGGAATACATAACTTTTTTCCTGTGGTGGGAAGAGCAAATGACAGACACAGTGGGTGTAGAGTCAGGCCTAGGAGAGGCTTTTATTAAACAAAAGAAAAGTGTCCAAAGGAGGGGAAAGTGTCCAACAAAAAACAGGGAATTTGGTGTCCTCTTCGTGCAGGGGATTCCTTGAAGAAGCGACAGTGTTCGATAGGGAAGGGTCCAGTAAGGGATGAAGTCCAGAGGCCGCACACGCTGCCCTCTCAGGACACTAGCGTGCAGGCACAGGGAAGAGACCGGTCTCTCGAGGAGAGGCACGCCTGGCATTTAAGCAGCGGCGGTGATGAGGCACACCTGATGTTAATGAAGCCTCATCACTGCCGCTGCTTAAATGCCAGGCATGCCTCTCCTTGAGAGACCGGTCTCTTCCCTGTGCCTGCACGCTAGTGTCCTGAGAGGGCAGCGTGTGCGGCCTCTGGACTTCATCCCTTACTGGACCCTTCCCTATCGAACACTGTCGCTTCAAGGAATCCCCTGCACGAAGGGGACACCAAATTCCCTGTTTATTTTGGACACTTTCCCCTCCTTTGGACACTTTAATTTTCTTATGTTTAATAAAAGCCTCTCCAAGGCCTGACTCTACACCCACTGTGTCTGTCATTTGCTCTTCCCACCACATTCCCTAAAAATGCTGATTTGGGGAACTAACCTTTAGTTGAAAACAATTAGAACTTGTTTCCCCGAGGTGAACGCTTGTAGGAAGGCTGAAATACCCGCATTTTAATGTACTTTTTTTCTTATGGAAGAAATGCGGTTTTTGATGAAATATTTCACTGCCTTCCAGTCTCGATTTACTAAAACTTCAGCTTCTGCATCAACGCAATGCTGACAGTCCATTTTCCCTGGAACTTGGTTTCTCACAATGAATTTCCTTAGGTGCCTTTCGACTGCAGCACATTCATCTGATGTCCAGCTTCTTTTGACTGCAGTTTGTTTGCCTAAGTATACAGGAAAAAAAAAAAAAGAATAGTTAAATCATCAGAACTGAAAGAAAACAAAAATCTGAAAGACAAACAGACAGCTATATGAGAAATGGACTTAAAAAAAAAAAATCAACATTAAGTAACATTGCCTCTACATGTCTACTAACTTTGTTGGGAGACCATCACAAAGAGTTAGAGGATATTAAGTAGACAGATTTCTAATAAGTTAGTTGACATGTAAGTGTAACATTAATTGTCAACATAATGTTCAAAAAGGACCCTCAAAATATTACCAATGATTTTGTCATGTACTGATAAACACAGCAACATGACACAGATGGGAACATGCATGTTAAAATACAGGTGCATCTCAAATTGGAATATCCTAAAAGGTTTTTGTTTGCAACTTATTTCAAAAACTGAAACTTTAATATATTCTAGATTCATTGATTAATTACATGTAAAGTTAAACATTCCTTAAGTTTTTTTGTTTTAATTTTGAAGATTAGAACGTACAGCTCAAGTCAAAAATCCAGTATCTCAAAATATTACAATACTTGCAAAGATCAATCAACAAAAAAGGATTTGCAAAACATAAGTTCAAGTTCTTTAGAGTATGTTCATTTATGTACTCAATTCTTGCTCAGCAGCACACAAATGACAGCATCAGTGAGGTGTGGCGTGTAAGTGATCAGCCTGTGGCACTGCTGAGGCACTACTGAACCTTCAGATCGCCTGTATATTGTTGGATCCACTGTTTCTCATCTTTCTCTTGAAAATAGCCAACAGATTCTCAATGGGGTTCCGGTCAGGCATGTTGGCTGGCCAATAAAGCACGGTAATATCATGGTCAGCAAAACAACTTGGAAGTGGTTTTGGCACTGTGGGCAGGTGCTAAAGTCCTGCTGGAAAAGGAAAGCAGCATCTTCATAAAGCTTGTCAGCAGATGAAAGCATAAAATGCTCCAAAATCTCTTGGTAGACGCTACATTGACTTTGCACTTGATACTGTAAAACACAGTGGACCAACACCAGCAGACGTCAAGGCACCCCATGGTATTACTGACTTCAGAATCTTCTCAATGGACTTCTGTGCCTCTCCAGGCTTCCTCCAGACTCTGGGATCATGATTTCAACATGAAATGCAAAAATTACTTTTATCTGAAAAGAGGACTTTGGACCACTGAGCAACATTCCAGTTAATTTTCTTCTAAGCTCAGGTAATATGCTTCTGATGTTGTTTCTGTTTCAGAAGTGGCTTGGTAGTGCTTTTCCTGAAGATGTCTGAGTGTGGAGACTCTTGATGTGCTAACTCCGGCTTCAGCCCACTCCTACTGAAGCTCTCCTAAGTGTTTGAATCGGCTTTGTTTGACAGTATTCTCAAGCTAACAGTCATGCCTGCTGCTTGTGCACCTTTGCCTACTCAATTTCTTTCTTCCAGTCAACTTTGCATTTAATATGCTTTGATAAAGCACTCTCTAAACAGCCACCCCATTTAGTAATGACCTTCTGTAACTTACCCTCTGTGTGGAGGGTGTCAATGGGTGTCTCCTGGACCAATGCCAAGTCAGCAGTCTTCTCCATTAGTGTGGTTTCAAAGAACAAGAGATACCGGGAATTTATACTGTAGGTATGGTCATTTAATGAAACTCAAATGTAAATTTTCCAACATTTTGAGACGCTGAATTTGACTTTCATGAGTTGTACGCTCTAATTATCAAAATAGAAAAATCGTTTTACTTTACATGTAATGAATCCAGAACATATGAAAGATTTTTTTTTAAGTTACAATAAAAAAAAGTGAAAAAAAAAAAACCCAACTACGATGATATTCAAATTTTTTGGGATGCACCTGTATATACAGATGAACATATTTGGTGCAGGTTCTTTTGTATTGTACGTTTTACAAATCAGGAATGCCGTTTAAGGGGAGTGCGGAACTGCAATAAAAATAAAAAAAACAATACAAAAAAAAAACTGACCTTTTTTTTTACCCATTGAGTTAAAGGAGAACTCCGGTGTGATTTTGACCTAAAGTGTATTGAATCATGATACCGAGTGTAAACGTACCTTGCATATCTCATCTCGTCTTGTCCACTGCTGTCCGAAATCTGGGGTCAGTTAGCCGATGCTCACAACAGCTTGTCAATGATATTCAATCGGGCATCGAAGGAGCCATGTAAATAAATCACTGTTTTACGCCATTTACGAGGCACAAAGTAGCTCCAGACTTCATTGGTAGACTTCCAAGGGCCCTGACATTTAAAACGAGACATTGAGAACTTAGAAAAAGCACCGGTAGTTTATTTACAAGTAGATTTATACAGACAGTAACGGCAAGGAGTTTAGCTGCCGCCGCCATCTTAAATGTAGTCACGATAAGTCGAGTGTCGAGCACCAAGGAAACTACAACCTGGTACGTTGATAAGCTGATAAATTCCTTGGTGATCGACACTCGACTTATCGTGACTACATTTAAGATGGCGGCGGCCGCTAAACTTCTTGCGGTTACTGTCTGTATAAATCTACTTGTAAATAAACTACCGGTGCTTTTTCTAAGTTCTCAATGTCTCGTTTTAAATGTCAGGGCCCTTGGAAGTCTACCAATGAAGTCTGGAGCTACTTTGTGCCTCGTAAATGGCGTAAAACAGTGATTTATTTACATGGCTCCTTCGATGCCCGATTGAATATCATTGACAAGCTGTTGTGAGCATCGGCTAACTGACCCCAGATTTCGGACAGCAGTGGACAAGACGAGATGAGATATGCAAGGTACGTTTACACTCGGTATCATGATTCAATACACTTTAGGTCAAAATCACACCGGAGTTCTCCTTTAACATTGTACAACGACACTTCCCTTTAATAAGGTGCATTATTTGACATTATTCATGGGTCTACAAAAGAACAATGCAGTGTTTGAATTGGTGGCCTTGTTCATGATCTCCCTAAAATAAAAATAAAACTACTCTGTATAGATTCTTAGAACATGCTTGACACAGACATGAGAAATATTCGTATAGAATATTTTAAGTGTGTAGTCTGAAATTTAGTCAGTCATGTCAAAAACAAATATTCTCTGATAAAATAATCCGTACGGAACCAAGGCGAGGTAGTTGCTACCGTCTGAGCTCATTATCTGCAATGTATCGTTTGAATTTGATCTATTCCTAACGACGATTCCAATAAGATAAAAATCCATTAAAAAGTTATGTCAAACATTTAGATGTCAAATGTATATTCTGTCTTTTTAATGTATTTATTCCTTTCCTTCAGAAAAACAACAACTAGAATAATATAAATGTAAAACCTTAAAATGTTAAAGACTAGTAATAAAATGGAAACAAACAAATCAATTAGCAATAGCATAAACAAAACTGATCAAATGCCAGGTACAACCCAGGCAATGGTTTTCTTTCATAAATAAAATATTGATTAGCCCTCATTTCATGAGTTCACACTTGCATATAATTAGGTGAAGTACGTAAAGCATGTTTGGCGGGCTGTCTAGGGAAGGCCTCCGAGCTCGGGAATGGCCCGAACCTAGAGTAGCCTCCCGTATAGGTTTAAAAAGAACTCGGAATGAGGAGATAAGGTGGTGGAGGGATGCTGATAAACCATCAAATGGGTAGAGGCAAGTCAACTGTATTTATATCTGATGTAGATTAACTTGAGTGCGTTCCACTTGTGTTAATTAGGCTAAGTATCTGACGCGCTCCTCCCGAACTTTGTTAATAAAACATTAACTGACTGAATATCTTTCGTAATTTTAATGATTTTCTTTTGTTCTTTGATTAACATTAACGACAGACGGCACGTTTATTAGATGGCTGTCTCTTTAACACTGAACATGCGTTTTCTTTCTCACCTGTTTACGTTCACTTAAGACTAGGGCTGTCAATCGATTAAAATTTTTAATTGCGATTAATCGCATGGTTGTCTTGTGTTAACTCGCGATTAATCGCACATTTTTATCTGTTCTAAATGTACCTTAAATTAACACTTTTTAAAGTTTTTAGTACTCTAATCAACATTGGCATGGATGCTTTAAGCAAATATGTGTTTATTATCAGTGAAACCATACTTGACTAGACTAACTTGTTTCAAATGTCATAGATGTTTTTCAAATAACTTGTTCATGTCTATTAGACACATGAAAAAAAGAACATAGAAACACCAGGTTCCCATTACTTCTCTTTCTTTGCACTGAGCAATTTACTTACACAAGCCTGTTTACATTATTTGCAGGACAGGGCAGCTCACTTCTTCTGAACATGCAAAATCTACATTTATTATTACATTTGTTTGCCTCTCAGTGCCCACATACTGTCATTTGATGCAGCCACGTTCTCAACAAAACTGTTTCCATTGTTTTGATGTAATATTTCTGTTATCAGATAACCAAAGTAATATGAAATAATAACTGAAAAAAAAAATCCTGAATTATGATCATGATTCAATCACTGAAAAGAATCATTTACCGGCATCTGGACATAAGTCACTATTCCCTGCATTATTATCGTTGTTTTTAACTTCCTGTTTGAATGCCTTCAGGATCCTTTGACTTTTTAGGAGTTTGGCCTGTACTGATTGGAGAGCCTGGTCTCATGCAAATGCGCACTAGCACGACTTTCTGTATCTATTTGGCGTGCTATTAACAAGCTGAAATTAACTTTGGAGTACATATGAAATGCAATTATGCATGTGTTTGACGTGCATTTAATACGCCATTTTCGCTCGTATGTGGCTTTACGCATCAACCACACAGCAACAATCCTAACATAGCCCGACTCCGCTTGCATTCATTAAATATGGCAGAAGTGCCGGTGTACGCAAAATGATAAAAAACAGAAGTACTTGCGTACCGGCCCACTTCAAGCACTGGAATGAACATAACATCTGTTTTAACCGAAAGCGCTGCTCCACTGCCGCTCGCTGAACAGAGCAGACGCAGATATGAAGAGAGGGAGGTGCGCGCGCATTCATTGGGAGACCTCACGCACGTTCAGCAAAACCGGAGAGCCTCAGAAACTAAATTGGGTTTGTCCAATTATGTGTTTGTGTATTGTTGCTAGACACTTTTCGCTAGGTTGGCAGCACTGCATCCATTTAACTATGGGCTATAGTGGGTCAAACAGAAATGCGCGCTGCGTTAATCGCGCGTTAATAAAATTAGTGCCGTTAAAATTAATTTGCGTTAACGCGCCATTAACGCGTTAATGTTGACAGCCCTACTTAAGACCAAAAAACTCTGTTTATGATGATTTACTGACATATTTCGTGCATATTGGTCAATAAATATAAAAGAAAAGTCAGTTACAGTCCAGAACAACCTTTTCTTTATGGAAATACACGGAACTGTTTGAGAACGGACACAGATCGGGAACCCGCATCAGGACCGCAGTTAAAGATCAGCTGTACCATCAATCCACTTTATTTTTCTAAGCTCACCTCTCTTTTTGGCCGACTTTGTTTGCGGTTGCAAATATACTGTGGAAGTAGGTTCCTGAATGGATGTCACACTGTCCTCAGCTTCTGGAATGAATTCATCTGAGTGCAAGAAGAAGTATTTAATGAAATAAAACATATACATTAGCTGCAAGCAACACAAGATTATGATCAATCACGCATAAGTTTCAGTCATTTAGGTACGTCCCATTAAATGTTCAGATGTTAAAGTTTGTTTACAAGTTTTTAGTTAGTCATGAGATACGTTACAAAAACAGGTGTGGCATCATGACAATGAACTTGCCAGTTTAGTCTGTGGGAGTTTAGGCAGGACTTTGATACTAAGGACTTTTGACTACTTTAGACTAGGGCTCCAAAAAAAAAAAAATCACTACTGTGCAAACAGCCAAATGACGTAATCAGTCCAAGATGACAGCAGCCATATTGGGATCTTTTGGTTTTACTTTTCTATAGTGGAAGTAGAGAGGTGTCATAATTTTTTTGTGTGTGTCTATAATTTAAAGTAAAGTTATATCATCGGAACAAGCAATTTACGGTAGGAAATGTTTTAACCTCGTTACATTACCCAGACAGCACACATACGTCGGGCCGATGTCGGCCCGTAAGCAGAACGTCGGCCTCATAAACTCTAAGATCTAAAAAGGATCGGCCAGGCGTAGGCGGGTGTAATTTGGTCAGTGCTCTACTTTGCCAGCTCATCAAAGGTCGGCTCTGAGTCGGCTCACGACAGAAGGCCGATGCCGCGTTTTTCTGTTTGAACTTGTACGGTTACTCGTCTCTTAGCAACCCACCAGAGAGATGGCGACTCCCCCGGCGACATCCGTGGCTTTCAGGTAAGTTTTCACTTGAGTTAAATTGGAAAAAATATATTATTTTGTTAATTTTGTGACACTTTATAACTAGTAAGGCGCTTGGTGCACTGTAGTACAGGTAAAAGACTTTGCGTGAGCCCTACTTGAGACTTTGGCTCGTTTCTTGTTTAGCTAACGCTAACGGATTTTATTTTACTGTGTTTCCAGCTGTTTCTCTGAGGGGACGAGCTAACGTTAGACACTGAGCAGCAAAAAGCTTAGTTCAGAGTTTGTTTTTAGTTTTTATTTCAGTAGTGTTACACTACTTTGTCCTAACTAACGTTTTTCGTCGTGTTTTTCACTCTGTTACAGGCTGCCAGAAAGTCTCCGTCTCTACGGTGAGCCAGCTATTGTTGTGGTTCCTTTTTAAACTAATAGTCTGTTTTAAATTCATTATTGGATAATGATTAAATGAAACTAGATTAATAATGTAATGATTTAATTCTAGATGTTTACTTTTGTAAATACTGCGTGACTTTGACGTATTTTAATATGTTGAATATCTAAGTTTACGCTGGAGAGGTTGCCATGGAAACGGGGCTGCAGCAAGTCACCTGACACTAAACTCAGTCTCTCGGTGCTGTTGTCGTCGCTGCTTTTAGGTAAGTTTAGTGCTTAAAATCACACAAGTATTACATATAACTGTTCCTTACTTGTAATTGACTCGTTTCTGTTGAATATTTACTTCGTATAAATGGTTTAATGTCTTCGAAAAAGTTCGTTAGCATCTCACAGATGAGGTATGCTAACTCTAGAGATTGAGCTCTTGTTTATGAAACTTTTTTTATTTTTATTTATTTATTTATTTTTTTTGCTGACAGATTGTCTGTGGGTTATTGGAAGTAGGCTCATTTATTGAACCTAAATGGCTGAAAACAAGTGAAAATGCTTCTTGATCTTGTAAGGTAAACACATACTGACAAAATTTGTTCTTTCAGGAGGACAGAAATAAAGCCCCCACAACAGAAGGGAAGCTCCAAGGTTTCAAAATGTCTGAATAGAGCTGCTGACAGAAGCAGGAAATACAGGTGAACCGAAGAAGCTCATAAAAATAACTTAATATGCATTTTTCACACAATATATTTAACCTATATAACCATGTGTCTGTTAAATTATTTTGCTAAATTAAATATTTATTATAGTAATTTTAAGAAGCTTTTCACAGCCAAATGTAACTACTTAACACTAAAAACATATTGTTATATAATTGTAGTATATTATGTATTCTTTTTTCTGCATTGTACCTGTACTTTAACTTGTTCAACCTTCTAATAAACCAGCAACTGCATACTAAATATTGTGGTCTCTGTGACAAATGTTTTGTTCCTAGATTCTTCCATGATGATGGCCTGTGGCACATCAGCAGACTCAGAGTGAACCTTCTTCTCCAAAGTGTTGTAAACCAATGATCTAGTAAGTAAAATATCAAACATACACTACTGTTTCGTAAGTTTTGGTATGGTAAAGTTGCTTCTGCCCACCACAGCTTTGTGTATTTTGATAAATAATACAGTTAAGCAGTAATATTGTAAAATTAATATAATTTAAAATGATTGTTCTCTATTTTAATATAGTTAGAGAACTAATTTATTTCTGTGATGCAAAGCTACATTTTCAGTATCTTTACTCCGGTCTTCAGGGTCACATGATCCTTCAGAAATCATTAATCATGTGTTTGAGTTTAAGCAAGAGGATATTTTGATGAATAAAAAAAGTTTTTTTTTTTTTTTTTTTTTTTTTTTTCATTTACAGCATTTATTTAGTTTCCTTTAACTTTTGATAATTGATAATAAGACATTGCATGATTTCTGAAGGATCATGTCACGCTGAAGACTGGAGTAAAGATGCTGAAAATGCAGCTTTGATAAAAAGAAATTAAGTTCACAATATATTCACAAAAATCAGTTAATTTGTAATAATATTTTACAATATTATTGTTTTTACTTCATTTTTGATCAAATAAATGCAGCCTTGGTGAGCAGAAGCATCTTATTTCTAAGACAAACTTTTGAAAGGTAGTGCACATTACAGTTATGATGTACCTCACACTTACAGGGCTAGTTCACCTAAAAATGAAAATTCTGTCATCAATTACTCATGCTCATGTTGTTCCAAACCCGTAAGACCTCCTTTCATCTTCTGAACACAATTTAAGATAGTTTTGATAAAATCCAAGAGCTTTCTGACCCTGCATAGACAGCAAGGGTACCACCATAGTCAAGACAGAGAAGGGCAGTAAAGACATTGTTGACATTGTCCATGTGACATCTGTGGTTCAACTGTAGTTTTATGAAACTCTAAGAGTAATTTTGTGCACAAAATAAACTAAATTGGTACTCTCGTAGCATCATAAAATGAAGGTTGAATCGCTGATGTCACATGGACTATTTTAATAATGCTTTTACTTCCCTTCTGTGTCTTGACCGTGGTAGGGCCCTTGCTGTATATGCAGGGTCAGAAAGCTCTCAGATTTCATCCAAAACATCTTAATTGGTGTTTTTAAGATGAACAAAGGTCTTACAGTTTTGGAATGACATGAGAGTGAGGAATTAATGACAGAATTTTCATATTTTGGTGAACTAACCCTTAAAATTATACTGTGGTATATGTAGTCCATTCCGTGTCTGTTCCCTGAATACTGAGGGCAAATAATATATTTACCAAGGGTTCTATAAAAATTCTTATTGTGATTAAACCAGATCACAATAAACACAAATACGGGCAACAGCAGCTATAGTACTTGGCCTGTAATGAGGTTACAAAACTCTGGACTATTGATAATAGTGAGAATGTATCAAAAGTCCACTAAAGTATATAAGCACATTTTTTGTATTTTATTCCTTAACTTTAAAATAGTCTTCCTGATAATGTCCAGGGGTCAGGTACAATCTTTTTGTTTAAATTAATTAATACACATTTTTAGCCAAGCATTCACATAACACATCTCATAACATTGCACTACAGTTATATGTAATTTAAATAACTCATCCTTTGTCTGAAATAATATGAACAGCTGCTATACTAATCTTTCTCCTTTTGCTTTCCTGTTTCTTTCTCTGGATGCCCATCCCAAGGTTACCAGAGGTTACGCCAGTTCTAGATCGAATCCAGCCTTACTTGTGAAGACTTCAGAAGACGGCAACACTCAAGTTTTCAGATGATGCCAACTGTACATGGACACACAAAACTGTGAAATATTATCCTTATATTGCCTTTAAGGGTATACATTTTCAAGCCGCTTTGTATTATTGCAGTGTTTCTAATATCTGTAAATCTGTTTACCTATAAATCCCTTTTTACTTATAAGCAACACTCTGCAGGATGACTCTTAATGAAATGATGAGTTTTGACAAAAACACTTTTTGCATCAACAAAATGACAAAATACTGTGTTTTCCGTCATGCAGCAGAGTTTTGCTCATAAATAAACTGGGGATCTCTGAGAAATCTTTTACATTAACAACTTTGTAACATACAAAGTGGATTGAAAATTGTTGACCTTACCCTTTAATAATGTTAAATGATTGTGTTTAACTGAACACTTCACTGGAGACTTTAGTAATGTTTTATCATAAAAGATTTTAAAATTTGTATCATATAACTTAAAACATTTTAACTGCTGTAGTGTTTGCTCATTTTTTTATTTTGTGTTCATGTAGCTCTTGTAATATTGTACATTGGTTTTTGCCATGAAGATAGATTAGATTCTGATGTGGCAATGAAAATAGATAATTACCTTTATCTTTGAGATTCTGTCATATGGACATTTTTTTGTTGCTAAAAGATCTTTCCCAGTAAGTCTCAGTCACCTCTGGCTGATTTTTTTTTTTTTTTTTTTTTTTTACATTGTAACCTTGGAACAATGCATTTTCTGTAAACCTACTTTGAAATGATAAGTATTATGAAATGTGTATATAATTATAGAGCAGTTAACCATGTTAACCATGATTTCAATAGCAAAACTGTAGCAACTATAGTAAACAAGTTTTTTTTTTTTTTTTTTTTTTGGTTCATAAGGTTTTGATGCCATGGTTCTACTATAGTTGAATTGTAGTAATACTAAAGTAAAACTGTGGTAAGCATGACTGTAGTAACCATAGTTTTTTAAAATCATAATAAATGTGGTTGCTATGGTTTTACTGCAAATACTATAGTAATGGTTAGTTTTGTACTTACTGTGGTTTTAATGCAACAGTCATTGTTAAACGGTTATTGTAGTAAAAATATTGATTTAGTTTTTACTATGGTTTTACTGCAAATGCTGTGGTTAATCCTTGAAAGAGTGAATGATTCTCATTTGTATGTCACTTTTGATACAAATATATCTGATAAATGTAAATGTATTTGTATGTTTAATGTCTGCCTTGAAAATATTAATAAACAAGCAACCGTTATTGAGAGTGGTGTCGTGTGTATTGTTTTATTATAAACCAGCGGCTCCTGCCGCGGGTGGTACGTGAGAATAGAAATGAGCAAAACGCCGGTGAACCGCGCCCACGCCGAGCAGCCGGGATTTAAAGCTGCATCGGCCGAATGTCGGCCGGAGTGTATTTGCGATTAAATGCCGACATCGCGGCGACGTCTTGCCGATTAGCAAACGACCTCGGAGCGACATCGCGCCGATGGAATTTTGTAAGTCGGGACGACGTCGGCCCAACGTATGTGTGCTATCTGGGTATGGTATTAACAGTAAAAAAATTACCAGCTTACAAAAAATAAGATAGGTTAGCACATTTTGTCAATTTTTTTTAAATGAGAGCCACGTTTTATAGAGTAACTTTTTTTTTAATGCTGAGCACTCAGGTGTTGTTTTTTGTTTTTTTCCCCTGGCACAGAGAGTTGAAGAATGTTCAACTTTGGGTAAAACACAACGCTAACTGTAGTCAGCTAACAAAATCACACAGGGATCGTACTGGTGCTTGAATTCCTTGAAAATGCTTGAATTTTAAATGTAGTGTTTTCAAGGTTTGAAAAATGCTTGGATTTTGGATACAGTGCTTGAAAGTGCAGTTGCATTGGTTTCATATTAATTCGCTTTCATTCTAAACAATTATTTTTTGTTATGCTTATGCTTTAATGCCTCTGATGGAACAGAGCGAGAGATAAGACATGCCGGGAGGTTGTTGCATGACAAATACAAATTATGTTTGAAATGAGAACTCTGGGCTCACAAAAACCGCCAGTCCGACATCCCTGGGCTATTTTAGTCAACTACCAAAATGTTTGACCGGACTGCCCGACAGGCTATCATAAAGTAGAGGGCTTAACTCCTTAATTTAGTTGTATCAAATTTAAGGGCATAAAAAGTTTGTTAATTTTAATAGAATATGAAAATACTAATTTATAATTAATAATAATTTAAAGAGGTCTTACATTTGGGGATGGAAAGACTAGAATCACGATAGGGCTGGATAAAACTTCAAAAGGCAATGATGCACACTTCAAAGTCAAAACGCGGCACGGATGTCTTTATATGAATATATCTGAAGAGAACCAACTGTCCTCAGAAACGTGTCGTGGGCACTGATTTATAATGAAGAACATTATATCATCATTATATAGATCAGTAGTCTTTGCCATTTTAATTACCATCCCTGGTAAAACTGCCTTAATGCTGCTTTGTGTACAGCTATTACTAGGGAAACCGTAATATTTCACCACCTTAGCATCCAAGATGTTAGTACTTAAAGATTACATGTAAATATATTGTATACAATTATTTTAGTTTTTTTGTTTACCTGGATGTAAGCACAGTGCAGTGTTAATGCTTAAACTGCATTTACAATGTTTAAAGTGGCTGACAATAATAAATATTGTTGGTCATTATGGTGGTACTTGGAAAGCCAGCTGTCGAGTCACAGCCCTGATGAATGTAAAAGCTGGGTATGGAGCACAAGACATTGAAAAAGCTGCAAGATGAGATGCAAATGGTATATTTTAGTAGTGTCAAAATTAGCAAAATAACATGTGGTTCATTTTTTCTAGATTACCACAGTAAAAATATTTAATGCAATAAAAACAGGGGCAGGGCTAGGGTTAGCCATCCCCATTTACAACTTTTGCCTCTGTCTATTTTATTTATTTTATGAGATGCAGAACGTCTTTACGAGCACATCAAACGAGAGGCGTTTCAAACACACACTAACTTCGCCTCCACGCCAGGCTCGACTCGGCCTGTATCATTTCATATCAAACTACAAAAGAAACTATGTGCATGCAATGTCATATGTCATTGGTTAAGGAATTAAGTTCCAAAAAAGGGGATTAAGCTGCCTTAAAACTGTGCATGACATAAGTTCTATATGCATCACATTAAAAACATCTATGAAATTGTAAAAACTGTCCTGAGGCTCCCCAGCATCATCTCCCTCATCTAAATCACCCCATTACACTCTCAGCTCTTCCATAGAGACTAAGTAAAAAAAAAAAACAAAAAAAAAAACTAAAAGGTCATGTACAGCAGACGTATTTAAATAACAACAGCTGTTTTGATGTGTTAATCCAAAAAAAAAAAGACATTAACTTTTGTAGCTTTAAGGATTTCTTTAAAAATGTATTTAGAATTAGTATTTGATAACTTTATAAAATTTTTGTACATATCTGCTGAAGGGCACAGGTAGCTAAATATTTAACTTATTATAATGGGTTTATTTTAGTGGTGGGCCGTTATCGGCGTTAACGTGCTGCGTTAACGTGAAACTCTTATCGCATATAAAAAAAATATCGCCGTTAATCTATTCTCAAATTTGGGTTGGGAGCTGGGTCTAAACTACGCAAGCTATGATGACTTTCACCTTCACGTCCGTACGTTTAAGTCTCCTCCGCCAAAACACAGACGGGATCGCGTCGTCCTTCATTCATAAAAACCGAATCTACTATAGCGAAATGCCACGTAAATTCGTCGTTTTTTGGATTCATAAATCAAATGTTGGTCAGTCACTTAATTCAAATCGCGATATGGACTAGTGTCTGTGAAAACTGAAATGCAAAAAGACCGTTTTAATATGAATCCGATAGGTTCGTTTGCTGTGTGTTTGCATTGCGGAGACGAGCTTTTACTACACGGAGTACTCGCATACTGAAACACACGTGACGCTCCCGGTAATGTTTGGCATTTTCATCTCACATGAACAGATAAACTCAATCTCCCAAACTGCTGTGAGTGTCACTTTTACCGTTTCATTTGAGAAAACTAGCATCATATCAAACTGTATGACACAGAAACTTCACGGCAACCTGTCAAAATAAAAGTACGGTGTAACATGTAATGGGCTGGGTAGGTGTTGACGTTAAAAAAACACAATCTAATAGGTAGAAAAAATAATTTCATTGTTAGTTAGTTAGTAAAAACAAGTACATCTAATTGAACAATTTATTTTCATCAACAAATTATCATAGAACAGCTTTATGAGTTGTATGATCCATTCTCAAAGACTTTAAGTCATTATTTGGGAAACACACATATTCTGAATGCCTTCAGCAGAATTCAAATTAGCCATTTTAATCTAGATTAATTCCAAGATTTAATCTAGATTAATCTAGATTAAAAAAATTAATCTATGCCCACCCCTAGTTTATTTGAAAGTTATTTTTTTAAAGTCTAATAAATATTAAAATTGATAGCGCTCAATTATACTGTAATGTTGAATGCCTATAGTCAACGGTAAAACATTAAAGCAATAGTTCACCCAAAAATGAAAATTTGATGTTTATCTGCTTCCCCTCAGGGCATCCAAGATGTAGGTGACTTTGTTTCTTCAGCAGAACACAAATGACGATTTTTGACGAAAACCGGTGCAGTCGGTCAGCCTCATAATGGCAGTGGATGGGCACCAGACCTTTGAAAGTAAGAAAAAAACATGCACAGACAATTCCAAATTACACCCTGCGGCTCGTGACGATACATTGATGTCCTAAGACACGAAACGATCGGCTTTTGTGAGAAACTGAACAATATTTATATCCTTTTTTACCTTTGATGCACAGCCACGTCCATCTGTCGTGACCACGAGATTGTCATCCGGCTTGTTACATGTGAACGCGCTCTGGTGTAGAATACGCAAAAAGGGGAAATCAGCGATAAAAAACAATTCCGGATCAGTTCATGCAAGCAAACGTAATCTTTTACCTTTAAATCGGTTTGAACAATCAGCATATAGAAAGTAATTACCATTTTGAATAGCCGCGATACCCAAAATCTCTGTGCACTGTGTAAACAATGAGTGATAAATACACGCGACAGATGGCTTCCGGCGTTTGCGTATTCTACACCAGAGCGCTATACGAGTAACGAGCCGGATGATGAACTCGTGCTCATGACAGATGGACGTGGCTGTGCATCAAAGGTAAAAAAAAATTATATAAATACTGTTAAGTTTCTCACAAAAACCGATTGTTTCGTGTCTTAGGACATCAATGTATCAACACGAGCCGCAGGGTGTAATGTGGATTTGTCTGTGCATGTTTTTTGTTACTTTCAAAGGTTTGGTGCCATCCACTGCCATTAAATCACTAACAGACTGCACCGGTTTGAGTTAAAAATCTTTGTTTGTGTTCTGCTGAGGAAACAAAGTCACCTACATCTTGGATACCCTGAGGGGAAGCAGATAAACATCAAATTTTCATTTCTGGGTGAACTATCCCTTTAAGGAGAATTTTTTATAGAGACATTAGTATTGCTAACAGTGAAAGAAGCCATTAAACAAATATTAAAAATATATTTAAATAAGATGATTCATAATAAAAAAATAAATCATACAAACATACCTTCTTCTTGAGAGCACCCATCCATGTCCAGGTCAACAGTCTCTAAAAAAAGTAATAGAATATGAATGAGTCAGAAAGCTGAAACTGTGGTCAACTTTGCAAAAGTAGTCAAAAATAATACATAAATAGCAAAACAGACGGTCTTAAATGGTCCAGTTATAGTCAATTATAACTATAAAACCTGCTCTCCCCATCAGTATGTTAAAGGAGAAGCACACTTCCAGAACAATAGACAAATACATATAAATATAATTACAAATGCTTGTACTCTTATTCAATTCGATTATACTAAACTTGATTTTGCTACTCAATTCAAATTCTATACACTTCTCTAAAAGAGAATGATTTACAGATGGACAATCCTATCCTTTAAGGAAATTTTAAATAAAAAAGGCTTAATACCAGTCACATCAAGCTGAATTTCATCCAGATTCTTCCCTTTGAACTCTCCTAGCCGTCCCTTTTCCAAAGCTAAAAGAACTTTGCTAATTTTAGCAAGCTGGAGGGTTCCTTCTGGAAGACGGTAGTGCTTTCTGTGGACCTCAATGTTGTGGCCAAGGAAATCTGCCAACTGGTCGAGTTCTGTTGTTTTCAGGTTGAGAACGGTCGACAGAGTAGCAATGTGTTTCCTTAGTTTTGTCGAAGTTAGCGCTTTTGGATGTTTGATGTCATCACATTCGTTCACAAACTGCCTAATGCAATCAGAACCCCTCAAATAATGGACAGAGTGCGGCAATGCAAACAAGTAGCAGTTTTCTTTCAGCACTCCACATTCTTCTCGCTTCTCAGTCAAAGCATCAAGGGATTCCCTCATGACTGGAGTAAGGAGAACAGGGACTTTCCTTCCTCGCTTTCCTACTATGGCAATCCGGACAAAATGTTTGCAAAGCTTCTGCTCGAGCGCTGTAAGGGCCAGGTTAACATCTTGGTGAGTTTCTGATGTGTCCTTTGACAGGTACACAGACAAGGGCATTCGGGATACCTCTCCTGCTCTACGGCGGTTGAAGAGAATAACTTGTGCCAAGGTCACTTTAGCAAGGTCCTTCCAGTTTAAGGGAGAAGGATTTTCTCGCAGGGCATCAAGTTGTGTCTGCTGTTTCTCAGACAAATGGGAATGAAGTTTTTGGACATCTTGTGTGAACGGTAGAATTTGAGGAGAATTCCACTTGGTCTGATTAAGCTGAGTTAATGCTTGGCTCGCAATGTCAAATTTCCAACTCTCTTGATATAGCAGTGCAAATTCTTCAGCGTCTTTGGCTGTCTGTTGATCTTTCGTCTTTAATCCTTCAGATTTGATAAACATGGCCAATGCATGTAAGCCATGCCCAACTTTGCGAGCAAGCGATGGACGTTGATATTTTCCAGTTTTGTCACTGAATCCAGCGAGGCATCTTGCAGCCCTAACAACATGACTGTATTTTTCAGGTTTTATGAGTTCTTTGATGGACTTCACGTGTGTCATCTTTTTAGCTTCCAGTACCAGCCTGGCAAGCTCTCTCAGTTTTTGTCGAATATATTGGTGTTGGCTAATTACATTTTCATTCTTGTTGAACAGTCTGAATCCATATTCAAGAATGCAGCGGTCTTCCTTAATTGCAACGGCGACCTCATCCTGATTCATTTCATTTAAGAACTTCCAGTATGTGTCGCTAAGTCCAGTTGGAGCAGGTTCAGCAAACGCACACAGCGCTTGAACTCTTGTTTTACCTCGCTTGGAAGACTTGCCCTGAGGCTTGAAATTGCAGACTTGAAAATGTCGCCACATGACTCTTTTTCTGAAGAGCCCAAAGCAGTAAACACAGTGCATAAATTCTTGTCCTTCAGTTTTTTTTTTGGGTTGCTTCCACGGGATGAGTTTGCCTTGCCGGCTCTCCAAAACTTCAACATTATGTTCAAAGTTCCCCTTGTTTCGTATATAATCTAATTGCAGCCTCCTTTCTTTTGAGTTCTTTGGCAAACTCAATGCCTTCGCAACCTCGACCACATCACTGTGTCTACGCGACAAGTGCCTTGACATTTTTTGAACTACTTGGCCACAATACAAGCAATGATGTTTCTTGTTATATCTTCTAGAACCATCCTCCTTTTTCAAAACTGGATTAACATAGACGGATGGCTCTTCTTCAAGCGGAACTGAAATGCTCATCTCTTTGTTACTATATGTTCGCGCTGTTGTTTTCTCTCTGCTTCTTTCATCTCTGCTATTGGAAAATCTGCAATCTTGCACTGAGTCTTGACTTGTTTCAAATCTTCTCTGACCTGAAGACTCACACCTGCTCTGACTGGATGACTCACTTCTGCTCTGACTTGAAGACTGAAATTGACTCTGACTTGACTTGCTTCTGCTCTGTGTAATAGCTGACTTTTGTTTATTTTTCAGTGATAACTCCAAGCTGCAGTCACTGCTATCCCCTGTGCTTTCTTCCCTGGGATCTGGGATATACTCATCCTCGCTATCGCCACACGAGTCATCTGATTCTACAAGATGCCTTTGAATCTTTAAAAAATAAATAAAGTTAACAGGATTAGTCTCTCCAAAATGAAGGGAAAAAAAAGACTCACCTACAACACAAATGACTACGGTTCATCAGAGCACAAATGAATAGTTTTGGATGTGAAGAGACAGAATGGAAATGGACAGCATTTAAGTCATTTAGGCAAGATAATAAAAGTCCATATTAGAAATATTTTAACAATGATGTGTTATTTTAACATGAGTGATCTGATGAGCTTGATACAGTGAGGAAAAACAATATTTAATCCTCTGCATGTTTGCCCACTAACAAAGAAATGATCAGTGGTATAATGTTAACGGTAGGCTAATTTGAACAGTGAGAGACAAAACAAAATTCAGAAAAAAAACTCATAAAAATTAGGACTCCACTTTTTGAAATTCATTTTTCTTATGTTATTCTGTCTCTCACTGTTAAAATCAACCAATACATTTATAGACCAACCATTTATTTGCCAGTGGGTGAACATACAAAGTCAGCAGGGAATATAATTGATTTAAATATTTTTTTCAAATAACTTTTTTCTTTATGTAATGAAAGTTTATAACGGACAAACACACAAGCGTTAAAACTGTTGGTTGCCATCAATTTCCATTCATCATGTCTCTTAACATCTAAGTTTATTTTCTTAGTTGTATTTACGAGCAATGAAATTTATGCATATATGAAAGTTATTTGAGAGTTCTTTTAATACATTAGTACGATAAACTGACTAAAACTGTCAACTGCATGACATTCATTCTTTAAGGAAGCTAGGTAAAAATTTATTACAAGTAAATTAAATAAGAAATAAACTAGTAATTAAAAATTAGACCAAGGGACTAAAAACATTGAGAACACCAACCATTAAGTGACAAAGCATGAAAAAAAAATCACTTACAGGACGGAGAAAGCTTCTCTTTGGTCTTTCTAGAGCCATTTCCATCTTGGGAGTGGCAATCTCATCTGTGCTGTCATCACTTGGAACAGAAAAATCTGGTACCTTGTCCATCTGCCAAAAGGGAGTTAGGTCATGCTAGGATTGTTCACATTCTATCAAAATCATTTACAACAAAAATATTTTGGTAGAAATTAACTGTCAAATAGTTGGTACCAGAGCTTAAGAGGCATACCAAAATGCTTTTTGTCATCCTCAGCTTTGAAACAACTTCGCTGTCTGATTGCGAACTGGAATCCTCATCAGTTTCATCTACTATACTTTCACTCGAGTCAAACAGAGGCTCAGAATAATCAGGAACCGCATCCATCTGCCAAAAAGAGTGATTTTAATATATGGTTATACATTTTTGCTCACACTATTAAAATCAGCCACAGGCAAATGATGTTTGAGCCATTTACATAAACTTTACACAAGAATTTTAAGTACTGCATCGGAGGAATACCTGAATGTTTCCATTCCTTGTCTTCTGTTGAACAACACCAGAGGGTGGAGAGGTAGGGTTGTCTTTATCCTCATCAGTCTCATCACTTTCTGAATAATTTACTAGGCCAAACCCTCCAGTAAACACCTGAATATAATTAAACATATGTATTAAGAGTTAACTGGAACCATATATGTATAAGCAGTGTACTAATTTAGCACAAACACTTGGGCAAGAACCTAATAACAACAACATTTATCTAGTTTGACAGAGTGAACGGCCATCTAAAGTTGAGTCAGTTTAGCTTCATTTCTATAGCGCTTTATACAATAAAAATAGTTTTGAAGCAGCTTTTCATTGATCAGCTTGAATCATGGAATTATATATTTCCTGTTGAAGTCAGTTCCTTCTCAGTTCTGTCTATTGAGAAGATAATTATTAAATTTGTTTAGTTTGTCAAATCAAATCATTTTAATTCTTCTTAAATACTGTCATTGTTTAGTGTTGAACAATTGTCAGTCAGTTGTCACTGTTCAGCTGTTTAGTTTTTGATTCAGTTCTGCCTAAAAACGGTATAAATATCAATATAACGGAAAATACTTTAAACATGATGAATAAATGAGACTTCAACATTGGGGTGTTTATGAATCTGAAAGAAAACAGAGCCAAACAGCATTCCACAGAAGCTAGAGAAAAAGTCACACAAATGCAGATCAGGGAAAAGGCAATGTATAAGTGTTTTAATTTCCCACTGAGAACAACTGGAATAGAAAGTGGAAGCTACAGTACACCATCCAAGTACTAAAGAAGTTCAATGTTAAATCAGATAAGCCACAAAAATGCCAACAATTACAATTAAATAGCTAAATGTTCTTTCCTAGAGCTAACAGCTAGTGTCACAGCAACATTTAATATCGTGCAATGGATTACATCTAAAATACTCAACCTGAACATGTAGCAGCTTGTAAAGTGTTGAATTCTACCTGCAATAAGTTCAGTTTAAATAATGACAGGTGCTGTTCCAATTAATTAAAATCACTTTGAATGAGATCCATACGTGAGGGCCCCATAAGGCCAAGACTAGAAATGTGTGTGTGTGTGTATAAGGACCCCATAAGGCCAAGACTAGAAATGTGTGTGTGTGTATAAGGACCCCATAAGGCCAAGACTAGAAATGTGTGTGTATAAGGACCCCATAAGGCCAAGACTAGAAATGTGTGTGTGTGTGTGTGTGTGTGAACTTAACTGTAAAATCATTACTTTGGGTTGAGGGCCCCATAAGGCCAAGACTAGAAATGTGTGTGTGACGCTTAACCTGACAGAAACCTTTCTAGTTTTACTGTCCTGCTGCGCACTAACTGTTTCCTCAATCAGAACTCTAACATATCACCCAATGATGATAAACATAGTGTAAACCTGTTTCTTTAATAGAAACTATGAAATCTAAGAGCTCAATAGTTTGAGATGATTGTCTACATTACTCTTTTACCTGTGTGATTTCATCATCCATTTTGGGGTCATCATTGGATGGGTGATCTGTTGGGGACGAGTCGGTCTGTAGAGCAGAAGACTGCTTCTTTGGACCCTGCAAATCAGACAAAAACAGAACAAGAACCTGTGAAGAACTGACAAGTGTAATGTATTCAGGCATTTACAAGAGACACATGTTATCTCATAGTCTCTCAACTAGCATATAGTTGAAATCTAAACCCATTTACAGATCCTTCCTAGAGCTAACAGCTAGTGTCACAGCATCATTTAATATCGTGCAATGGATTACATCTAAAATACTCAACCTGAACATGTAGCAGCTTGTAAAGTGTTGAATTCTACCTGCAATAAGTTCAGTTTAAATAATGACAGGTGCTGTTCCAATTAATTAAAATCACTTTGAATGAGATCCATACGTGAGGGCCCCATAAGGCCAAGACTAGAAATGTGTGTGTATAAGGACCCCATAAGGCCAAGACTAGAAATGTGTGTGTGTGTGTATAAGGACCCCATAAGGCCAAGACTAGAAATGCGTGTGTGACGCTTAACCTGACAGAAACCTTTCTAGTTTTACTGTCCTGCTGCACACTAACTGTTTCCTCAATCAGAACTCTAACATATCACCCAATGATGAAAAACATAGTGTGAACCTGTTTCTTTAATAGAAACTATGAAATCTAAGAGCTCAATAGTTTGAGATGATTGTCTACATTACTCTTTTACCTGTGTGATTTCATCATCCATTGTGTAAACCTGTTTCTTTAATAGAAACTATGAAATCTAAGAGCTCAATAGTTTGAGATGATTGTCTACATTACTCTTTTACCTGTGTGATTTCATCATCCATTTTGGGGTCATCATCGGATGGGTGATCTGTTGGGGACGAGTCGGTCTGTAGAGCAGAAGACTGCTTCTTTGGACCCTGCAAATCAGACAAAAACAGAACAAGAACCTGTGAAGAACTGACAAGTGTAGTGTATTCAGGCATTTACAAGAGACACATGTTATCTCATAGTCTCTCAACTAGCATATAGTTGAAATCTAAACCCATTTACAGATCCTTCCTAGAGCTAACAGCTAGTGTCACAGCATCATTTAATATCGTGCAATGGATTACATCTCAAATACTCAACCTGAACATGTAGCAGCTTGTAAAGTGTTGAATTCTACCTGCAATAAGTTCAGTTTAAATAATGACAGGTGCTGTTCCAATTAATTAAAATCACTTTGAATGAGATCCATACGTGAGGGCCCCATAAGGCCAAGACTAGAAATGTGTGTGTGTATAAGGACCCCATAAGGCCAAGACTAGAAATGTGTGTGTGTGTATAAGGACCCCATAAGGTCAAGACTAGAAATGCGTGTGTGACGCTTAACCTGACAGAAACCTTTCTAGTTTTACTGTCCTGCTGCACACTAACTGTTTCCTCAATCAGAACTCTAACATATCACCCAATGATGATAAACATAGTGTGAACCTGTTTCTTTAATAGAAACTATGAAATCTAAGAGCTCAATAGTTTGAGATGATTGTCTACATTACTCTTTTACCTGTGTGATTTCATCATCCATTTTGGGGTCATCATCGGATGGGTGATCTGTTGGGGACGAGTCGGTCTGTAGAGCAGAAGACTGCTTCTTTGGACCCTGCAAATCAGACAAAAACAGAACAAGAACCTGTGAAGAACTGACAAGTGTAGTGTATTCAGGCATTTACAAGAGACACATGTTATCTCATGTAAAAACAGTCTCTCAACTAGCATATAGTTGAAATCTAAACCCATTTACAGATCCTTCCTAGAGCTAACAGCTAGTGTCACAGCAAGATTTAATATCGTGCAATGGATTACATCTAAAATACTCAACCTGAACATGTAGCAGCTTGTAAAGTGTTGAATTCTACCTGCAATAAGTTCAGTTTAAATAATGACAGGTGCTGTTCCAATTAATTAAAATCACTTTGAATGAGATCCATACGTGAGGGCCCCATAAGGCCAAGACTAGAAATTTGTGTGTATAAGGACCCCATAAGGCCAAGACTAGAAATGTGTGTGTGTGAACTTAACTGTAAAATCATTACTTTGGGTTGAGGGCCTCATAAGGCCAAGACTAGAAATGTGTGTGTGACGCTTAACCTGACAGAAACCTTTCTAGTTTTACTGTCCTGCTGCACACTAACTGTTTCCTCAATCAGAACTCTAACATATCACCCAATGATGAAAAACATAGTGTGAACCTGTTTCTTTAATAGAAACTATGAAATCTAAGAGCTCAATAGTTTGAGATGATTGTCTACATTACTCTTTTACCTGTGTGATTTCATCATCCATTTTGGGGTCATCATTGGATGGGTGATCTGTTGGGGACGAGTCGGTCTGTAGAGCAGAAGACTGCTTCTTTGGACCCTGCAAATCAGACAAAAACAGAACAAGAACCTGTGAAGAACTGACAAGTGTAATGTATTCAGGCATTTACAAGAGACACATGTTATCTCATAGTCTCTCAACTAGCATATAGTTGAAATCTAAACCCATTTACAGATCCTTCCTAGAGCTAACAGCTAGTGTCACAGCATCATTTAATATCGTGCAATGGATTACATCTCAAATACTCAACCTGAACATGTAGCAGCTTGTAAAGTGTTGAATTCTACCTGCAATAAGTTCAGTTTAAATAATGACAGGTGCTGTTCCAATTAATTAAAATCACTTTGAATGAGATCCATACGTGAGGGCCCCATAAGGCCAAGACTAGAAATGTGTGTGTGTATAAGGACCCCATAAGGCCAAGACTAGAAATGTGTGTGTGTGTATAAGGACCCCATAAGGTCAAGACTAGAAATGTGTGTGTGACGCTTAACCTGACAGAAACCTTTCTAGTTTTACTGTCCTGCTGCACACTAACTGTTTCCTCAATCAGAACTCTAACATATCACCCAATGATGATAAACATAGTGTGAACCTGTTTCTTTAATAGAAACTATGAAATCTAAGAGCTCAATAGTTTGAGATGATTGTCTACATTACTCTTTTACCTGTGTGATTTCATCATCCATTTTGGGGTCATCATTGGATGGGTGATCTGTTGGGGACGAGTCGGTCTGTAGAGCAGAAGACTGCTTCTTTGGACCCTGCAAATCAGACAAAAACAGAACAAGAACCTGTGAAGAACTGACAAGTGTAGTGTATTCAGGCATTTACAAGAGACACATGTTATCTCATGTAAAAACAGTCTCTCAACTAGCATATAGTTGAAATCTAAACCCATTTACAGATCCTTCCTAGAGCTAACAGCTAGTGTCACAGCAAGATTTAATATCGTGCAATGGATTACATCTAAAATACTCAACCTGAACATGTAGCAGCTTGTAAAGTGTTGAATTCTACCTGCAATAAGTTCAGTTTAAATAATGACAGGTGCTGTTCCAATTAATTAAAATCACTTTGAATGAGATCCATACGTGAGGGCCCCATAAGGCCAAGACTAGAAATTTGTGTGTATAAGGACCCCATAAGGCCAAGACTAGAAATGTGTGTGTGTGTATAAGGACCCCATAAGGTCAAGACTAGAAATGTGTGTGTGTGAACTTAACTGTAAAATCATTACTTTGGGTTGAGGGCCTCATAAGGCCAAGACTAGAAATGTGTGTGTGACGCTTAACCTGACAGAAACCTTTCTAGTTTTACTGTCCTGCTGCACACTAACTGTTTCCTCAATCAGAACTCTAACATATCACCCAATGATGAAAAACATAGTGTGAACCTGTTTCTTTAATAGAAACTATGAAATCTAAGAGCTCAATAGTTTGAGATGATTGTCTACATTACTCTTTTACCTGTGTGATTTCATCATCCATTGTGTAAACCTGTTTCTTTAATAGAAACTATGAAATCTAAGAGCTCAATAGTTTGAGATGATTGTCTACATTACTCTTTTACCTGTGTGATTTCATCATCCATTGTGTAAACCTGTTTCTTTAATAGAAACTATGAAATCTAAGAGCTCAATAGTTTGAGATGATTGTCTACATTACTCTTTTACCTGTGTGATTTCATCATCCATTTTGGGGTCATCATTGGATGGGTGATCTGTTGGGGACGAGTCGGTCTGTAGAGCAGAAGACTGCTTCTTTGGACCCTGCAAATCAGACAAAAACAGAACAAGAACCTGTGAAGAACTGACAAGTGTAGTGTATTCAGGCATTTACAAGAGACACATGTTATCTCATAGTCTCTCAACTAGCATATAGTTGAAATCTAAACCCATTTACAGATCCTTCCTAGAGCTAACAGCTAGTGTCACAGCAACATTTAATATCGTGCAATGGATTACATCTAAAATACTCAACCTGAACATGTAGCAGCTTGTAAAGTGTTGAATTCTACCTGCAATAAGTTCAGTTTAAATAATGACAGGTGCTGTTCCAATTAATTAAAATCACTTTGAATGAGATCCATACGTGAGGGCCCCATAAGGCCAAGACTAGAAATGTGTGTGTGTATAAGGACCCCATAAGGCCAAGACTAGAAATGTGTGTGTGTGTGTATAAGGACCCCATAAGGTCAAGACTAGAAATGCGTGTGTGACGCTTAACCTGACAGAAACCTTTCTAGTTTTACTGTCCTGCTGCACACTAACTGTTTCCTCAATCAGAACTCTAACATATCACCCAATGATGATAAACATAGTGTGAACCTGTTTCTTTAATAGAAACTATGAAATCTAAGAGCTCAATAGTTTGAGATGATTGTCTACATTACTCTTTTACCTGTGTGATTTCATCATCCATTTTGGGGTCATCATCGGATGGGTGATCTGTTGGGGACGAGTCGGTCTGTAGAGCAGAAGACTGCTTCTTTGGACCCTGCAAATCAGACAAAAAAAAAGTAAATTTCTGTGTGTGTGTGTATATATATATATATATATATATATATATATATATATATATATATATATATATATATATACACACACACACACCCAAAAAAGTAGTTGTGTTAGTCTAACTCACCTTGTTACGCCATGGCCATTGTGCATCACCATAGTTATATTCAATTTCACTTCCGATTTCAATTCTTTTCATGGCAAATAGACACAAATGGGGCCTGTTATTTACTATGATTTTTTTCATAGAGCAGTTGGGAGATTTGTGATTGTCATTGCATAGTCTTCCCAGAGAGCCATCTTCTTTGGATGCATCAATACTAAAAGGTATAAAAAAAACTTTGTAAGTTCATTTAAAGAAAAACCCTTTAAATATTTAAATATCATGTGCACAAATGGTCAGATTACACGAAAGAGACATTTAAATTACACATCAACTGTAACTGTAAGACATACAAAGCAGAAAGTCCTAATCAACAAAAGTGCTTATCATCAGCCTAAAATGTTAAAGTCGCCCTGTAGTGAAACTCAAGTTTTGAATGTTGATAATGTACAGCATATTGCTCCAAATACCATTGCGGAGTATATTAACTTAAAACTGCCGAGGACCACAGAACAGACAGAAAAACATTAAAATCACCCATAGAATTGAGTACACAGGGGCTGTATTATCGGAATTAACTGCTGATTATGCTTTTGCTCATTAACTATTCAGAAGTGTGTTGCATGGCATACATGTTTCCCAGATGTCTCAAAACATGCATCTGTACATACTTACCACCAGTGACGTTGCTGCCACTCAAAATCAAATAGAAATGTACTCTGTAACTCTGTGTAGTGTCTCGCCTGGAATTCCTCTGCAGCAACGAGTTCCCCCTTGTATTCCAAGACAAAAGCTCCCGGTTCAACAGGCTGGTTAGCAAATACTCCTCTACCTATAAAGACATAATTAGAAAGACACTTAATTTGGGGAAAAAGTTGTTGCCTTGACACTTTTGGAGGTGAAACTAGGGATTCAGAGTATTAACCGAATGTAAACAAATAGGAAAGAAAGAAAGAAAGAAAGAAAACTCTACTAATTTACCATTTCCAACTACAATGGTATACATTATTATGTAAGTGTATGCAAATGAGAGGTACTGATAAATTCACATCAACATACCTTTGTTTCTATCTATATATCTTTCCACAAACTCTGGTTTGTCACATGAAGACAAAATATAGGTCCTTGCTTCGTCAGCAGGCCGTATCCTCTTTCTTCTTTTGGACATTATAGCTTTTTATAAAATAAAATACAGACACATCCACAAAGAAAAAGTATGAATTTAGCATGAGAGACAAAAAACAAGCAAATTCAAGTCATTAATATTCAAGTGGAGCTGTCACTGGCATTAATGTATCAACTAACATAATCAACAATACATATATTAAAGCATTAATTAATCTTAACTAATGTTAATTATATTAAAATACAGTCGTTCATTGTTAGGTCAAGTTAATTCACAGAACATTATTTAATGTTAACAAGCACAACTTTTGATTTTAATAATGCATTAGTAGATATTGAAATTTACATTAAGATTAATAAATGCTGTAGTAGTATTGTTCTTCTTAGTTCATGTTAACAAAAGTAACTAACTAATGAAACTTACTGTAAAGTGTTACCAAAAAATACGTAGTCAAATTATCAACTGCAATAAAACATGCTTCTTTCTTCTGCTGTCAACACCATTATTAGTCTAGAGATAAGATTAGCAAGCTAACGCTAGCGATCTGAATAAACTAGCACATCATTATTATTAACCATCAATTTCATACGTTACGAAACGGAGAAAGCATTTGAACGAAACTACATCATGTACAAAGTCAAATAACATAAACCTACCTGTTATTCACCTGAAGAGATTCTTCCGTTTACATCCACTTGAAAATGCAGAAATCCAGAAAAGTCCGTCTTTCCATGTGCTATTAACAACGAGCGATCTCAGTACAATGGTCACTTTACTTCATTAAGCACCATTCTACTGATATGAGTAGGAATTGACACAAAACTACATCAAATGTACAGTCAAATAATATAAACCTAACTTACCTGCTGCTCTCAAGAAGAGTGAAGTTCGTCTGTTCGACGTTAAACCGCATTGAACTTCCGGTTGATAACGTGCGTAACCGAATATAAACGACCCCTCCCTTTCCGTGAACTATTAGCAATTAGCCGTGTGATTAAAAAGGTTTTTCATTAAGCATCGTTCTGTTGATATGGGTAGTAATTGACACGAAACTCAAATGCAGTAAAATAATATAAACCTACCTGTTGCTCACATTAAGTATTTTTTCCCTTGGTACAGAGTTGAAACACGTTAAATTATAGATGTAAAATAAGGAATTAACACTGTCAATCACAGAAACTAAACAGCTCCTCCCTTTCCGTGAGCTAAAATAACACACACTTCCGGTATTGTGTATCTGCGGCACTACCGCACTTTGAGATATGGGGGCGATAGAGAGCGCAAACACACATACACACAGAACCATACTTTGTCACCTTGTGGGGAAAGTGAAAAAAAGGCATGAGACACACCAGGAGAGGCTTATGAGGCTGTTTAAATGAAAATCGGTGTGGGGCCCACTATTTTGGGCCCCACAAGGCTGTTGGACCCCACACTGTTGGTGGGCTCCTTGTCACCGGGCCCAACAAAGTAAGAAATACAAGTACACACACACACACACACACACACACACACACACACACACACACACACACACACACACACACACACGTTGGGTTTACATGTTTTATGGGGACATTCCATAGGCGTAATGGTTTTCATACTGTACAAACCGTACTTTCTATCGCCCTACACCTACCCTACACCTAAACCTAGCCCTCACAGGAGATTGTGCATACTTTTACTTCATCAAAAAAAATTCATTGTGCATGATTTATAAGCCTGTTTCCTCATGGGGACCTAAGAAATGTCCCCACAAGGTCAAAATCTACTGGTATTCCTATCCTTGTGGGGACATTTGGTCCCCACAACGTGATGAATACCAGGTACACACATACACACACACACACACACACACACACACACACACACACACACACACACACACACACACACGTTTCGTTTAGAGAAGTTTAACGATGATTACTTTCATTTCTGAGAACCCCAGAAATGTGAACAATTTGCGGAACATTTACCAGCCCTAGGTCATCCAAGATGAAGATGGGTTTGTATCTTTGGGATTATTGTGAAGTTTTTATCAGCTCATTCTGACGGCACGCATTCACTGCAGAGGATTCATTGCTGGATCCGTTTTTTCAAATCTGTTCTGAACAAACTTGGATGACCTGACGGTGAGCAAATTGTCTGCGAATTTACAGTACGTTTGGGGTTGAACCATTTCTTTTTGTGTTGTAAGAAATGCAGTTATTTAATCTTTAAAGACTCTTATGGAAGTCTGCCACTAAATAAAAAAATAAAAAGATAACTTTGAGTTTTCAATCTCACAATTCAGACTTCTTTTCTCAGAATTGCAAGAATTGCAAACTCGAAATAAACTCACAATTGTGAGAAAAAAAGTCAGAACTGTAAGTTAATATCATGCAATTCTAAGAAATAAAGTCAGAATTGTGAGATATAATTGTTCTGCAATTATCAATTATCAATTATAATTGTTCTGTTTATATCTCAATTCTGAGAAAATTTTTTGAATTGTCAGAAAAAGTCACAATTCTGAGATAAAGAGGCAGAATTGCGAGATATAAACTCGCAGCTGTGAGGAAAAAAGTCAGAATTGCAAATTATAAACTTGCAATTGTGAGAAAAAGAGTCAGAATTGCAAGTTTACATCTTAATTCTGAGAAAAAATTTTGAATTGTCACAAATAGTCATGTAAGGGAATTAAGTACATTTAATTTAGCTCAAAGGGAATCGAATATGATTCAATAGGGAATTTGAACAGACTCGCTGTTTTACGGCTGTTCAGAGTCGACCCGCGATTCATTAAACGAGCCATGTAACAGAAACTCTGCAATGGATATTACTATCCAGAATATAGTGAAAACAGTATATATTAGCACAGTAGCAAAATCGGCAGTTTAAGACATTAACTTGTAAGCACAAAACACAAGATACTTATCTTTTCTAATAAAAATATGATTTTATTGGATAAACCTAACACATACAAACTAATTTAACATAAACACACGCATTCACACAGGTTGCAGAAAGAGAAAGTGAGGAAAGAATGAGTTTAAAGGAATGAAAATATGAAGTCCCAAGTTTATAGCAATATGTGTAATTGCTTAGACCTGAACAACCATAAATCACTTAATTAACCCTCGTATTGAGTCTCTCAAAGAGGTTATTAAACTTTATATCAAATGCACCAGTTCAGTTAGAACCTGGAGGTTACTTGTGTTGCCTTTTTCTGTGCCGAGGGAATTCCTTTCGCGCGTCGCTCCAGAAAGGGGGCCTTCCTGAGGTTGCTGATTGGTTGGTTCTGTGGTCCTTTGTGAAGTCTTGGGCGTTGGCTTGGCTGAGGATGCGAGTTGTGCGCTGTTAAAGTTCAGGTCAGCAAAGACGTTTGGGTCGGTCGCGGCTTGCACAAAACTTAACAAGAACACGAAACTCTCAACGAAAAGAAATAAAAGAATTAAAGTAAAAGACAGGAGTGTAATGATCTCCTCATGTTTCCTTTAGAGGAGCAGCTGGCATGCAGGCCAGGCAGCGTCGAAATGCGGCGGCACGCAGCCGTAGAGTAAGAGAGCAAGGGTATGGAGTAAGAGCGTAAGAGAAGAGTAAGAGGGAGATTTGATGGTGTCCTGGGTATTTAAACTCAGCTTTTTGACACATCCCAAATGGTGTCTTGACCAATTAGAACATTGTCCTAAGTCAGGGTACTGCTGGTTTCTCCTCCCAACCATAAATCAACAATGTTATCTTATCAGTCCCGTGGTCCCACCTTTCCCGCTCTTGGCAAAGTTAAATTTGGACATGATTTCGATAACAAGACTAAAATACATTTTACAAAGAACTGAATTATAGAAACATTTCAAGAATGCAATTTCAAGACCATGCATATCAAACACCAATATAAACCATTAAACTATTCAATAGTTATCAAAAGGGACATACACAATAAGTGATTAAAACATAATAGGCAAATGTGTGGGTTACATAAATGATAGGAAATGTGCATAGAAATGATGAGTTGCTCCTAAGTTCTTTAGCACCTTTTAGCTGTATATATATGGAAAGGCATATTGGATGTGTTCTGTGAGGAACAAAGAGGTCAAGAGGGTGTAGAAGGAATGTCAGGCTCTGTCCTCTGTGGGGGAGCCCACCAACCAATATCGCTAATGACTTTACTCATGTGATGTTCATGATGTGCATTTCTTTGACCATTAATCTTGGTTATTTGCCCCAAATTTGTGATTGTCAACAAGGGTCATTTTGTGTCAATGTTGCAAGTTCCTAGTTTTAAGCTTCTAGTTTAAATGGTTGCTTCGAGCTGGCTGGCACCAGGGTATCAAACGTCAGATTTATGATGGGGCCTCTTGTGGAATTTGAGTCTGTAGAAGTGTTTTAACTTCTAATCGAATCTCCTGAATTGTCTGATTCGCGCTGAGATCCTACAGTCACACAATTGCACAATTCAACCACACAATTGCTAGAAAAATGTCAAAATTGCGAGTATATTTCTCACAATTCTGAGATAAAAAAGTTCGAATTGCTAGATTATAAACTCGTAACTGTGAGAAAAACAAGCAGATGTCAGAATTTAAGTTCATATAATTCAGAGATAAAAACTCACGATTGTGAGAAAAAAAGTCACTTTTTTCTCACAGTTGTGAGATAAAAAGTCAGAATTGCAAGAAAAAAGTAAGAATTGTGAGATATAAACTCGCAATTCTGAAAAAAAATTCAGAACAGTGGGAAATAAACGCGCAATTGCAAGAAAAAAAATCCAAATACATGTTTATATCATGCAATTCTAAGAAATAAAGTCAGAATTGCAAAAAAAAAAAGTAAAAAATTAAATTTATATCTCAAAATTCAGAGATAAAATAAGTCTGAATTGCGAAATTATATCTTATAGTTCTGACATATAAAGTCAGAATTGGGAGAAAAAAGGCCAGAACTGCAAGATGTAAACAAAGAACTCTAAGAGTTTTAACATTATATTAACTACAAATACTTGTTTAAACAAGCAAATTTACCTTTAGTAAGCTATTTATCTTTTTTTTTTTTTGGTTACTGAAAAATGATACAACGCTGGCGCATTAACACAAAATGTTAGGAAAATATTTTTTGCAGTGCATACTTCACTCCTTCGTTTTTAATTCATGTTGCTATTATTATAGTGTTCTCTTTGACATTTTCATTTCTCTTTTCTTCATTTTCTCCCTCTTGAAATTCCTGGCTCAGCCTGAAACCCATTCAGCGGAATTACCCTCATGGAGCGGTGGCACATTTTTACTCACAATTACACCCACACTTCCTCACGCCAGGATCAAACAGCAGACCCACAGCCGAGAGAAAAGAGGTACGAGTAAGGCTGAGGATATAGAAGTGAGGGGGAAATGTAAATGCTTTTTTTCTTTTTTCGCCACCACCAAACCAGAAAAGTACAGTTAAGGGCCTGGGCGGGACGGTCTGGTTTAAGATGAATGGTGAGGTGCTTATGAATGAGTTAAAAGGTCAGGTGAAGGGAACTCACAAGAAAAGAAAATACAGATTTTTGGGAGGTGGGCCAAGTCTGGAATATTGAGAGACCAGTGGCACAGTGAGGTGGAAACAGACCCTGCCCAGCAGACAAACGCAATACACGATTACATACACAGACACACCCTATGCATGCAGTCATAATTTCATAACTCACACGCATTCCTATGGTGAAGGCCTAGACATCAAGGGTCAAAAAGCAAAGACTTTCAAAGGCCAAGAAAATAAGAAGATGAAGTTGTCCGTGTGTTAATCACAGAAAATTTTGTTTCGTTTTGACTCCACAATGCCATATGTTTGCCAGATGAGTGATGACTTTATATGGATTCCCACTCACAAATAAATAGTCCACTTCAAACGGGAAACAGGTCCCAAAGCCAGCCCCAATATGTAGGGGTTTGAGTGGTCCAACCACCTCACTAAGAGCGGGATGTGGCAAACCTGGATTTTTTCCTTTAACAGTTGACTATTACAAGAAAATGCTTTTCCAAGTAAGAATGACCACACTAATTAAGAGATATAGCTTGAAAGTTAAACTATTGATCATCTTAGAAATAAAACCTACGCTAAAGAAAAGTTGAGTAATGATGCAACTAAAAGCCAGCTGTCCACTTATCAAATACTAGAAACATATTCTTAATTCACTTTTTTTCTTCCTAACAACATGTCTAAACATCTTCATAACAAGATAATTACAAATATAATAAAATACAATATTTAATAAACACACATTTAAAAACAACCAAGGTTGACCAAAGTGCTGTGCAGAATAATAAATAGAGACTGTTCCAGAGTTTCTGAGAAACACCGTAATAAAGTGAATTACAATAATCTAAACGAGTTGTTACAAAAGCATGAATCACCGTTTGGAAGTTACTCTGTGATTAAAAAAAGGTTTTTATTTTAGAAGGTTGATGAAGATGATAAAATGCATGATTTTAGCAATACTGATTGGTTTGTCAAATCTTAAGATATGATTAAAAAGAACGTCCAGATTTGTAGGGTGGCAGAAAGCCACAGTCAACATCTAACACATAATTTTCCATTTTATTTTTGTTTAAATTTAGACAATTACTTCAGAGCCAAAGTTTAAAGGTTCACTGAAGTGCTTTAAAACATGAATCAATCAATCACCTTTATTTATACAGCGCATTTAACAATACGCATTATGTCAAAGCAACTTTACAGTATTAAATAGGACAATAGTGTCAATAGTGCAAAAGTTCAATGTTGCAGCAAAGAACTCATCTGGTTCCTGTAGTCTTGCACCAACAGCCTTCTAGGTGAGGAGTTCATTACTGAAGCAGCGTTATTCTGTGTTGACGTAATTTAAACTGAAACAGGAGGACAGGGCTGAACATATCAAACAGTCCAGCCTCCCTTTTTAAATAGCCAATAGCGTTTTGTTTTTATCACAGTTTGGGCCAGAGCCATTAAGCTCGGTAAAGCCACATTTGGCTGTGTATGACAGCTACAATCTCATCCATATCGCTATAAAATATAGCATTCTGTGTAGAATTTAAATGGGTCCGATATGTTTTGTGGTCTGTGTCGATTCACACATGTGACCCTGGACCACAAAACCAGTCATAAGGGTCATTTTTTTTATTGAGATTTATACATCATCTGAAGCTGAGAAAATAAGCTTTCAGTTGATGTATGGTTTGTTAGGATAGGACAATATTTGGCCAAGATGCAACTATTTGAAAATCCAGAATCTGAGGGTGCAAAGAAATCTAAATACTGAGGAAAATAACCTTAAACTTTGTCTAAATTAAGTTTTTAGTAATGCGCATTGCTAATCAAAAATGTATATGTTTTGATATACTTATGGTAGAAATTTTACAAAAAAATCCTTATGGAACATGATCTTTCCTTAAGGTGAGACACTGCAGGTGAAAAAACAACTAATAGTTATCACCTTACCCAGTTGATTGATTACACTGTTAATTGCAAATTGTTTTATATTACAAGTTTTCTAAAATGTTAGGTTTAAATATGCAAATGAGACATTATTTAATGAAATATGCACTAATTTGCATACATTTCTAGTACAAAAATCAAAACACTGGATGAAGTCAGTTTCAAAATTCTTGTTTATTATTTATTTTTTTGACATTTTAAAGTCAAATGTTTTTTTTTTTAAAGCGGGGATTTGGGATATCTCATTTTGTCACTCCGTAATTAAGAAAAAACTTAGAACAGATAGAAAACAATGTATTTTTTTATAATTTCGGAGGGAATAAAATGTTGTAGAAAATCAAGCTAATTATATATGAACAAATCCCTCTGTAAAAACCTTTAGTTCAGTGTAGGAAAAAATGCTCATTTTGAGAAAACAGCCTTTAAAAATATTTACTGTAATTGAAATCAATTGACACAAATAGATAGAGTGCTATAAAAGAATTACTTAACAGTGTCTTTTAGGTGTTTTCTTTCCACTAGTCTGAAAAAACACTTTATGAAACACCAAAAAGGCCAAAATCTCAAACTGGACAGGTGCATGAAAAAAACAAAGTTTTTGCATGCAGTGTCTCCCCTTAATATCCAAATATTTGGCATTAAAAATCGATAATTTTGATCCATGCAATGTATTGGGTGTTGCTACAAATATATCCGTGCTACTTAAGTGTCTCTGGCCTGGTGTAGACCGTTTGCATCCTGCAGTGGTTCATGTGAGACAGCGCAAAACCATACTTCTTTTGCCCCAATGGAAAGCATATTTACACTGAATCATGCCCTATGCACTATATAGTGCACTTGATGCCATTCAGCGTACCGAAAATACTAATTCTGTGAACAAGTGACCAATTTCAGGTGCAGATTCTGCATCTATTTATAGTGTAGGGGGTAGGATGCTTCGGATTCTAGAGAGCATTTGATTGGACAGAAAGTTTGATGAGAAGCTGAAGTGCAGGGTGATGTCATCAAAATCGTTGATTTAGTTTAAGTTTAAGTTAAGTTTTGAATGCTTATATCTTGTAAATGCAAATTTTGTCATTGTTTTGGAGCACATAAGCTTATACATAACCTTGAGGCTAACATATTCATAATAAAAGCCAAACAGGAAAACAGAGGTTTTAAACCATTTTAATCAATATGATTGAGAGGAAAATAGATTTGAGTATCATCAGCATATAGATGAAAGGGTTCTCTATATCTGTTAAAAATCGAAGCCGAAGGTAGCATGTACAGGGTAAACAAAAACGGCCCAGCAACCGAACCCTGAGGAACTCCACAATTAAGAGGTATACTAGAGGAGGTCTGATGACCAATATGAATACTAAAACATCTGTTATTCAGGCAAAAACTGAACCACTGTAAGACTCTGCCATGAAGGCTGACAGATATCTCCATGCGTGTCCACAGGACCTCATGGTCAACCAAATCGAAGGCGGATCTAATACTCTGATCTAATAAAACTAAAGCCATGGATTTCCCAGAATCAGCTTCTGTAAAAATATCACTTGAGACTCTTAAAAGGGTAGAGTCAGTACTGGGTAAAGCTTTAAAACCAGATTGAAACCTTTCATGAACAGACTGTAATTAAGCCAGTACTACTTTTTTTAGGGATTGTTGAGATAAAATGTAAATTAGAAATATTGCGAAAAATGGAAGGATCCAGGTTTGTTATTTAAGATATAGCTTCACCACAGCACATTTAAGACTGTTACACTGCAAAAAAATGCTTTTCTTACTTTTTTTGTCTTGTTTCCAGACAAAATATCTGAAAATTCTTAAATCAAGAAGTATTTTCTAGACAAGTAAAAATTATTGTCTTGTTTTCAGAAAAAAACATTCTTAAATTAGAAAGGATTTTCTAGACAAGAAAATTTTTTCTTGTTTTCAGAAAAAACAAGTCAAAATTAAGTGTGTTTTTGCTTAATAAGATAAATAATCTGCCAATGGTGTAAGAAAAATAATCTTGTTTTCTGTTTGAAATAAGACATTTTTTTCTTACCCCATTGGCAGATTATTTGGCTTGTTCTAAGCAAAAACTCACTTAATTTTGACTTGTTTTTTTCTGAAAACATGAAAATTTTTACTTGTCTAGAAAATCCTTCCTACTTTAAGAATTTTTTGATATTTTGGCTGGAAAAAAGACAAAAAATCTAAGTAAGAAAAATGTTTTGCAGTGTAGGGAAGGAACCAGTAGACAAACATTTAATAACCAATAAGATATATTTACATGTTTGCACTGAGTAGTGAGCTGCACTCAATCTCTTTGTACATGCATATAATGTACATTGTATGTGTACAGTAACAATAAAGGCATTCTATTCTATTCTATTCTATTCTATTCTATTCTATTCTATTCTATTCTATTCTATTCCATTCTATTCTATTCTATTCTATTCTATTCTATTCTATTCTATTCTATTCTATTCTAATAACAAGCCAGGACCAACTATGTCTATGAAGGAAAAGAGGCAGATAGTTGGTTTTAGGTGAGCAACAATTTCATTACATGAAATCAGATCAATAGGCTGAAACTAAGTAAAGAACCAAGTAAAAGAAAATAGCGGAGCATCATGCAAAATGTATACTGAATTAGACAGCTTAGATCTTAATGTTGTGATCTTCACAACAAAAAATCTTTCCAAAGTCGTCACAGAGAGAAATAGAGGGCTCTAGAATAGAATGCACAGAGGAATTTAAGACCGAGTTAATAGTAGAAAAAAAAACTTGAGGTTTATGACAATAGTTTGTGATAAGTTCAGACAAAATGTGCATTTTGCAGCCTTAGAAGCTTTCTGAAACATGTTACAGGAGTTTCTCAAAACTTCATAAGAAACCTGCAATCTGTCCTTTTTCCATTTGCATTCAGCCTGGTTTAGATAACTGATAATAAAACAATGTGTGTTAAACATAATTCAAGATATTTTTCATGAAAACTAGTGTTAACTACAAGTAAATATATCTTGTTTTAAAGATATTATAAAGACATTTTTATGGATATTATTGTAAAATGAAACCAAAATACAGAGGATCTCACTTATCTTCACTTGTTTGTCTGTCAGTGCTTACAAATTGATTAATAGTGATCATTTAAACAAGTGTAAGGACATTTTCCATTGATTACCAGTTACATGCAATATTGAAACGTCCATAATAAGAGCTCACTACACAAAACCAAGTCCATGATTGCATGAATGTGGCACAACAGAATTTGTGGAAAACTGGTAGGGCCGCAAACTCAAGACACAAGAAGCTCCTAAAAATAGGATTGATTAGAGAAAGACAACAGCATGAGGCAGTCTGTTTTCCATTGTATATCATTTAGATTATAGTAACACTGTAAAAGGACTGTAAGTTATTGGCTCTCAAACCCAATTAGGCTGCACTGAGACACATCCAAACTGTCAAGTGACTTATACTCTGCCAAAACAATGGCTCTCAAAAGCTCTAATGTCCTGTAAAATGTTGCACACGCTTACAGTCCTCCAAAGACAATCGCACATGAACTTCAGCTTACAGCACTGAAGTAAAACTTTGGCCCTGACCATCACAAGTGCCTCAGGGAGCTTTAATGCTCTGTTGTCTCGTGGAGCAGTGCACCATGTGTGTCCAAACATCATTGTTTGAAATGTTTTGAGTTACATCACATTTATACTTCATTACCTTAGAATCACATTCACACTGTTTTCTCAGATGCCTAATCTGTGTGATGAAAGCAAACGCTGGAGCTCATTTCACTCGGTCAATCAGAAATAAAACTACCGCCTCATTGCACCATCTGACTTCAATTATATATTTTACATTTAATTAAATACCGGTCTTGGTTAATGAAAGTTCTTGTAGCTAGCTATTAACCTCTCACCAACAGCACTCTGTCAACGGTGTATAGACGGAAGGTGCAAATTATGTTTATCATTTTTGATACAATAACCAATTCAGCTTAATTAGTGCAAACAGAAACAACAGAGACTGTTTAAAAATTAAATAATGTATAGCAGCTGTTCTGTGGACTGCAGTCTAGGTCACACATGTAGCTCTGATTTTATCACAAGAATAGAGGGCTTGCACTTGCGTCAAGATTTGGTCAGTTACCAGGATGCACGGACATATTGGTGATACTCGGATGTAAACAACAGCATGGATTGTGTGGTAAATATACTACTGAATACATTGTTCTGCTAATTTATGCTGTCTGAAACATGGGGAAAAATGTGCTTACTAAGTCATATAGAGAATGACTTAGTAAGCAGGAAAGAGTGCAATATTTTGACAAACTAAAGTTAATAAGGTGTTAAAGATGTGCAAGCAGTATTAATTCGGATATTAGCCTAATATTTCACCTACTGTACCTGACTGGAAATGATAAGAACAAACACAAATGTTGTCAAGATTCTTACCCTGGAAACAGGGGCGTAGCATCTGGGTATGCAGGGTATGCAGGTGCATATGGGCCCGGGCAGATTGGGGGCCCGCCGAGCCAAGGGGGAACTTTTTTTAAAAGAGGGAATGAGTCCTGCACGGACCCAGCTCTGGCCCGAGACGCTCAAGCCCAAGCTCTGCCCTTGTCCGACAACTTATCAGAACAGAGCCTGTGATGCAACCATTAAAATAGTTACGTTTTGTATTTTAATGGCTAGATTTCATTTAGTTGCTTTATTAATTTAATTTGGAAATATATTTGGAACATTTTATGTTTGTTAAATGCAAGCTTCAGTTTTTTTAAATAATGGCCAAGGTGTCAACGGCAATGAGTTGAGCATGCTTGATCAATTTAGCATTGCCTAAAATAAAATCTATAGACATAAAACACTTGATGCATTTCACAATATTAATTTAAACATATTTAACCTAGATAAATGTGCGCTGTTAGATGCATATACAATCGTTTGCGTGGAGAGTGGAAGCAAAAAGCACTTTGCAGGACATAGAAATGCCAGCGCAATCAGTGGAAAACAGTGGAAACCTAAAATACGCCATCATTTTTGCTCATAAAGGTAAGTGTAATACATCATTCAGAACTGCAAAAGGTCTACTTTTATTTGTGTGCACTTACAATATCAACAAAACGTTATGCTTTTGTATAATAGCTAAAGAAAACAAACATGCCCTTTCTGCAGTCTCTGCCTTGAAGAGGAGCGCTTCACAAAAATGATCTTAAACTAAGCAAATATTTGCCTCACAGACACAATAAATGTATCTATAGAACGCTTTAAATTACTATACTACTCAGAGAAAATGACCGTTTTCAAGTGGCAGTCTATGGAAACCATGGCATAAAAGAATATATATAAAAAATCTTTATTCTCGCAATTTCAAGATTATGTCTCACAATTCTGATAAAGAAAAAAAAAACTCATAATTTTCTCTTTTAAGTTTATTTCCCACTCTTCTGGCTTTTATTTCCCCTCAGAAGTAGACAAACTTGCTATTGTTGAGTTAAATCTAATTATAAAGTCTGAAATACGAAATATGAACTTTTTGCAAGAAAACAAATCAGAATTGTGAGATAAAACAGGTTAATGTAAAATGTTAAAGGTTTGAATAGTATTTCAAGCTGTAACTGTAGGGCTAACATAATATGCTTTCTATGAACTGCATACGTGAATATTTTGTAGACATTTTGTTTAAATCAAATTTATGCTTTAAGAGTAGAGTAATCATAGCAGGTTTCATCCATAGCCTGTACGTTTAAATATCTGCGTTTAGCTTCAAATGCCATTTTTGACAACAGTATTCTATAAAAAATGATTTGCATTCCGATTCTAACATGCAAAGGCACAACAACACATTTTATCTCTAATTTGTGGATTTTTCCCGTTTCACCCCACTTGTTCCCAGTGTTTTTCTGCCACCACAATGCATGCAGAGCTGCAAGTTACGTAACTGTGATGTCTACTCCAAATTGGTCTATTTGTTCAGTCAGTGTCTTTGTTGGTTTTGATTCTTTTGCTTTTAAAGGCCTTAAGGATCTTTGAAATAACTTAAATCATTAGGCAAATTGATATGGGCATGTAATGTGGTCAAGACCTGCCTGGAACAACTTTAGCTGTGCAGTTAACTGAAAATAATTGCATACCTTAGAACGTTCTTCATCCAATCAGATTCAAGCATTCAACAGCCAACATTTTTCCTCAATGCGGAAGTAAGTCTATATGGGTGAGACTTCCAGTTCATTAGCCGCTATAACAAGAAGAATAACAACGTGCAGTAAATGGTAAAACTGTTACAAGTGTGCTCATAATTAAGATAATACATTAGAATTATATGGTAAGACACACCAATTTGCAATACCAAGCAGCAAAACAAGCTGTTTTGTACAGCTAAAAATAGCTGGATGCAGATGAGTCCCGAAGCCACACCCATAAAATTTACATACAGCCACGCCCACTCTTACAGGAAAAAAAAGTGCTATGCTAATGTTGTAAATTATACAGTGCAGTCCTTTAGACTGAAAACTCAATGATTTAAATTACTCATTAAAGGAATAGTATGAAAATATACTGAAAACGTACCCTCAGGCCTTTCAAGATGTAGAAAAGTTTGTTTCTTCATCAGTACAGATTTGCAGAAATGTAGTACTACGTCACTTGCTCACCAGTGGATTCTTTGCAGGATGAGTCCAAACATCTGATAAAAACATTAAAATCCACAAGTGATCCACACAGCTCCAGTAAAGCAAAACCTTTGTGTTTGTAATAAACAAATTCATCATTAAGGAGCTTTTAACCTCTCTCCGATATTGCTTTCCCCAGTACAAAAAAGTTGCCTCTTCTGAATCATAAGAGAAATATGCACAGAGCAAGCATTATTTAGAATTCAAAACAGTTCAAAATAAATTTGTCTGCGTATTTTGATGTGTGAGAACAACAAGCATAGACTTTTTCATTATTATCATGGATAGAGTAGTATTTTGGCCAGAAGAGATGCTTTAAAGCTAAAACATTTTGATGATGGATTTGTTTATTACAAACATGCAGCTTTTTATTTCACAAGATGTTAAATGTTGCACTGGAGTGATGTAATGCTAAATGATGTAATGCTAAATCTGTTCCAATAAAGAAACAAACTCATCAACAACTTGGAGGGCCTGAGGGTGAGTCCATTTTCAGCAAAATCATTGCTTTCAAAGTACCACCTCATTTTATAGGCATATTTCCTCTCATATAACTTTATTTAATTTCATCTAATCCTAAAGAATACCTAAAGACAACTCAGTCATGCACAGTGATTGAAGAAAACATGTGCATGCCACACCACCAGCAATATCCAGCAAGTCCTTTTGGCTTGCCAAATCTCTTTTGTCAATGCAAACACATTCAAATTGATCCAGACTCTTATGCCAGAATTGTTCCAGAGCACATGTGGACCTGATTGCAACAACAAATATTATTAAACAAGGTTTTCCACCAGAGACTTTGATCACGCTGGCGAACAAGTTGAAAAATCAAAGTGTCAGCATACGGAGGATCAGCAATATGGAATGTGTTCTGGGTTACAAGGTAAACAAGTTCACACAGTTCCACCCTCCTCTTATCCTGGCACGGCACACTATCACACCTTTCTCAGTAAAGCACGTCCAATTCAAACATCGCTGTTTTGGCAAGATCCGTCGTTGCATGAAATAGCCGCCAGATCTCCCTTTAAACGCACCCTGATTGTTTGATTGCCTGGAATGTTCCACAACTCGGCCCATGAAGCCACCAAGGTCTACAGTAAGTGGCTAGCAGCACGAGTGTGAAATTAAAGCACTTAGTTACTCACCAGTAAAACCAATATGTAGGAAGATCACACACGATGCAGGCAGTAGTAAAACCTCACTTTATTCAATTCCATCTGTAATTTTCTATACATAAATCTCTCCTCCCCCTTCAGTCTTTTAGTGCAGACTTACTGTTCATTGTAAAGTCTGATGTGTTGTTTTCTAAGCTCTGGAACCTTGTAAATCACTGAGTAACATGCTTTATATTTAAATGGTTTTTCCTCTGTCTGCTAAGCAACGCCTGAGAGTTAGCATGTGGTGCTAACTGAGTTTTGTTGTCATATGCTGGAAATCATTTGGGATATATTATACACAAAAGCACCTGGCTGTTTTTCATTTTTCCACATTATTCAAAGTCGAGGGACAACAAGGCAAAGTTAATTTAGAAAAGACATGCCAATGAAAATGCCAAATGTGAGGAAATTGCTTCTACTTCCATTGGCACTAATTAAATTACGTTCTAGTAATACACACCCAAAGCACAGAATGTAATGTGGAACAGGATTGCATCACATAACAGCAGCCTGCAAGCCAAACACCGGATGGATATCATCCTGTGAATAACAATTTCCAGATAATTTACTCACCTCATGTGTCATTCAAGATGTTCATGTCTTTCGTTTTTTGAGGAAAACATTCCAGGATTTTTCTTCATATAGTGCAGCTTCAAAAGACTCTATGCTGAGGAATAAGGGTCTTACGTAGTGAAACGATTGGTCAGTTTCTAAGAAAAACACACATTTATATACATTTAAACCACAAATGCTCAACTTGCACTAGCTCGACCTCATGCGTGACAAGAAAGTCAAACACCCTTTACATAATAAGGTAAAACAATGATGTCAGACAATTTTGAAGTTAGAGGAGAAAATTCTGGAATAAATGAAAAAAAAAAAGGAATTGAGATCTATCAGTCTGGAAAGGTTATAAAGCAATTTCTAAAGCTTTGGGACTCCAGCGAACCAAAGTGAGAGCCATTATCCACAAATGGCGAAAACATGGAACAGAGGTAAACCTTTCCAGGAGTGGCCGGCCGACCAAAATTACCCCAAGAGCGCAGCGATGACTCATCCAAGAGGTCACAAAAGACCCCACAACAACATCTAAAGAACTGCAGACCTCTCTTGCCTCAGTTAAGATTAGTGTTCATGACTCCACCATAAGAAAGAGACTGGGCAAAAATGGCCTGCATGGCAGAGTTCCAGGACAAAAACCGCTGCTGAGCAAAAAGAACATAAAGGCTCGTCCCAGTTTTGCCAGAAAACATCTTGATGACCCCCAAGACTTTTGGGAAAATACTCTGTGGACTGATGAGACAAAAGCTGAACTTTTTGGAAGGTGTGTGTCCCATTACATCTGGCGTAAAAGTAACACAGCATTTCAGAAAAAGAACATCATACCAACAGTAAAATATGGTGGTGGTAGTGTGATGGTCTGGGGCTGTTGTGCTGCTTCTGGACCTGGAAGACTTGCTGTGATAAATGGAACCAAGAATTCTGCTGTCTACCAAAAAATCCTGAAGGACAATGTCCGGTCATCTGTTCGTGACCTCAAGCTGAAGCGAACTTGGGTTCTGCAGCAGGACAATGACCCAAAACACACCAGCAAATCCACCTCTGAATGGCTGAAGAAAAACAAAATGAAGACTTTGTAGTGGCCTAGTCAAAGTCCTGACTTGAATCCTATTGAGATGCTGTGGCATGACCTTAAAAAAGCAGTTCATGCTCAAAAACCCTCCAATGTGGCTGAATTACAACAATTCTGCCAAGATGAGTGGGCCAAAATTCCTGCACAGCACTGTAACAGACTCATTGCAAGTTATCGCACACACTTGATTGAAGTTGTTGCTGCTAAGGGTGGCCCAACCAGTTATTAAGTTTAGGGGGCAAACACTTTTTCACACAGGGCCATGTGGATTTGGATTTTGTTTTCCCTTCATAATAAAAAACTTCATTCAAAAATGAACATGAACTGCATGTTGTGGTTACTTGTGTTATCTTTGATTAATATTTATATTTGTTTGATGATCTGAAACATTAAAGTGTGACAAACATGCAAAAAAATAAAATCAGGAAGGGGCCCAACACTTTTTACACTACTGTATATATGGAGAAAAATCCTGGAATGTTTTCCTCAAAAACCTTAATTTCTTTGTGACTGAAGAAAGAAAGACGTGAACATCTTGGATGACACTGGGGTGAGTAAATAATCAGGACATTTTTATTCTGGAAGTGAATTAATCCTTTAATTGCATTTTGAAGCTTATTTTCAGTTGACAAGGTACAACATTCTGAACTATTTAAACTACACCACAAAAAAAAAAAAAAAAAAAAATCCTGACATTTTACAAATAAGATTAACACATTGAATTAAACGTGACATTTTGAAGTAAAAAGACTGAAATAATTTTCTTACACCATTTTTTTTTACAAAAGTGTACAGATATTCTGATTAAATATCTGTACATTTAAATAAGTTAAAGTAATTCTGAGTACATTCTCAACGTACACAACTTGCTGTAGGTTTTAAAAGTAAAATTAGTTTTGATAATTATCAATGAGCAGTATGCCATTTAGACCTACTTTTTTTTTTCTTTTTTTTTTTTTGCTATTTGGTATATGCTATTCCATAACCTTCTCAAAATATCATTAGTTTCTTAACTTCAGACTCACTCTGGGCAGATCACTGAGTGAGTTGTTAACTACTGTAGTCACATCTGTCACAAGCTGTTTCCATCATCCTGTTTTTTATTTTATTTTGAAGTATCATAAACAAGTATTGCATCAAAAACAAGTGATGAAAATAAAGTTAAAATAAAAATCCCTTAATTCACTAATATGCGGTGGATTTGACTTGTGCAAAAAACTCATGTGAATAATTAGAAATGGAAAGGCATTCGCTAAATAAATAAATTCCTCCATGTGCATCAAAAAAGTCAAGACTTTGCACTATGGGATTGCATAACCAGTAGACTGATCTTGTTGCACATCATCTCAAATGTTGTTATTGTCATTCTTAAATGCCCCAGTATAGTCTGTTGTCAAAGTATTTCTGTATAATTGCCTCCCAGAACTGTCTTAAACAGCAGGCATCCACCTCCGAAAGCAATGACTGCATTTATTGTGTTTTGTCTGCTTGCTTTGAGTCGCAAGTAATTTATTATATATGAAAATGATTAGGAAAGGACGGAAAGGAAAGGATGTGTTTTGTGACCAAGTATGGTGTTCCATACTCATCTTGCCGGACCTGAGACTCAAACCTGTGAACTTTGGGTTACAAGTCCGACTTTCTACTTTTCATTAGTTCACGACTGCCCCAAATTATATTCAGTGGCTTCTCCTACTTAGTCATATTTAGTGCCAGTTTATCAGGAAGTTACCATTTTGTTCTCTTTGACTTGTGGGATGGAAACTTTGCTTATTCGCAAATGTTTGTGCGCATAAATTAAATTTGCAGCTTTGGATGGAAAACCAACTTCTGTCATGTTTTATTTTTAGTTTGTTTTCAGTCAGTGCTGTCTTCCTGCCTACCTGAATTCATTAATTAGTTCTATGATTACTCATTTGATTAGTCCTTTAGTCCAGCTAGTGCTTCATTAATTAATTATCTTTGTTTGCTCTAGTATTTATATCCCTGTGTTTCACTTAGTTGTCAGTTCTTGGTAATGTTTACGTTCAGTTTGGTGCTGTATCCTTTCGTTAATAAAGTCTGTTGGTTCCAATCTTCGTCTTTGTGTTCCTGCATACACCACGCTTGGCCAAAACGTGACATTCAAATTCACAAATAAATAGTTCAAAATTATATGTAAATTAGTTTTTTGAAAATAATTTTCTTAAATAAAATGACTATTTCCCAAGTCAGATATTGGCATCAGGTCTTGTTACTTTAAAATAACAAGGAATTACATGTTTTTCTAAAACATTTGGTGGAACAGAAAAGTCAGAACAGGCTTTGGAGTAAAGTCAATGTTTTCCAAAATTACAATACTTATTAAGTACATATACCTGAAACAATTTTCAGTAGTATTGCACTTGTTGTCTTCTGTTCATATTTCCACAGCATAAAGGTAATGTCATACAAATTTATGAATGAACTGCTCAGTTTAAAATCCTCACCGTCTACTGACCAGCTAATTACTCACCAAACAGAGGTTTTTATAGAATTCTAAAGATGACTGTGAACTTGTTTCTCTGATGCATAAGGTCAATAAGGCAATATTGTAGCAACCTTACTGAAAGACAAGGAGAAATATATAGACTCACTTAATTTATAATAAGTACTCTGCAAACCTTGTGTCCTAGTGGACACCCAAAGTTGCCTTGAAACCCCCAGCCTTTGTCATATTTGCCTCTTCAATCTCTTTTTCCAATCTCTCATATGGAACGAAAAACACAGCTGGACACATTTTTGCTGGATACTCCCAGTACACAGTGTTCCCATTTGTCATGCCAAATCTTCACTTAATGGCAAAGGGATTTTAGGATAGATCCACAGCTTGATTAAAGGCACAGACTATAGAAAGAGTGTGGGATTCTGGAAGAGGCCGCTGATGTTTGAATAGTCAGTGGGGTCGTTCTACAGCAAGTGAGGTGGATACATTAAGGACGGCCTCTTTTATTTCATACCATAACTTTGTTTCTTTCGCCATTGAGCATAATTTTGTATAATTAAGTATATATTAGGATCTATTGGATCATTTGCAATCTAAATCCTATCTAAATGCAGACAAATGCTAAAATAATAGGTTGAGAGAGTTTGGTAACCAAATAAAGTTTGTTCTTTAGAACAAACAAACTTTTCTGGTGAAATTCTGGTGCTTGTTTGGGTATCTGACAAGACCAGAATTGCTATTTGTCAAAGTTTGGCAAGATCTGTTTCCTCATTGCAGCCTCTGTGGCTCCAGGATAGGAGCAAGATGCTTTGGTGTCGCCTCCAACATGCATCTTCAGTTAGTAAGATTTATTTTCATGTCAACATTTGAGGGTGTGATCAAAGGCAAATTTCATTCCTTTGACATCTAGATCAGTGACAACTTGATGCATTTGCTAAGCAAGCAGCCCTAGAAAATGTAGTGAAGTGAAGGCGACTTCTTAGAGATTGTCGACAAAGAAACTATTTTCAAGAACTGTTGGGTCCAAACCCCATGGTGGACCCCTCTGACTTTCACTGTATGGAAAAAACAATGACTTTCTATTCTGTTGCGCAGAAGAAACAACTTGAGGGTAAGTAAATGATGACAGAATTTTCATCTTTTAGAAAACGTTCCCTTTAAGTTTTGACAGCCTATGTCCAATCTCAATCAGTCTTGCTTTACAGCGTGTTATTCCTGGGCTGTTTTGTGTGCTCGCAGCCAGTATAACCCATCATCAAAGCACTTGTCCTGATGAGGATATTGGCTGAACATACCTCTCTTTTTCTAGCCTGAGCCCCTGCAGTCTCTGGGGCTCCAGGGGCAGGAAGCTGAGCCCCAGGCTTGCGGGGTTGGAAACCAAATCCAGAGCTCCTGCTTTTGGGAAGGCTTAGATGGCTTGCTGGGCCTGAGTTTAAGTCCGTCAAACAGGATCCAAGGGTTGCAGTGGTTGTGTTGCAGGCCAGGCCTTCAACAAAGTGAAACGGTAGTGAAGCTGCTCTGATCACATTGGGGGGCGTCTTTTAGCTGAAGGTGCTGAAATATTTCCTGTCATCTCTGGAGCTTTTCGCCTCTCTGCTACAGACATTAGAGTTGGTTGTTGCAGTAATGCTTTAGCAGGAACATTATAAAGGGAACGAGATGGATCACATGTAGAAAATGAAATGGGGAAAATCATAACAATATGGGGTCTCTAGGAATGGTCTATATAGAGCCAAATGTCAATCAAGATTTCTATCTTTTTCCTTTTAAGAGTACTAGCATAACAAAAATGACAGAAAACATTGAGGGCGCTATCGTACACCCAGTGAGACGCAAGTGTTTTTTGCTAGTTCAGCTCAGTGTAAATATCATTTTGACATCCTGTGCACGTAATTTAAATAGCAAATGCATTTGCACCCATTTGTGCGTCCTAGTTTAAGGACGGAAATAGGGTTGCCCCTGTTCTCGTAAATGGAATGGATAGGTTCTTGAATAGTTTCCTGAAAGTTCATTGACATTGCTTGTCAATGAACTACAACTCTGTGTCGTAAACGCTGCTCTATCTGAAAGCACACACGTGATGGAGATTTACTGCTGATTACAGAACCGGCTTTACTGACAAGATGCGCATTTGATATCGCGCACAATTTTTCATGCAGCCCTAGTCATGGGTGTGTTTTAGGCGTAAAGTGCATTAAACCAATCAGAGTTAATGCAAGTTACACCCAAAATGACTTACAACCCATGACTCATTAAGAAAATAGGGACAAAACGTTTAGACCATGCGCCCGGCACGCCAACCATTTTTCATGTCTTTAAACAAGCAAAAGTGGATTCAGACATGCCCGAAGTGCATCCGCACCGTGCGCTTTAGACCATGTGCTTACATTGTTAAGAATAAGGCACTATATCTTTAGCTTGTCACTCTGTAGTTAGTTGATTAGTAATCACTGTTGGCCACATTTGGCCAAAAACAACAAAAATGAATAAATTCATCCACTTTCCAAAATGTCACATGCAGAGTCACAGGATTCTGGTGCCTATCCCAATATCTCAGGCCAAAGGCAACGGGGAAACTAGAGCACCTGGATGGGAACCAACGCCGACACAAGTAGAACATGAAAACTCGAGACAGCCAGAAATGCCTCATCCGCTCATAAATTTTATCCTATAAAGTGTTTAAGATTTCTGATTTAAATCCTCCAAGAAGGTTTCTGTTGGACCAAATTTTGGTGCATCGGCTACATTCCATATTTCTTTTCATATAGACCCTTTTGGGTTAAATAAGGTACAGAAGAGTACCTTTCAAAGTACTTACTCCAGTGAAAAGCTGCTATACCAATAAAGTAACGTTTCTGATGCATTTTAACTTTGCACATTGCATTACCTATCCAAAGAAAATGGGAATGACTGAAAGGTCAAGTACATTGATTTGCCTTAACCAGGCACTGGCACTGGTTGGACGATGCAATGCCAGAGCAACTGGACTATAAATGTTACAGTATCCAAATGCTTCATTTGACTCTTCAGCCCTTTAGGCATTAGAAATAACAACAACCTTAAGACCTAAGCTTGTGTTACCCACATTTGATGACCGTACTTGGGAAAAACTGTTCTTTTCTGGCATTCAGACCAGTGCTTCTGGGAACTACTGGGAACGATAACTGGTCAGCTGAACAAATTCCAGTCAAGACAATGAACCAAAGTTATCCATGCACTTTGATGTCTTGTTCTAATGGTTACATCACTAAGCAGATTGTCCGATTTAAGACTTCTTGAATAAACAGTCAGACTAGTTACAATGGAGGTGAACATGCATAATACCATGAACAAAGGGACTGTTTTGAGAGACAGGCTCCCCAATCACTCACAGGACATACTGTGAAAACAGGTTTGCATATAACAAATCAAACTCCTTTGGCAGTTGCTTGTCTCCTAATCTGCGTGATTATGGATGGCGAGGAGAGGATATAGATAAAATGGCTGAGCTGGAGCCAGTGCTAAGGAATGACATGGTGCGGGTTTAGGATCTCTAACAAACATGCATTTTCCGCCCTGATAGTGAAAGCAGTGGGAACTTCCTGCCAGGGCAGCATCCACAGTCACTATGTAATCCCTGTGAGCTCAACATTTAACAACCACTCACTGGGTAGAGGGATTTACACACAGGCATACACATTTATGTTCACACATGGCTACTTCATGTAAGCAAATCAAGTTCTTGGCACAGAAAGACGTGGTAAAACCTGGAGAAACTGACAGAATAATTCCCTCAAGAGGTCAATCTGACTTTTGATACACAATCAAGACCCATAAGCCCCTTGAATAGTAAACACATGTATTTGGAAATACTTTGGTTGTGGTAAGCCATCGAATCCTCAAAGGGATCCATACTGAGGAAGAACAGGGTGGCCAAAAAAGGTCTGGCTTGTGTCGAGACCTCCAGTGGGTTTTCATCCTCTCTGCTGGGGGCAAGATGTTGCAATTTGTGAACTGCTTTCTGAGGAGTTTGTTTTGTCCTGCATCAGTCATGGTTGGCAAGAGATCCAGTATGCTTTCACATAGAATGTAGTGTTTGGAGTGTCAGGACAGGCTACAAATTCCCACACTCTCAAATGTCTAGGTCCTAAATTTGACAAAGGACGTACTTCTCAGATTGTAGCAAATACACATCATGACAGTAATAAGTATGAGAGATGTACACACCCTTTTAGAATCATATAATAGTGAATTCATGGAATTAATAGGTTTATTTAACTCATAAAATATGTTTTATAAAACAAAAAAGGAATCATTGGCTGCTTTTGACATGCCCTAATTGAAGCCGGGTGTGAGTGAAGCTGTAATCAGTGTGTCTAACCAACTTAATTCCATCATTCTGATATCCTCTGTGTCGAAACAAAGTCAAAAAACAACTAAGTGCCCCCTACCACGATTGAGCATTTTGTCACAAAGGCTTTTGGTTGTGTTCTGGCTCTTCGAATGAGAAACAAAAACGACACACAGCTGTGTAACATTACCACAGGCCACCACATAAAGGCTCCCAGTGCCTGTATGAGTGCACTAAACTAGGGTTCAAAAGATTGGGATTCCTTTTAACTGTACCAGGGCCTCTGCTTCCAGACTTTGAGAGGAGCTATTATCCAAAAAAGAGCAAGACGTTGCCAACACTACAATTGGATATGCTTCATTACAGGGGATTTCAAAACAATGTCAGGTTAAAGCTGAACCAATTCCAGGGAACAGGTCTAAGGTCCTGTATAAAAAACAAACTATATTTGAATGACGGCGAAGTCCAAGCAGAACCATATTGCGCAATTAATTGCATGTGTTGCCTGATAACAAGCAAGCCGAACTATATGCATAGGCAGTTCCTACATTAGAAGTAATTAACAGCATGCATTAGGTCAGTATTGCTGTTCATTATCTGACAAGAATTAGTTGCATAAACAACTGGGAACAATTTCAATTTAGATAATAGGTTAAGTAACCTGCGTTGAAACCCCGCTGGCTATATTAGTCATAACATAAAAGCTTTAAATGCACATCCAAATAGAAAAACAGACACTAAAATACCCTCAGCAGACTTACAGCCAAATTTACTGGGTGAATGAAGCAAGGAGTGAGTGATTTAATTCAGGCCTCATTAGAGTTGGAGTTTTGTGGAGGTCATCAAACTGGATTCAGGCCCTCTTTGCATCACTCTTTGTTCAGTGTAAAAATAACAAAACGCCAGAGCAGCGAAATGACGATTTATAGTCGAGGGGGTTGCTTGCAATCACCTAGGGCTCCATAATACATATTTCTCCGAAAATGATTCCCCTGCCTCAGCTGGAATGGAAAAAAATCTGATAATATGCTCATAAGTTCAGTGCGTGAGTCACGACAGGTTCAGTTCCTCAGGGTCAGCATCCGAGCTTTTCTATTTTACCCATGTGACCCTCTTACGTGAAGTCAGATGAACCAATGTGAAAATAAAGTCCACTTTGTGGAGACTGAGGGGAGTGAGAGTGCATGGAACATAAAGTTTCATCCTTTTTTTTTTTCATTCTGACACATATTCCCACACTCTCATCTGGTAAAATGATGGTTTTCCAAAATAAGCTCAGGTTTTCCCCTTTGGAATGATTCTGAAACAATGTACATCCAAAGCACACACAAAAAGAAACAAGAAGGAAAATATAACGTGGGAACTTTGACTCTTTCTCAGCATGCGTCTGCATAAAACCATAAAAAGCATTAAAAATAGGCTTTTCAGCAAATAAAGTAATAATATATTTCTGCCCCAGACATTAGTTTAGTCATGAAAACAAGACTTTGCTGATACAATTAGTCTGATATACGACATTCATATTGGTCAATTATGTACAATGCCTGCACCCTATTGGCCAAACTACTTTTCAGTCATTATCTGAATTGCATGATATAAATGGAGAATTTTTATCAGTATTTTTTCCCCCTCAGAATTGAAATTTATAACTGCGAGTTTATACAGTATCTCTCAATTCTGCAAAAAAAGTCAGAATTGTGAAAAAAAAGTCAGAATTATGAAATGTAAACTTGCAATTGCAAGAAGTCAGAATTTATTTCTCACACAATTCTTTGAAAAAAAAAGTCTGAATTGTGAGTTTATATATCGCAATTCTAACTTTATAACTCTATATCATTTCTCTAATTTCATGTAATTACGAACTGATTTCTACATTTCTTAGAAATAAAATCAGAATTGCAAAAAAAGTCAGAATTGTGAGAAATAAACTTGCAACTGTAAGAAAAAAATTCTGAATTGTGAGTTTATATCTCGCAATTCTGACTTTATAACTCGCTGTTACGAATTGATTTCCACAATTCTGAGAAATAAAGTCAGAATTGCAAAAAAAAAAAAAAATCAGAATTGTGAGATATAAACTTGCAATTGTAAGAAAAAAAAGTTCTGACTTTATTTCTCACCATTGAGTTTATATCACGGAATTCTTAGAAAAAAGTCAGAATTGTGAATTTAAATCTTGCAATTCGAACTGTATAACTTGCAATTTTGAGTTGTGAGAAATAAACTTGAAATTGCGAGTTTTTATCTTAATTTTGACTATTTCTCACAATTGTTTGTTTATATCATGCAATTCTTAAAAAAAAGTCAGAACTGTGAGTTTATATCTTGCAATTCTGACTTCATAACTTCATAATTGCTAGCTTATATTTCACAATTCTGAGAAAAAAGGCAAAATTGTGAGAAATAAACTCGCAATTGCAAGTTTTTATCTCAATTCTGACTTTGTTTTTCACAATTTTGTGTTTATATCACGCAATTCTTATAAAAAGTCAGAACTGTGAGTTCATATCTTGCAATTCTGACTTTATAACTCGCAATTGCGAGTTGATATCTCACAATTCTGAGGAAAAAATTCGGAATTGAGAAAAAAAGTCAGAATTGCGAGATACCACATGTTGGTGAGCAAAGTTATTGTACATGTATATAGTCTCTGCCAACAAGATTATTTGCACTTAGTGTAAATAAACACTCAGATATATATGATATATGACAAACATGGGTCAAAAAATCCTACTTGAAAATGTAAGTCGTCATATATTATGTGGTTCTGATTAACATGGTTGTATCATGACAAAACACAGTAGTATCATGACAGTCTCTGTTTTGTGGTGTGATGTTATGTCACTATACTGATAGATGATTATGAAAATGATAAATCGGTTTTCATTGACACCCGCAGATGGACACCTGCAGAGAGGAGTGATGAATGCTTTCTAAAAGAGCTCTGCCAGTGTGCATCTGTGTTTATTTTTGCAGCAGAGTCTGACCCCCTCAATGGTCCTACGATGACAGAATTCTCTCTGAACGTCTCTGCTGAGACAGCACACCTTTAACTCTTCCTCGTTCTGCTTGACGTTACCGTTGGCTTAAATGACAGAGTGAACAATGAAGCCAGCCTTCAGGGATCTGCTTCACGATTACCCTGACACACACATGCGCACGCACACACACACTTACATCAGGAACTCTGGCTGTACTCCAACCCCTTATGTCACCTTTGGACAAACGATCATAGCACCAGGGGACCCACTGAGGATTCAGATCTGGCTTTTGTTAGCGCAGAGGCCCCGCTGCCAAAGGACTCGCTATGATACTGAATAAATCACCTCAGAATGCTGGGTTTTACAAGCCTCAGCGAAGTGCTCCACTAAAGTCTCGCTCTGCTCAAATGTTCGTCCCTTAAAACTTATTTTAATCTCTGTTTAATGGCTAATTACATTTAAGTGATAAACATGCCAAGTGATATAAAACATTTCCAATTAAGTCTTAAACTTTAGACAGCTGATAAAGACATGATGTGAGAATATGCTAGTCTCTTGAGAACCAAGTTTTGTTTACAGCAAAGGAAAACCAGTCTCCTCTTGGCTTATATCAAAATCCTTCAATATTTTTCTTTATAAATCCTTGTTTAGTACTTCTAATTCATGACCGGTGTTTTGCTCTCTTCACTGCGTTTCTGTGTTCGTCACTTCTCGCCAGAACTTACGATTAATAAAGTTGTAAATAAGGATATTTTCTTATACAAACACATGACTTTGTTTCAAAATCTAGACCACAATCCACTGCCATTATAAAGCTTGGAAGAAATACAGTTAAGGTCAAACGTTAACATCCCCCTTTCAGAATCTGCAAAATGTTAATTATTTTACCAAAATAAGAGGGATCATACAAACTGCATGTTATTGTTTATTTAGTACTGACCTGAATAAGATATTTCACATAAAAGTTGTTTACATATAGTCCACAAGAGAAAATAATAGTTGAATTTATCAAAATGACCCTGTTCAAAAGTTTACATCCCCTTGATTCTTAATACTGTGCTCTTACATGAATGATACACCGCTGTTAGTGATAGTTGTTTGTGAGTCCCCTTGTTTGTCCTGAACAGTTAAGCTGCCTGCTGTTCTTCGGAAAAATCCTTAAGGTCCCACAAATTCTTTGGTTTTCCAGCATTTCTGTGTTTTTGAATCCAACAATGGCTGTATGATTTTGAGATCCATCTTTTCACACTAAGGACAACTGAGGGACTCATAGTATAGGCAACTATTACAGAAGGTTCAAATGTTCATTGATGCTCCAGAAGAACCAACCATGCATTATGAGCATGGTAAATTTATTTATTTTTTCTTCTGGGAAACATGTAACTATTTTCTGTAGCCTCTGAAGCGTAGTACTAAATGAAAAAATATGATATTTAGTCAAAATAAGAAAAATGTACATATCTCCATTCTGTTTAAAAGTTTTCACCCCCGGCTTTTAATGCATTGTTTTTTTCTTCTGCAGCATCAAGTGACCGTTTGAACCTTCTGTAATAGTGGCATATGAATCCCTCAGTTGTCCTCAGTGTAAAAAGATGGATCTCAAAGTCATGAAATCGTTGTCGTAAAGGGTTCAAAAACACAGAAATGCTGGAAAACCAAATAATTAGTGGGACCTGAAGAATTTTTCTGAAGAATAGAAGGCAGTTTAACTGTTCAGGACAAACAAGGGACTCATGAACAATCACTAAACAAAAAAAGCTGGGGATCATTCAAGTAAGAACACAGTATTAAGAATCAAGGGGATGTAAACTTTTGAACAGGGTCATTTTCATAAATCTCTTGTGGACTATATGTAAACATCTTTTATGTGAAATAACTTATTCAGATCAGTACTAAGAAAAACAATAGCATGCATGTTGTATGATCCCTCTTATTTAGGTAATTAACATTTTGCAGATTCTGAAAAGAGGGATGTCAACTTTTGAACTGACCTGTAACTCCAATTGTATTTGTCTGAAAGAAGAAAGTCATATACACCTAGGAAGGCTTGAGGGTGAGGATAATTTTCATTTTTGGGTGAACTATCCCTTTAAGCTCCATCAAAAGCATGAACCGATGATTGACAAAAGCAAAAGCATTTGTAATGATTTAAAGTCAGCGACTAAAGTCTATTTAAGTGTAACACGAGGTGTGACTATACAAGCAGCACAGAAAGACAGACTATTGTACTGTAAATCACGTTTTTAGCATCTGTGCTGTCAGATACTGAGTTCAGAGCCAGATTTAGTGCATTCCCTAAAAAAATGGATTACGCCGTTACAAAAAAAGCTGTGGCTCGAGGAGCCGTTTTATTCCCCAGCGTCTCATCCCTCCAGCTCAAGCAGGGGATTTGGCCTTCTGCCGTCCTCTGGGTGGGGTCTCTTTAATCAGCAGCTCTTCGTTTAATGAAAGCATTCACACAGAGGCCGTGTTCTTCTGCAAGCAATTTAAGAAGCATCAGGGTTTTAACTGTAACAGTAAATTGTGTAATTGCTGGAGGACTCCCAAATCCTTCCTCACTTCATCCTCCCTATCTTTCATTCGTTCCTGGCTGTGTAACCTTTTATTGTTCTAGGTTTTATTTCACATATTTTACTGGATTAAATTGTCTGCTAGTGGTGGTGTAAACCTCAAAATGGCCGCCGTTCCATTCCTGCTGTTAGCATCGCAGACATTTCCAGGAAGCTTGGCTTGTAAATCGCCCCATGGCCTGTCTGAGACCACCTGAGTCATATGAGCCACACATAAGCCCAGAATTGAATGTATTCTCTCTCTAAAAGCTCCAAGACCACGTCAGACTGGTCTGATGTGCCCATGCTGCTTTGCTTTTGTCTGTTTGTTCGAATTTGCAAGCTCTTTTGTTTGGCAGGAGTGATAAGAGGGGTTTACAACATAATACATGCTATCAATAACTTTGATGAAGTGTTAAGTCTTTACTGAGTGGCAGAACAAAAGATCTTTTACTGGATAATGTGGAACATGAAAATCCTTCAGTTTAATTCCTGCTGTAAAGTATGTTATCTGAGTTTTTATAACAACTTCTGTATTCATAGACGCTCTCAAAAAGTGAATGCCTCCAATGGCCAATCATAATAAATATGAAAGTGTTAGAACATACTCTGTGACCCTTCAAGGCTAAACATTTCAGTATCTTTGATGCGATAATTACTCAGGCTCATATTGTTATCATTTTGTCATTGCACTTTGACTTTGAATGGATGAATATTTCTCCTTTTGTTGTCTTTAAAAATATTGCTGCTGTTCTGATGGTCTAGGCTATGGAAGGAAAATTTCTCATCTGTGCCTGTGTGTTCAGAACTGTTGGATTTATTTAGGCAAAGAGAGCACATAGAGGTCATAATGCATGAATGGATGTAAGAATATATCACCATCACACAAGACAACAGAACAATGATTTTAGTATCATACAAGTGAATTATAATGATGTGTTACATAAAGTACTTTTAGTTTTAGTTGACAACCTATTTAGGCCTATTTAGCCACTTGTACCACCTTTTTAAAGGGCATTAAGACTAAAGCTACTGGCGCTACCTGTTGCTATTTTTACCACAACACAACTCGGAAAATATAATACTGATACAATGACCACAGCTACTGAATAAGCTTACAGATGGCGATGGATATAAGCGCAGGTTTAAACCAAATGCCATAACATTTATTTATTTTTTTTCCACAAGGAGTCTAAACGCCCCTGGATATTGAATGAAATCCGCACTGAGAAACTTATTCAGTGGCTGCGGCATCATGACAAGCCTTGGCATGTTTACATCCTGCCAGAATGGCATCTAGCTTTTCTTGTCTCTGCCGTTTGTAAGCTCTTTCAGTGGCTGTGGTTTACTAAAAGCCTCAAAAACATCAGGGCTAAAGTGGAGAGAACAAAGACGCAGGTCTTTAAGAAGTTTATTCGTCTACAGGCATCTTCCCATTCTTTTCACTTCTTCTTATTGCTAGGAAAGCAGTAAAGACTTACATCGTTTCTCTTGTTTCCGTTTGACTGAAAATTACAAACAAAAGCCATGCCAAGTGGCATTGTATCAGTTTATTATTTTTTGAGTTGTGTATTTTAATTTGAGTTGTGGTAAAAATAGCAGGAGGTAGCGCCAGTAGCTCACAGACTACAACCATTTGACGTAATCGAAATAATGGCTCCTTCTATAGTGTAAAATATGTGATGATGTGGATTTTGTAAATAACATACATCTTTAATGGGTTTTCTACTGCATATTTCAGTAAGAGACATCAGTTATTTTATATTAAACCATAGAAGTCTTAATACCCAGGGTTCGTTTTAAGACAAGTAAAAACTTAAAAATCACAAGTAGCCAAAAATGCACTGTATGTGTTACAGAACTTTCAGTCTGTGTGTATTGGTTTCTCCCATTGTCTCCCCCGTTGATCTCTTTCCTTTAGTTTATCCCTCATTAGCGTCATTGCATTCATCTGTCTTAGTCATTAGCACTACCTTTATAAGTTGGTCTGTGTTCTCAGTTCCCTGTCGGTCTTTAATGTTGCTTACATTGCTGTATGTTCGTGTTTGCTCCTGTTTATCCTGCCTGTTCTTCTCGTGGATTTATTAAAAGACTGTATTTGATTTTATCTCTGTGTTCCGTGTTCTCCCTCGTGTACATACTCGTAACAGCATGGGTGAAAATGATTGATTTTTCCTTTATGCCAAAAATTATTAGGATATTAAGTAAGATTCATGTTCCATGAAGATATTTAGTAAATTTCTTACCATAAATATATTAAATTTAATTTTTGATTAGTAATATGCATTGCTAAGAACTTCATTTGGACAACTTAAAAGGCGATTTTCTCAACATTTATTTATTCCTGACCTATTAAAAAAACATTAACCTTGAGATGGCAGAAACAAAAAAAAATTTGCAGTCAATTAAGTTTTAGGAATTCTTGCAGCACACAATTGGCACAGAACGTCATGTCTAAGACTTTGTCTTAGAAGGTTTTAAGTAATGTGTATTTTTGCCATAATTGCTGGTTAATGGAACATTTTTTATCCATTTATGGTTCCATGAACCTTTAACATCCACACACTTTTAAAAATAAAGGTTCTTTGTTAGCATCTATGGTTCCATGAAGAACCTTGAACATCCATGGAACCTTTCAAATGCAGAAAAGGTTCTTTATAGTGGAAAAAGGTTCTTTAGATTTTTAAAATCTAAAGAATGGTTCGAAATGGTTCTTTTAAGAACTGTTCACAAACTGTTCACTGAAAGGTTTTTTTGGGGAACAAAAAATTGGTTCTTCTATGGCATCACTGCAAAAACACCCCTTTGGAGCCTTTATTTTTAAAAGTGTAGAACCTTTCCAATGCAAAAGTAAAATTAAGGAATTAAATTTCCTTACACAAAGCTATCATAAGACCATTCATATCCATTAATAATAATGATTATTTATACCACATATAATCTGGGCTCTGTATGTGTTGATGCCAAATTGTTTGACATTTTTCAGTCTGAACATCCTGTTTCTTCTTTCCCTCTTATTTCCTCTCTTGTGTTCTTACTCCTACTGTTCATTAAAAACCGTAAAAACCTCATTTTTGTCTCTGGAGATTGTCTACTCAGTCTTTCCATTCTGCACCATCCCTTCTATACAAAACTGCTTTTCTTGTCAGCGAAACGGAGAGCACAAATAGGGTGTGATAGAGATGATACAAGCCACACATTATTCAGGCTTAAGTGCCTGACCTCTGAACTACAGCCGTGTGGGTACATAAGGGCCACTGCCAAATGAGGACAGGAAGAAGTGCGCAAGTAGGATGAGAGGAGAGAGATAGAGGATGCTTTGTATGCTCCAACAAAAGTAGCTTTCTTTTACAACTCAATTTAGCGTTGTCTCACTTGACCCTTTTGGAAATGAGGCTATTTTGGGCTACATCCTGGAAAACACACTGTCATCTTTGTACAAAACCTCAGTCGACATTTCACTTGGGTAATTACTATTAATCTCATCTGGATGGATGGATCAGAGACAGCTATATAACTAATTAATTCATACTATATACCTGTAATACACCATAATTGTACATATTTACCCCCTTAAATACAGAACAACAGCTTTATAAGGTGTGGATGTGTTCAGAAACTAGCATCCAGATGTAGACATTCAATCACAGCTCAAATGTAACAGGTTTTTATCATGGTTTCTCTTTCGTTTTTAAACAAGAAGAATGAAATGACACAAATTCCAAGACTTTTACACTCTTATATAACTTCTGTTAACATCTCAAAAATGTGTAGTGGAGATTATGATGTGGTGATCTCCCTTTTTCTCTGTTGGCTACAATCCTGATACTTTGGGCCTGAGGTGGGAAAATATGATGAAATGTCAGAAGTAACCTTCTCATTTGAAAACAGATGACACCAGTGTCATAATTTCCTGAGAAAGTGACGAACTGAGTTTCAAAATGCATTTCGAGGTCAAATATTTCCAAAACATGATTAGTATGATTTCACCATGATCTGAGAATGAGTGATATAGCATGCTGTAACATCAGTAAGTGCACATCAAGAGTTAAGCAACATGTTCCACGGTCCAAGACTTTCGCCTGAAGGAAAGTGAATCAAAATGAATCATTAGCTCAGAGGTTCCCATGTCTCTTACATTCAGAATTCCTATGTGATGACATGCACAATAGGCCAGTCTGTTAGAAAACAGTGTGATTTGACACGCCGCTCAGTTTGAATCAGCTGCGGCAGGAAGCATTACTCAGAGAAATTATGTGACTCTATCTGTCATCACGACCTCCAGCATTCTTCAGCAAGTGCTAAAAGATATAAAACATGAGTCTTTTGTGTTTGTGTGTGTTTTGATCAGAACACTGAATTAAGTCAGCAGTGGCTGAATAAATACATAAATACGCAAACAAGTAAATAAATATCGACCAATTTTTAAAGGGGTCATTGGATGCAAAACTCACTTTTACATGTTGTTTGAACATTAATGTGTGTTGGCAGTTTGTGTACACAACCACCCTACAATGATAAAAATCCACCCAGTGGAATTTTTTTAATCTTTAAAAGTAATATCCCCTTTTTAAAATCAGGTCATTCTCAGCTTCTTGTCGGTGCCATTGCCATTGTGTCGACTCAGGTGCAGGGGAAGACACGAATGTCTCTGATTGGGCGATTGAGGTGTTCTGTTGTTAGATGCAATAATGAACATAGCAGTCGTCATTTACTCCCGACATCCGAGCCACTGAAGACGCAGAGGATTAACGGTACTTTCGTTTTTGAAAGAAGAGCACCGATCCTAATCAACATATGCGTTTATGTTCGTGCCAATCATTTTGATGCAGCTTCATCCACAGCAGAAGGGTTTTTTATGCATTTTTGCAAATGGCCTTTCTTAATCATGTGCTAGTTAGCAAGTTTTGCAGCTAAAAGTGCCTCAATGCGGCTAAAGTAAACATTACGGCTCATCATCCCGCGGCAGAGAGGGGCGGGGCGAGCAGAGCTCATTAGCATTTAAAGGAACATGCAACAGAATAGCTTGCTCTAAAAAGGGCTGATTTTGACAAGGTAAAAAGAGTGTTTTTTACACTACCATTGAGAAATTTTAACCAAAGTATGTTATAGACTTCTCATTAAGAATCATATAAAAATGGAAAATGGGCATCCGATGACCCTTATAATAACATCAATCTTTCATGGGTTTCCTGCATATTTTAGGAGACATCATTTATGTTATATTAAGCCATACAAGTCTTAATACCCAGGGTTCCCTTTAAATCTAATGCATTCACACTTTTTCAGCCATCACATGCTAAGTGACACTAATGATGTCACTGATGGTGACCGGATCTTCTGACCAATCGACTTTACTTTACTCTGAGAGTCTGTGCGGCCTATCCAATGTCAGTGTCAAGGGTCATGACCCAGTCACTGTGGCAACAGCCAGATTTACAGCAGCACACCAGTTTCCTGTTTGCACAGAAGTCTGTGCCAGCCAAACCAAAACAGCCCCTGCTAGGAGCGCTGGTTTAGTCTTACAGGGGACCCTGTCTGTTAGACAGAGACATGAGGCTCAGGTATGACTGCAGAGGTCGATCATCATGCTATAGGACATACCAACTGCTTTTTCATCGCCTTTTTTGAGCCAAGAAAACTATTATGATTTCACTGAACTCAGAGAGCTGAGGAACTCTGATACGGCTACTGAAAACAAGTGCAAGCTTTTGCTTTGAACACAACTGGAGACACAACTACATTAATAAAACACACTACAGAAATGCCACACACACACACACACACACCAAGTCAGTGCCCTCTGAACTCCCGAAGCCATAGTCAATCAGCAGGACTTCCTGTTTCCAAGGAACCCAGAGGAACCTCTGCTCATCGTTCCGCCATCTGCCCTGATAGCACCAATGCCTCATATCCTCTGAGCCAGCATTCAGTTTCAACACACACGACGCCGCCACCATTTGAGCTGCTTCAATTAAATAATACTCAAACCCAGGAAACGCTCAAAGCGGACAGCTGCAGCATGTTGTTTATTTCTCCTTTCACACAGTTAAAAGAGTTCTAATATTCGTTACAAACGAGTATGATTGTGATTACCAGCTATTTGTTTTGATCAGACTCTGCTGTGTGGTATATGTGGAAAAGAAATTAAAGTCAGAATGATGAAACCTCAACAAACTTAAATTGTAACAGAATGTAGAGAAAATTACCAAGTTTAATAATGCCAAAGAAAAACCACAACATCACTGAGCTGACATTTAGCTCTTTGGATAAGGCAGATTGCTAAAGCCATAAGTAATGACAATGAGCTTTGGACATAAATCTCAATTCTTCATGGCTAGTTTATGGCCACTTGGATGCTTAAAGAGTTAGTTCACCCAAAAATGAAAATAAGCCCATTATTTACTTACCCTCCAGGCATCCGAGGTGTGTATGACTTCCTTCTTTCAGACAAATCCAATCAGAGTAATGTAAAAAAAAATGTTCTGGCTCTTCCAAGCTTTATAATGGCAATGGGTGGGTGTTTCTTTTCAACAGTTTAAAACAAGTCCAACAAAGTTCATCCATCCATAATAAAAAAGTGCCTCACATGGCTCAGCAGGGTGAATAAAGGTCTGTAGCCTGTAGCAAATCTATGTGTTTTTGTAAGAAAAATATCCATATTTAAAACGTAATAATCACTTTAATTTAGCTTGTGCTAACTGTTTAATATAGAAGCCGCGCAGGCAGATGAGGTAAGACTTTGGCGTTGCACATGTGCCGCTCAGAAGTGACGAACGCGAACATGTAGTGGAGAAAGCAAAACAAAGCACCAGTCACTATTAGAAGTGCAAAATGAGGATTTGTAAAGAAAAATGTCGAAGGATTTCAATATAAGCCAAGAGGGGACTGGTTTTGCTTTGCTAAAGTAAGGAAACTTTGCTTCCTTTTCTCCTGTAAACAAACAACTGTTAGTGGAAGCTAAAGAAAAGTTATTATTATGTTTTAAATATGGATATTTTTCATAAAAAAACTCAACAATTCAGTACAGGAGCCCTTTATTCACCCCCCGGAGCCATGTGGAGCACTTTTTCTTATGGATGGATGCGCTTTATTGGACTTATTTTGGACTGTTGAAAAGAAACACCCACCCATGGCCATTCTAAAGCTTTGAAGTGGCAGGATAATTTTTAATGTTATTCCAACTGGATTTGTCTGAAAGGAGAAAGTCATATACACCTAGGATGCCTGGAGGGTGAGTAAATAATGGGCTAATGTTCATTTTTGGGTGAACTAACCCTTTAAAGTGACTCGTATGCCTTAATATAACATAAATGATGCCTCTTTCTGAAACAATTAGTAGAAAACCCATTAAAGATTTGTTATTTAAAAAAATCCACATTGTTTTATACATATTTTGGACTATGGGGGGCACCATTATTTCGATGACGTCAAATGGATACACTCAGTGAACTAGCACTACCTTTTGCTAGTTTTACTGAAAATAAAATACTGATAAGATGCCCACAGCTACTGAAATAGCTTACATGTAGCGATGGATATAAGAATAGGCTTAAACTAATAGCCGTATCATTGATTTTTCCCCACAAGGAGTCAACACACCCCTAATATCAAGTAAAATAAACGCTGAGAAAGTCATTTAGTGGCTGTGGCATCATGACAAGCGTTGGCATGTTTACATCCTGCCAGGATGGCATCTAGCGTTTCTTGTCTCTGCCATTTGTAAGCTCTTTTAGTACTTGTGGTCTACTAAAAGCCACAAAGGCATCATGGCTAAAGTGGAGAGAACAAAGATGTGGGTCTTTAGGAGGTTTTATTTGCCCACAGGCGTCTCCCCATTGAAAGCAGTGAAGACTTATATCGCTCTTGTTGCTCTTCAACTAAAAATTACAACCAAAAGCCAAACAATGTGGCATCGTAGAGTTGTGTTGAGGTAAAAATAGCAACACATAGCACCAGTTCACATCTTTGAAAATAATGGCGCCCCCCATAGTCCAAAATATGTATAAAACAATGTAATTTTTTAAATAATGTAAATTTTTCATAGGTTTTCTACTATGTATTTCAGTAACAGACATCGTTTATGGTATATTAAGCCATACTGCCCGCCAAAGGCAAAGCGCAGTAACTACACATTTGGTCAAAATTGAGTTAAGGCTTAAAATGAACTTTGTGACAACTGTTTTGTCTTGTGGCAAAGTCTCCTGGTTAAATTGTGTCCCGTTTCAGAGATGAGAGATGAGAGTTTCAACATGTTTGACTAGCTGGTGTCAAAACTTTAAAGGCGTTTTTCTCAGTTTCAGTGTTGGCGTAGTTACTGCACTTTGCCTTTGGAGGGCAGCATACAAGTCTTAATACTCGGCACAAGCAGACTTCTCAAACAAAACACTGCACAAAAAGACACTTGTAAGGTTATAAATTATAAAACAGTAGATATTCTGTTCAGTATTTAGACACTTTGGTTGTCAAACGTAAATGGAACGTAACGTGATGGACTCCACCTGCTAGGACACCTGCATGAACTTGAGGTGAACTGACTTCACACATCCACTAAAAATTACATTGACACCAGTTGGTTAAAAGTCGATGCAAAAATGTGAAGTAAGTCCAGCCACTTGGTTTGATATTTAATGCAAAGACGTTCAAACATGTGACTTAAGTGCCCAAATATTCTGGGGGCCGCTTTGGTTACTTTCTTAGATAAATGTGTTTATAGTGTATGTGTCATTAGTCCGACACTTCCATGTTTTTTAACGGCAGTAAATGAGAAACCTGGTTTCCTTCCTTTACTTTAGAGAAAATAGTAATTATGTCATTTCCTAAGGTGAGAGCTTATGCATACTACCATCTCAGTCCTCATGGTGGAGTAAACCCTGTTGTGACAGGCCTCTTCCAGACATTTACATTTACACAGGAAGAGCTGTCATGGACACTCGGGAGGGAGCTGAAATTAGTGTTTCCATAGAAACAGTTTTATTTACACTATTCAGCGCAGCTGCAGGTCTTACCAAGACTTTATAGGGGTTGCTTTATTTTTCTGGTGATCTTAAATTGTATCTGTCATGTGTATGTGTGTGTGTGCTGTACATATGTGTAATTTACCACAGGTGTGGACCTTGAAATAGTTGGACATTCTATATTCTATACAAAAACACATCAATGTACACTTCGCAGTTCTCCTTCATCAACCAAAACACACTCCCTCACTCATCAGTGTGCAAAACTCTGCCTTAATGTCTTACAGGTGTCTCACTTTGATACCTTGTTCACTAAAGCATTTCCACATGGTGAATGAGAAGACTCCAGCTCATTCTAATTGTAAAACATCACACGCACACACAATGCCCGTCCTCATTGCACACAATACTGCTGTCTGCCTCAAGCATCTATACAGCGATTACAGCTTTTATGTTCACAATATGATTCATGATTTTCCAGGAAAGCAGGGAAGATTTTCCAGGACTTTTTTTTAAGCAAGTCAAACACTTTGATGCATGATCACAGCTAACAATTTTGTAGTAAGAATGTTTTCATTAAGTTATGAAATTGTTATTTGCAAAAGTTCTGGGAATGTTTAATGGACTTTAATGCTTTAAAATTGAGATTTTATTTTCTTGATTGTACAAAGATTTTGTTTAATTTTGTGTAAGAACACTTGTTTTAGAACTTTAAGTAACCTTTACAGAAGTCTAGCCAAAGTTACTTCAGTCAGTGGACAAATAGAAGTAATTTGTCTGGCAATGTAAATCAATACAATTAAGTTAGAAAAACATTCTGGGAAGATCATTTCACCATGACCGAATGACAGTTTTATTGACATGCAAAACAAATGAAATTTGATAAATAGCATTCAATAAAAACAAAGGTTGTTTGGGTATTCAGATGCATGCAAATGCAATAAACAAAAAACATTCTGGAAACATTTTTTTTTAAATGTTTTAAGAAGATTTTGTCATGATAACACAAATGTTTTACATTCATGCGGGAATATTTTGTTTCTTTTAGAACATTGAGAAAACATTTAGATACGTTAGTCAAAGGAAGTTGCTTGAATATACAAATAGCAAAAATGACAAATACATCATAATAGAAATTGTTTAAAATATGTCTGAATGACAGTGTTATCAACATACAAACAATTTAAAAATAGCATGAAACTTGTTTTTGTCCAAATGTAAATTAATTTTAGTGTTGTTAAAGTGTAAATTATATTTAGATACAATACCAGTAAAATGTACTGGTATTTGATCAATCAAAGGTATTTGAAAAGTAAGTTTTTAAAGAAGTCTCTTCTGCTCACCAAGCCTGCATTTATTTGATCCAAAGTAGAGCAAAAACAAACAAACTGTAAAATATTTGCTGTTTTTGCTGGATCAAATAAATGCAGCCTTGGTGAGCAGAAGAGACTCCTTTAAAAAAAAAAAACATTAAAATGTTACTGAAAATATTATTTATGTATGGGAATGTTCAAAACCATGTGTTTAGATTTTGATTATACAAATGTTTTTACGTCTGTGCAGGAATGTTTCGGTTAGGAGTTTGAGAAAACATTTACAGAACATTAGCCAGAGTAAAGAAAGTTACAGAAAGATAATTAAAATAGACAAATAGCGGATATGGTACAAATACAAAGTACTAAAAACAAGTTTACAGATTCATCAGAATGAAAACAAGCAAGTGTTCAAAAAATGGAAAGTTCATCCAAAAATGAAAATTCTGTTATTAATTACTTGACCTCATGTTGTTCCAAACCCGTAAGACCTTTGTTCATCATCGGAACACAAATTAAGATATTTTTGATTAAATCCAAGAGCTTTTTGACCCTGCATAGACAGCAACACAACTGACACGTTCAAGGCCCAGAAAGGTAGTAAAGAAAAACAACAACAAAAAAAAAAAAAAAAAATGGTAAAGATTGTACTCTCATGAACATGCAGAAGAGAAGAAATTGTTGTTTTCTTTGTGCACAAAAAGTATTCTTATAGCGTCATAAAATTCTGGTTGAACCACTGAAATCACATGGACTATTTTAACAATGTCCTTACTACCTTTTTGGGCCTTAAATGTGGTAATTGCATTGCTGTCTATGCAGGGTCAGAAAGCTCTCGGAATTCATCAAAAATATCTTAATTTGTATTCCTAACATGAACAAAGGTCTTAGAATTGCTCAAAAGAACTGATTCGCATACAGTAATTACTTTAAAAAGTGAAGATATAAATGTCACATATCGAGAAACAGCTTCATTGCTACCTTGTAAAATTTGAGGCTCAGAAGAGAGTCTGGACTGTTTGATCTTACATGTGGCATGACTTCATCTAACAGTCTCCAAAAGTATGCCATTGTCACTGAAATATCTATTTTGTTGTTTGCGCAGCTGAAACGTGTTGATTAGACCTCAGTGCTTTGCCTCTGCTTGTTTTGATCACCACTGGCACTCTTGTACAACATGTTCTTGAATGTTACTAGACCCTGTTTACACTGTGGTAAACAGCTGGGTCTTATGAATGGAAGATACGAGGCTTCCCAGGCCCAGACAGATTCACGGAGAGGAACCAAGGTTATCAATTATTCAATGAGAAGCACTGCGTGTACTGTGAGTACAAACATCAACAGACAGATCTACTGTCTAAATGCTACTACTTTTCTTTTGCACAATAAAGGCTCAGAGTCTGTGGTGAAATCGCAAACATAAATTATGCAATTTTATCCAACGTAGGCTTTTAAATTGTGTCTCTGAAAAAAAGAGAGCTGTCAGGGATGATGGATTTCAAGTACATATTTATCGTGCAATTGTTTTTGTAGCCGCTTGTGAAATTGAGCGTATTCAAGAATAAAATTGGCCTAATCACGAAGTAAGAAAAATAAACAAAGTTAAATCTGACATCATTTTGAATCTTAAAGTGCCAAAAATATAAGTCTCAGTCAAGGATTTGTAACAAAATAAGCTATCAGTGCATACTGAAATCAATTTGTGCATACACATTACACTTAAAAAAAAAAAATTCTTAGTTGTAAATAAATTATTCTGAATATGACAACACTTTACCTGAAGCCATTGTATATAATGCATTAAAAAAGTATTTTAATGCTTTAAATATGTCTGTAATGCACTTTATCCTTCACTGTATGGTCTCATTAATAATATAAATAAATATAGCTGCAAGCAGCAATTACGGGGCCAAGCACTCAAAGCGGAAAATGAGGAGCTAAGGATGGCAGGAACAGCAGACCAACTGCAACAATTAGTAAAAAGAAGCCATTTTAGGATGATTTTAGTCAAAACGACAGAAAAATGATGTAGAACGCCTACTGATATGATTTAATGGCTTATTAGGTTTGACCAACAGGTGGCGCTGTTATCAAATCGATGCAGTGTTTTTAGTGCGAGGTGACAAACGTACACACAAAGTTTGGTGTCATTATGTCAAAGTTTCCCAAAGATATAGCCTTAGAGTCAGTTTCACATCAAGCCTAAAATTCATAGAGGCGCTGTACGAAAACGGATTCATCTATCAACATGAAATCCATAACTTTTTGTCAGCACTGTCTGAAGATGATCTGACTCGATTTTGGTTAAAATCGGACAAACGGTCTAGGACTAGTTCGAAAAAGTAGGTTTTCAACATAAATCAAAATGGCGGACAGGGAGTTTGGCCAACTGTTGCATAATTGGTATCTATGTTGTCGGCATGACCCAAGGAATATTTTGAGACCAGTTTCATTACAATAGGCTCATGCTATCTACAGTTATTAGCATTTTTGATCATTTTAAAACTAATAGTTAATGAATGCTTCATTACTCTTGACCAATAGGTGGCGCTGCTACCAAATTTTTGTGGTGTAATCAGTGTGAGGTGGTAATGTCACATACCAAATTTGGTGCAAATATCTCAAAGCTTTGCAGAGATACAGCTTCCGATGCGCTTTGGCATCTTACCTGCATATTCGTTGATGCGTTAAATGAAAACGGTTTCGAATATCGACACGAAATCCATAACTTTTTGTCAGCATGGTCTGAAGATGATCCGAGTCAAATTTGGTGAAAATCCGACTAACGGTCTAGGAGGAGTTCGAAAAAGTAGGTTTTCTACATTCATCAAAATGGCGAACAGGAAGTTAGGCCAATTTTGGCATAATGGGTATCCCTGTTCTCGGTCTGACCCAAGGAATATTTTGAGATCACTTTTATTACAATAAGCCATTATTTTCAGAAGTTATTAGCATTTTTCGAAATTTCCTTATAACTTTTGACCACAAGGTGGCGCTGGCCCCAAAATTGGTATGTACATTCAGGGCATGGTGCTGAACATTTTTGTAATTATTGTCGAAACGATACGTTAATCCGTTCTCAAGATACAGCATTTTAAAGCTAAATTCAAAATGGCCGACACCCAAAATGGCTGATCTGGGAAAATTGGATATGGTTCGACTCGGCATGCTCCTCCGAATCTAACGGGATGAGTTTCGAGATTTTTGGCCAAATCACCGAGGAGTTATAAGCAAAAATAGCCATTTTTCATATCTTCTGACCACTAGGTGGCACTGTGACGAAACACAGCAGGTAGCCTCAGGTCATGCTTGTTATAACACACACCAAGTTTGGACTCAATACTCCAAAGCATTGCCAAGATATGGCCTCACATCCATTTTTGCGTGTTTTTCGTAGAATTAATTAGCGTGTTATTCGAGAACGGTTTGTCCAATCAACTTGAATTCCATAACTTTTTGCCTGCATCGTCTGAAGATGATCTGAGCCAATTTTGGTGAAAATCAGACAAACCGTCTAGGACGAGTTCGAAAAAGTAGGTTTTATAAACAAAAATTTATAGAAAAAAAACTAAACCTTAGGATTTTTGAAATTTGGTGTTCATTCGACTCGGCATGACCCAATGATTCAGGGAAAATTGGAATTTTGATTTTATGGCTTACGGTTCAAAAGTTATTAGCAAAAAGAAAGTGAAAGTTTGGACAAGTGGTGGCGCTAGAGAGTTTGAGTTAGAGACTCCAAACTTGCTATGGTTAATGTTGAGTCGGCCCTCTATCAGTTTGCCAAATTATACAACTTTCCCGCAAGCGGTTCTATGGGCTGCCATAGACTTGCGGCGGAAGAATAATAATAATAAGAATCCTAACGGATACAATAGGTGCCTTCGCACCTTCGGTGCTTGGCCCCTAAATATAGCTGCAAGCAGCAATTACGGGGCCAAGCACTCAAAGCGGAAAATGAGGAGCTAAGGATGGCAGGAACAGCAGACCAACTGCAACAATAAGTAAAAAGAAGCCATTTTAGGATGATTTTAGTCAAAACGACAGAAAAGTGATGTAGAACGCCTACTGATATGATTTAATGGCTTATTACGTTTGACCAACAGGTGGCACTGTTATCAAATCGATGTGGTGTGTTAAGTGTGAGATGACAAACGTTCCCACAAAGTTTGGTGTCATTATGTCAAAGTTTTCCAAAGATATAGCCTTAGAGTCATTTTCACATCAAGCCTAAAATTTATAGAGGTGCTGTACGAAAACGGTTTAATCTATCATCATGAAATTCATAACTTTTTGTCAGCACAGTCTGAAGATGATCTGACTCAATTTTGGTGAGAATCGGACAAACGGTCTAGGACTAGTTCGAAAAAGTAGGTTTTCAACATAAATCAAAATGGCGGACAGGGAGTTTGGCCAACTGTGGCATAATTGGTATCTATGTTGTCGGCATAACCCAAGGAATATTTTGAGAGCAGTTTCATTACAATAGGCTAATGCTATCTACAGTTATTAGCATTTTTGTTCATTTTAAAACTAATAGTCAATGAATGCTTCATTACTCTTGACCAATAGGTGGCGCTGCTACCAAATTATTGTGGTGTCATCAGTGTGAGGTGATAATGCCACATACCAAATTTGGTGCAAATATCTCAAAGCTTTGCAGAGATACAGCTTCCGATGCGCTTTGGCATCTTACCTGCAAATTCGTTGATGCGTTAAATGAAAACGGTTTCGAATATCGACACGAAATCCATAACTTTTTGTCAGCATGGTCTGAAGATGATCCGAGTCAAATTTGGTGAAAATCCGACTAACGGTCTAGGAGGAGTTCGAAAAAGTAGGTTTTATACATTAATCAAAATGGCGAACAGGAAGTTAGGCCAATTTTGGCATAATTGGTATCAATGTTCTCGGCCTGACTCAAGGAATATTTTGAGATCAAATGTATAACAATAAGCCATTTTTTTCAGAAGTTATTAGCATTTTTCGAAATTTCGTTATAACTTTTGACCACAAGGTGGCGCTGGCCCCAAAATTTGTACGTACATTCAGGGCGTGGTGCCGAACATTTTTGTAATTATTGTCGAAACGATACGTTAATCCGTTCTCAAGACACAGCGTTTTAAAGCTAAATTCAAAATGGCCGACACCCAAAATGGCTGACATGGGAAAATTGGATATGGTTCGACTCGGCATGCTCCTCCGAATCTAACAAGACCAGTTTTGAGATTTTTGGTCAAACCACTGAGAAGTTATAAGCAAAAATAGTCACTTTACATATCTCCTGACCACTAGGTGGCACTGTGACGAAACACTGCAAGTAGTGTCAGGTCATGCTTGTTATAACACACACCAAGTTTGGTCTCAATACGACAAACCGTTGCCGAGATATGGCCTCACATCCATTTTTGAACGCTTTTCATAGAATTAATTAGCGCATTATTCGAGAACGGTTTGTCCAATCAATTTGAATTCCATAACTTTTTGCCTTCATGGTCTGAAGATGATCTGAGCCAATTTTGGTGAAAATCAGACAAACCGTCTAGGACGAGTTCGAAAAAGTAGGTTTTATAAACAAAAAATTATAGAAAAAAAACTAAACCTTAGGATTTTTTAAATTTGGTGTTCATTCGACTCGGCATGACCCAAGGATTCAGAGAAAATTGGAATTTTGATTTTATGGCTTACGGTTCAAAAGTTATTAGCAAAAAGATAGTGAAAGTTTGGACAAGTGGTGGCGCTAGAGAGTTTGAGATAGAGACTCCAAACTTGCTAGGGCTAATGTTGGGACAGTCCTCTATCAGTGTGCCAAATTATACAACTTTCCCGCAAGCGGTTCTATGGGCTGCCATAGACTTGCGGCGGAAGAATAATAATAATAAATATAGCTGCAAGCAGCAATTACGGGGCCAAGCACTCAAAGCGGAAAATGAGGAGCTAAGTATGGCAGGAACAGCAGACTAACTGCAACAATAAGTAAAAGGAAGCAATTTTAAGAGGATTTTAGTCAAAACGACAGAAAAATGATACTGATATGATTTAATGGCTTATTAGGTTTTACCAACAGGTGGCGCTGTTATCAAATCGATGTGGTGTGTTTAGTGTGAGGTGACAAACGTGCACACAAAGTTTGGTGTCATTATGTCAAAGTTTTCCAAAGATATAGCCTTAGAGTCATTTTCACATCAAGCCTAAAATTTATAGAGGCGCTGTACGAAAACGGTTTCATCTATCAACATGAAATCCATAACTTTTTGTCAGCACAGTCTGAAGATGATCTGACTCGATTTTGGTGAAAATCGGACGAACGGTCTAGGACTAGTTCGAAAAAGTAGGTTTTCAACATAAATCAAAATGACGGACAGGAAGTTTGGCCAACTGTGGCATAATTGGTATCTATGTTGTCGGCATGACCCAAAGAATATTTTGAGACCAGTTTCATTACAATAGGCTAATGCTATCTACAGTTATTAGCATTTTTGTTCATTTTAAAACTAATGGTTAATGAATGCTTCATTACTCTTGACCAATAGGTGGCGCTGCTACCAAATTGATGTGGTGTCATCAGTGTGAGGTGGTAATGCCACATACCAAATTTGGTAGAAATATCTCAAAGCTTTGCAGAGATACAGCTTCCGATGCGCTTTGGCATCTTACCTGCAAATTCGTTGATGCGTTAAATGAAAACGGTTTCGAATATCGACACGAAATCCATAACTTTTTGTCAGCATGGTCTGAAGATGATCCGGTTCAAATTTGGTGAAAATCCGACTAACGGTCTAGGAGGAGTTCGAAAAAGTAGGTTTTCTACTTTCATCAAAATGGCGCACAGGAAGTTAGGCCAATTTTGCCATAATTGGTATCAATGTTCTCGGCCTGACCCAAGGAATATTTTGAGATCACTTTTATTACAATAAGCCATTTTTTTCAGAAGTTATTAGCATTTTTCGAAATTTCGTTATAACTTTTGACCACAAGGTGGCGCTGATCCCAAATTTCGTATGTACATTCAGGGCATAGTGCCGAACATTTTTGTAATTATTGTCGAAACGATACGTTAATCCGTTCTCAAGATACAGCATTGTAAAGCGAAATTCAAAATGGCCGACACCCAAAGTGGCTGACATGGGAAAATTGGATATGGGTCGACTCGGCATGCTCCTCCGAATCTAACAAGACCAGTTTTGAGATTTTTGGTCAAACCACTGAGAAGTTATAAGCAAAAATATCCATTTTTCATAACTCCTGACCACTAGGTGGCACTGTGACGAAACACTGCAGGTAGCCTCGGGTCATGCTTGTTACAACACACACCAAGTTTGGTCTCAATATTCCAAAGCATTGCGGAGATATGGCCTCACTTCCATTTTTGAACGCTTTTCGTAGAATTAATTAGCGCGTTATTCGAGAACGGTTTGTCCAATCAACTTGAATTCCATAACTTTTTGCCTACATGGTCTGAAGATGATCTGAGCCAGATTTGGTGAAAATCAGACAAACCGTCTAGGACGAGTTCGAAAAAGTAGGTTTTATAAACAAAAAATTATAGAAAAAAAACTAATCCTTACGATTTTTGAAATTTGGTGTTCATTCGACTCGGCATTACCCAAGGATTCAGGGAAAATTCGAATTTTGATTTTATGGCTTACGGTTCAAAAGTTATTAGCAAAAAGAAAGTGAAAGTTTGGACAAGTGGTGGCGCTAGAGAGTTTGAGTTAGAGACTCCAAACTTGCTATGGTTAATGTTGGGACGGTCCTCTATCAGTGTGCCAAATTATACAACTTTCCCGCAAGCGGTTCTATGGGCTGCCATAGACTTGCGGCGGAATAATAATAATAATAAGAATTCTAACGGATACAATAGGTGCCTTCGCACCTTCGGTGCTTGGCCCCTAATTAAAGCTGCAAGCAGCGATGGTAGGGCCCTCGCACTCGGGCTCACCGCCGATCGGTGGCGAATGGTGGGCACTATGCTATTAACACAGTAAATGTAGGAGGAATATGTCAAAGTCATTGATATGTGGCAATCTTCCTGCTGCCAGCTGGTGGCGATATGCCTATAACTGAATATTGGCATGCAGATGTGTTCAGGCCAGCGCATTCATGAAACATATGAAGTTTGGTGAAGCTTGAACATGGCATGCTTGAGTGTAAGTCATGACATATCCTGCTGCCAACAGGTGGCGCTATTACGAAATATTGGCTTTTAGATGTCTTCAGGCCAGGACTATTGGCAAACATGTCAAGTTTGGTGCAAATTGTACATTGCATGCTTAAGTTAGTGTAAAACAAGTAATTTGCTGTTGCCAGCTGGTGGCGCTATGACTATAACTAAATACTGGCATGTAAATGTATTCAGGCCAGGACTCTTATCAAACATATTAAGTTTGGGGCTGATTGGACATTGCATGCCTGAGTTACAGTAACTTCCTGTTTCACTGCATTAAGAGTATGCTTTAGCACTTAGCTAAATGTTGCTAACATGTTTCTAGCATGTTGCTACCCTATTTAACACTTGTTGATATTTTTAAAATGTTGCTTGGCATCCACAACAGTATTAAACATGTGACTTCCTGTTGCCAGCAGGTGGCACTATGACTTTAACTGAATATGGGCATGGGCTTGTGTTCAGACCAGGACTCTTATCAAACATATTAAGCTTGGGTCAGATTGGACATTGTATGCATGAGTTACACTTATTTTTCTTTGTATTAATATCATGCTTTAGCTCTTAGCTAAGTGTTGCTAGCATGTTTTAACATGATTCTAGCATGATGCTAGCCTATTTAAAACTTGCTAACGCTTTTTAATATGTTGCTAGGAGTCCGTAACACCATTAAACGTCACTTCCTGTTGTCAGCAGGTGGCGCTGTGACTATAACTGAATATGGGCATGTATATATCTTCAGGCCAGGAGTCTTATCAAACATGTGAAGTTTGGGGCTGATTGGACATTGCATGCCTGAGTTACAGTAACTTCCTGTTTTATGTCTTTAACAACATGCTTTAGCACTAAGTAAGTGTTGCTAGCATGTTTGAGTACGTTTTAAACTAGTTTAGCACTCAATGGCTTTTTTAGTGTGTTGCTAATAGTGTGTCACAGTGTTGAACATGTCACTTCCTGTTGACAGTAGGTGGCGCTATAACTATAACTGAATATTGGCATGTAGACATCTTCAGGTCACGACTGTTATCAAACATGTGAAGTTTGGGACTGATTGGACATTGCATGCCTGAGTTACAGTAACTTCCTGTTTCATTGCATTAAGAGCATGCTTTAGCACTTAGCTAAATGTTGCTAACATGTTATAGCATGTTTCTACCCTTTTTAACAGTTGTTGAATTTTTTTTTAAATGTTGCTAGTCATCCACAACAGTATTAAACATATGGCTTCCTGTTACCAGCTGGTGGCGCTATGACTATAACTGAATACAGGCATGGGCGTGTGTTTAGGCCAGGATTCTTATCAAACATGTTAAGTTTGGGGCTGATTGGACATGGTATGCCTGAGTTAGAGTAACTTCCTGTTTTATTGTATTATTAGCATGCTTTAGCATATTAGCTAAGTGTTGCTAGCATGCTTTATTATTTTTGTAGCATGTTGAATATTAAGTTTGGGTCAGATTCAACAGTATATACATGAGTTACAGCAATTTCCTTTTGTATTTGTATTAATAGCATGCTTTAGCTCTTAGCTAAGTGTTGCTAGCATGTTTTAGCATGTTTGTAGCATGTTGCTAGCCTATTTACGACTTGTTAACGTTTTTCAATATGTTGCTAAGAGTCCGTAACAGTGTTAAACATGTCATTTCCTGTTGTCAGCAGGTGGCGCTATGACTATAACTGAATTTGTGCACTGACATGTGTTCAGGACCGGACTGTCATCAAACATGTGAAGTTTGAGGCAGATCGGACATCGTATGCCTGAGTTATAGCAACTTCCTTTTTCATGGCGAAACATCAAAGTTTGTCAGGCCGCCACGGACACGCCCATCAACGAAAACTCTAAAGCTTCGCAATTTAACATCGCAAAGGCCTTATGATGACACTCAGCAAATTTGAAGATGATCGGATAAAAACTGTAGGAGGAGTTCGTTAAAGTACGAGGCCTGAAAATCGCAAAAACTGCACAAAAATCGTACAGGAAATTCAATATAACGGACTTCCTGTTGGGTTTCGGATGTTGCACCAGGAGACTTTTTTGTAGGTATTGGTGTGTTACATATGTGTACCGAGTTTCGTACATGTACGTGAAACGTAGCTCGAGGCGCACTCCGTTGAAATTTTATAGGTGGCGCTATCGAGCCATTTTGCCACACCCACTTTTGAAAACAATATCAGATGTAAATTTTCGCCAGGTCTGATGCATGTGCAAAGTTTCGTGAGTTTTCGGGCATGTTTAGGCCCTCAAAAAGACTTTTCATTTTGGAGAAGAAGAAGAAGAATAATAATAAACGGAGCAATTCCAATAGGGTCCTCGCACTGTAGTGCTCGGGCCCTAATAATAAGAATTCTAACGGTTTCAATAGGTGCCTTCGCACCTTCGGTGCTTGGCCCCTAATAATAATACAAATTATTAAAAGAACACTCCACTTTTTTTGGAAATAGGCTCATTCTCCAACTCCCCCCGAGTTAATAAGTTGAGTTTTACCGTTTTGAAATCCATTCAGCCGTTCTCCTGTTCTGGCGATATCACTTTTAGCATAGCTTAGCATAGATCATTGAATCCTATTAGACCAATAGCATCACGTTCAAAAATGACCAACGAGTTTCAATATTTGTCCTATTTAAAACTTGACTCTTCTGCAGTTATATCGTGTACTAAGACCGGTGGAAATGCAAAGCTGTGAGTTTCTAGGCTGATAAGATTAGGAACTACACTCCCATTCTGGCGTAATAGTCAAGGAAGTTTGCTGCCGTAATATGGCCGAAGCAGGAGCAGTAATACCACGCAGCACATGTGCAAATGCTAAACTAGCTGGGAACTCATTTCTGATAATACTCCGCCTGCTTCGGCCATATTACGGCAGCAAACTTCCTTGACTATTACGCCGGAATGGAAGTGTAGTTCCTAATCTTATCAGCCTAGAAACTCGCAGCTTTGCATTTCTTCCGGTCTTAGTACACGATATAACTACAGAAGAGTCAAGTTTTAAATACGACAAATATGGAAACTCGTTGGTCATTTTTGAATGCGATGCTATTGGTCTAATAGGATTCAATGATCTATGCTAAGATATGCTAAAAGTGATATCGCCAGAACAGGAGAACGGCTGAATGGATTTCAAAACGGTAAAAATCAACTTATTAATTCGGGGGGAGTTGGAGAATGAGCCTATTTCCAAAAAAAGTGGAGTGTTCCTTTAATGTAATTACAAAGATTGCCTAACACTTTAATTAAAACGCATTAAAGGAGTAGTTCACTTGTCATCCAAGATGTTCATGTCTTAATTTCTTTACGACTGAAGAAAGAATGTTTTTTGAGGAAAACATTTCTCTCCATATAATGGACTTCTATGGTGCCCCCGAGTTTGAACATCCAAAATGCAGTTTAAATGCAGCTTTAAAGGGCTCTAAATGATCCCAGCCAAGGAAGAAAGGTCCTATCTAGCGAAACGATCGGTTATTTCCTGAAAACATTTACAATTTATATACTTTTTAATCTCTACACAGAGTACAAACAAAGCTAGACAAGACAACCATTTGAGGTTAAAAAGTATTAAAACTTCTTTTTTTTTAAAATAACCGATTGTTTTGCTAGATAAGACCCTTCTTTCTTCGTCTGTGATTGTTTAGAGCCATTTGAAGCTGCATTTTGGAAGTTCAAACTCAGGGGCACCATAGAAGTCCATTATATGAAGAGAAATCCTGAAATGCTTTCCTCAAAAAACATAATTTCCTTACGACTGAAGAAAGAAAGACATGAACATCTTGGATAACAAGGAGGTGAGTACATTATCTGTACATTTTTGTTCTGAAAGTGAACTACTCCTTTAAGACACAACAAATAACCAATTTCAGATGTTTCAAGGAAATTACAAATATATTAATGCATTACAACGCACATTATGACAACCAAGTAATGTGTTACTAATACTATTTCAATATTTCTTCTTAAAAATTCAAATAATCACATTTAAGTCTGTGATTATTTGAGAAATTGACCAACATTTTCTTTTTTCAGTCTCTGTTTTCCTTTACTGCAGATGAAAAGTGCTTTTTGTTGTGTTTGTTGTCCTGTTCTTAAATCCAGTTTTTTTTCATAACAAAGAGCCAACACTGAACAGAAGGTTCTACCACTGCAAATGAGATGCCAAAAATACATCTTAAATCTTTCCTCGTACTATTATTGTTCATGCACATTGCCCCAGTAGCCCTTAACCTTCATTAGACCTTCTTTTAAAACTCACGCTACACCCACCCTTATCCTGCAGCCTCAGGAAACCCTTTGCGTGCTACTTTTTTATCAACCATAACCTCATACAACAGTTTTCACCCCAAAACACTGCAATTCCGTCCGATTCTACAACATTGCCTGACCCGGCCAGCTTTCAGACAATTAAAATAGCAGAACTGAACACATTCAGGCTGCTTAGACCTCCATGAATGGGAGTTTCCATGACCTATAGATAGTGACAGAGCAGTTGGTTTTCTCACAGGATGCTTCAGTCACTCTGTGGCTCTGTGGTTAAACCCTCATTACCACTAACTGGAGGCTAGATGGTTACAATTCCCAGCGTAACACCACGGATGTGGATGTCATGGCTGAATGATCTCATGTCTACGACCAATATGTCAAACTGAGTAAGGCATTTAGCATGTGGTAAGCTGCCATTTGGTGTTAATTTTTTACAGTTTTTTTTTTTTTGCATTAATTATAGTATGTTTCATTTAACGAAAATGTCACAAATAATTTGTTTCACTTGCTTTACATCACTTGCTCAACAACTGATCCTCTGCAGTGAATGGTGGCATCAGAATAAGAGTTTAAATATAAATACATATTATAAAAACATCAGAATAATTCACAAGTAATGCACATGTCTCCAGTCCATCAATTCATGTATTTTTCTTCAAAAAGCGGAGTTTTTGTAAGAAACAAATTCACTTTTCACTGGAAAGAACAATATTGTGGACAGAGGACTTTATCTGAAAGCAGTGGTTTAAGGTTAAAAATGTATTGATGAATTTGTTTTCGTACAAACAGGTACAGTAGTGTTTCACTTCAGAAGGTGTGAATTGATGGATTGGAATTGTGTGAATTACTTGTGATATGGACTCTCATTCTGATGGCACCCATTCACTCCAGATGATCCATTGGTGAGCAAGGGATATAATGCTAAATTTCTCCAAATCTGTCACATCTTGGATGGCCTGAGGGTATGGAAGCCCATTTCTGCCACTAAATAAAAAGAAAAGGTTATTGTGACTTTTTAATTGCACTATTCTGCTTTTTTCCCCTCAAAATTGTGAGGTAAAAGCTTGCAATTGCGAGTTAAAAAGGCCAGTTTTTAGGGGGAAAAAGACTATTTTCTCAAAATTGCAAGTTTATATGAAATGGTTTATATCTCGCAATTTTGACTTTATAACTTGCAATTGCAAATTTACATATCACAATTGTGACTTTATTTCTCTGAATTGTGAGTTTATATCCACAATTCTGACTTTATTTCTCAGAATTCTGAGTTTATATCTTATAATTCTGACTTTATTTTTCAGAATTGTGAGTTTATATCTTATAGTTCTGACTATATTGCTCTGAATTTTGAGCTTATATTTTATAATTCTCACTTTATTTCTCACAATTGCTAGTTTATATCTCGCAATTATGAATTTATAATTTGCAATTGCAAGTTTATATCACAACTGTGACTTTATTTCTCAGAATTGTGAGTTTATATCTTATAATTCTGACTTTATTTCTCAGAATTGCGAGATTATATCACAATTCTGACTTTATTTCTCAGAATTGTGAGTTTATATCCACAATTCTGACTTTATTTCTCAGAATTGCGAGTTTATATCTCACAATTCTAATTTTATAACTTGCAATTGTGAGTTATATCCACAGATCTGACATTATTTATCAGAATTTTAAGTTTCTATCTTATAATTCTGACTTTATTATTTGAACAAAAAGATGAAGAATTTTGCAAAAAAAAAAAAAAAGACATTTTGTGGTATTTATTCACTCTTACACATAACTATTATTGACTATGATTTGATTATTTTTTAAAGAATTCCTTTTCAAAAAAACTTATTTCATTGATATATTGCAGTGTTTTTAAAACATTTATATTAACAGTATGTTTTAATTAAAATAGTTAAATTAAATCATATTTTCATTATTAGCATCATTAGTATAGTTTTTTTTATGAGATTAACAGTCATTTTCTATGCTTTCATTTTGTATATCTCTGAGCATCATTAGCATTCCTCTTACTGTACATTAAATGACTTATGGCAATGATATGTGGACAGCATCCTCTCAGTTTCTCTCAGAGTGATCTCACTAGTAGCACGTTCCTCTGACATATGAGCTAGATAGTTGGCAACTCTAACCAAGACTTCAGCACCCCGAAGAGAAACACCCATATCTTGAGATGAGGAATGAAAAATCAGGGTTTTTGCCAGACATTTCGAAGGGTGGGGCAATGATGTTTATTTCTCAAACTAGTGGGGTGTGGAGACATTTGAGTTACCAAACTGATTGCATTACGTTGCTCTAGACAGAACAAACTATGTGCTTTGCTTAATTTAATCTGAATTCGAAACACTGCAGCAGAAAGCAGGATTCCCACAAGAACTGCCAAAGGTCCGGAAACAAAGAGCAATGTTTTTCATGTGAGAAAAAGGACAATCATCTTGCAAGAATGTAAACCATACTGATTGCTTTTTTTCCTCCTATCTTCATTCAACATGTAAATAGAACTTTTTAAAGAGAAACAGGCATACAAATTAAACAAAACTTTCGCTTTGAGATCATACACTGCTCAAACTTTCTGTGAAGTTTCACCTCAAAACACCCCACAGATCATTTTTGAGTGGAAGCAAAAATTATTTCTTGTGCATTTATCTTTAAATGCAAATGAGCTTCTGTTCCCCATCCCCTTTTCCAGAATAGCACTGTGCATTTACAGCTTGTACTTTGGATACTCTGCCAAAAACTAACAAAATATATGTGTGGATTTGATTATCACCTCTCTGCAGCCACACAACTAAATGCAAATGTACAAGAAAGCTGTAAACATGGATTTAACTTTAAACAGAAAGGAATAGTATTTTTCTATCTATCTGGTAGTTTTATAGCTGTCTCTGATAGTTTTGATCTCCTCTAGTGTAAACGGTCAGCTATGCTGAGCCTGGCTGGTGTCCCATTGCCGTCTCCTCTATCTCTGCCATTAACACACTCTCGCATTACCGTCTTCCCTCTGGCTGTATTTAGCAGGTTTACAGTAAGAGCCTTTGATTCAGAAAGAGACCTGAGCTAAAAGAGCCAACGCTAAGACACCGGAGCAGCCCACATGTGGCACAGGTATCAGTTAGAGAGTGAAGAGGAATAATATTAGTTTGCACCTGTCAGATAGAGAGAGTTTTTTTTATAGTCAGCGAGGAGCCATCTATCATATCCGAGCCACTGAGTCTAGTTTACTGACAGGAAAGCAGAGAAGAGTTAACAGAGACTGTGAGGGTGGGCAGATTACGCTGACCTCATGTGTGTGAGCATGTTGAAGCTACAGGGGCCTCGTGAAATCGATCGTGTTTATCCCATTCTCTTGCTGCGTCCCAATTCGCCTACTTATACTACGCCCTGAAAGTATGTACTCTTTTTGTGAAGAAAAAGTACATACTTTTGAGTTTGTAGCAGAATAGTAGGCAAGCTTTGGGACATACTACTTCGTCATAACTGTGTCTTTAACGGACGCTCTGTTGCTTAGTTACCTTAATCCTGTCACTGTTTAAACTGCCCTGTCAATCATCACAGTTAACATTATTTACATTTCATTTAATTTAATTTCCTACCATATTAGAGAGAAATGAAGAGGCACGTTCCTTCATGAGTCTTTCATGCCGAGAACTTTGCTCTTGTGTTTGCATAATTATGCATTTAAACGTTAACGACCAAACCTATCATTATAAAAGTTCATAATGTTGCTGCACATGAAATATAACGCGGATTACATTTAAAAATATTTTTTATCAGGTTACACTGATTATTTATCACTCAAACCCCTTTCTCTACCTGTCCGTTGGTCGCGCATATCCTCCATGTTTGTAGTTTTTTAACACTTTTTATGCGTGTTTGTAGTTCTAATCGAATCCTCGTTCACCGCGCAATGTGTTCTGGGCAATATTAGCCGTTAGAGTGTGCATTGATCCGCACTTCGAATTCCGAAGTTAAGTAGTAGACCATCCGGGAATCTTTGGAATACTTTTTTAAACGTACTACGATTTGGGACATACTAATTCTATTTTCGAATACTATTTAGGACGGATAGTATGCGAATTGGGACGCAGCATCTGGCTGGCATGTAGAAAGTGGAACTCTTGTATTACCAAGCATGATCAAACTAATTTATGCAGGAAGGAAAGCTGGGAAAGAAATGCTGTTTCTCTCACACACAAACAAACAAACACATAATAACACACTTATTTTTCACAGTGATTAGATAAAGCATGTTAAAATATTACTAGTTTCAGTCATATTGATGTATATTCTATGTTAATGTAATCCTCCATCACTAATAGACCCATTTTCACCAATTTAAAGGGATAGCTCACCCAAAAATGATTTTCACCAATTTAAAGGGATAGCTCACCCAAAAATGAAAACTACCCCATGAACTACCACTCACCCTCCAGCAGTCCTACATGTATATGACTTTCTTCTTTCAGATAAATAAAATCTGAGTTATATTAAACAATGAAAATTCCAATTCATATACTTTTAAACCTTAAATGCCTGTCTTGTCTAGCTCTGTGTGTACACTGTGTATTCTGGTTCTAGAAAGTTAGGGTATGTTAAATGATCCCAGCTGAGGAAGAAGGGTCTTATCTAGCGAAACAATCAGTTATTTACAAAAAAAAAAAAATACAATTTATATACTTTTTAACCTCAAATGCTCATCTTGTCTAGCTTTGCGTGAACTCTGTGTAATTCAGTTCAAGACAGTTAGGGTAGGCCGAAAAACTTCCATCTCATTTTTTTCTCCAACTTCAAAATCATCCTACATCTCTGTTATTTTGTAACTTTTTTTGTAAAGGGCGTTAGATCATCGTTGCATGTTCACTTTGTACTGGGTCGGTACTTCTGCAGCGATGTAGGATGGACTTCAAAATGGCCATTTACTGCCATTATAAAGCCTAGAAGAGCTAGGACATTTTTAAATATAGCTCGGATTATATTCGTCTGAAAGAAGAAAGTCATATACAACAGGAAGCTTTGTTTAATGTTCAAATTAAATCAATAAAGTACCAGAACTTTCAGACCTGAAGCACTTTAGCGAAACTGAAGTGTTTAGTTGCCTCATCAGTTTCCAAGGCCAAAAGAAAATCCCAATATCCTCCTGAGCTGGTGATCCAGAAATCCAAGCAAGCAAACAAAATTTAAACCAATAGCTACAGGGTTCATCTTAGTCCACTGTGCACAGGGGGAAATGCCATGTTTGTTGATTCATTTACTCGGCGGAAAAAAACAATAAATCTCGCTAACAAGAAAAGACCTCCTTCGCTGGTCATCCAATTTCTGTGCACCCCTGGAGTCTGAGCGGCCAGAACAGCCCTCGGGCGTATGTTGTGGTCCAGCTACTCTAAACTTACATAGTGAATTATGAGAAGGGAGTGTGGCGGGGATTGTCAAGCACAGAAACAACTCCAGTTTGAAGACCAACTTCATGGCAGTAGATCTTTAAAGTTGAAGTGTGACATTTTTTGATGTGAAATATGTTCTCTTGGCTCTCCACCCAGATGACCCATTGGCACAACCCATAGCGGGAATTCAGGTGAAGCTGTTTGTTTGTCTTACCAATGCATTACTTTAGTCATTGGTTGAAGCTAATGAAGCAGAAATTACATTTAGGTTTTAAAAAATATTGAATAGCTTATTCAATAAGCCATCTTTCCAGGATCTACTGTATCCACCATCAGTCGAGCCAGAGGTACAAAGGGTCAGATGTACAATGTAGGTCTAGAACAAAGCTCAACTAACACCTGGTGTGTTTCAGAAATTCAGCTGCATGGTTCTGCATGGTTTTCTGGGGATTTTCCATGATTGGAGAAAAAAAAAAAAAGAAAAAAAACATCTGAGGCTCTGACAAGAACTTCACATGTCAAATCAAAATTCTGCTGCCTCAAGGGTTCAAAATCATCTCCAAATCTCCCTGCTTTGAATCACAAATGAGTATTCCCAAAGCAGAACATCCTTTGCTCATCAGCACTCTGGAAACACAGGCCTATCTGAAAAACTATTGTTTTGGATATCTCCAGTGGGGCATTTACTTCACCAAGTCTTGAAACATGTGCTCCTCAAACGTGAACCACATGTCGGTGTCCAGAATGGCTGTATTTATCCAAAATGAGAAACAGGGGTGTCATGGAACCAACTGGCATGTTGGTGCCTTCGGGGCAAGTCCATTCTTATGTTTTTATTTTAAAAGCATCTGAAATACCCATGAGAATGCACAGAGAGAAGAGAGAGGCCTTTTTGGGAGAGCGTGAAGAATCTAAATGTACTGAGGAATTGGATTTCTAGCATTTGGTCATTTTCTTAGTTAGTGGTACATGCATTTTCCATTAAATAATATATTTTAAAACTGGATTTGATGTTTTTTTGGATTTACTGGATTTACTGGATTTACAGTTCGATGACCAAAGCGGCTTTCAGCCTCCACCACCGAAATGTCAATCTGGAGTCATATTTAACATATTTTGGAGGATTCCATTACTGTAGTAAAAACTAAACTTTTAGGGTTGTCATCATTTACTCACCCTCCTTCTGTCCATATCCTGCACAAAGGAACAAAAAGTAGTCAAAGTATCTATATAAAAACATAATTATGTTATTTTAGTGTTATTTTAGTGCATGTATACAGTTGAGGTCAAAAGTTTACATCCCCTTTCAGAATCTGCAAAATGTTAATTATTTTACCAAAATAAGAGGGATACAAAATGCATGTTATTGTTTATTTAGTACTGACCTGAATTACCCTGGAAATCCAGAGGTCTCGCGAGAGCACAATTTGAATTGTCTCTGCAAGACACTCTGGCATCGAGCAATGATGCATGTTACTGCAATACGTAAACAGTTCTGGGAACCAGTCAAATCGGTGTATCTGATGTAGGAGGGCCAGAGGTGAGCTAAGCTGATGACGACAGTGCTGCGACGTCCGGAATCATAGTAAACATTATTGAAAGATGGCTACAGATGAACACCAGTTGTTTGAAATTGCTTTGGCCACTACAATGAACGAGGTAGACTTGGCTTTTCATATAAAAGAGGAACAGAAAACCGCGCTCGAATCGTTCCTTTCCAAGAAGGACGTTTTTGCTGTTTTGCCGACTGGATACGGCAAGAGTTTAAATTATCAGTTAGCTCCGCTGGTAGTTAAGCGTATGGGGCGACCACGAAGAGGAACAGATCCGAAGCGGGCAATGCCAGATAGCATTCGACAGTCCCGAGTCCTGTCTGTTAAAAAGAAGTGGCGATAAATGTTATTGAACAAGGTCTACCAGGACAACCTGATCGGGATTGTGGTGGATGAGGTCCATCTCATTTACAAATGGTAAGAGTCACTTGATAAACTTACTGTAACGAAATACTGAACTATTCAATAGTAATACAGTAGACCAACTAGAACAGGACGATATGTCTCACTGCTGAATGAAACGCTAGCGTCCATCCACATATTAGTTGATAGTTAATGAATAGTTTGATCGGACCTAATTGTTTTATGAGGTTAATAGTTATTAATCTTGTCACATTGTTTATGTTATAACTTATAACATTGAAATCCACTCTTATATGTTCACCGTCGCTCTGGATACATCACACCTTGTATTGTTGTGATTGGTCGTGGCGTTATCCAGTTGCGTGCAGTGAGAGTTTCAAATACATGCTTGGTGCCGCCCCTCGAGTTAGGCCCTTTTCATTGCTCGATGCCAGACCCTTAATCTTAATAGATTAGGGTCTGTATTTTTCCAGGCTAGACCTGAATAAGATTTTTCACATAAAATATTTGAAATATCTTGTCCTCAGTGTAAAAAGATGGATCTCAAAATCATTGTTGGAAAGGGTTCAAATACACATAAATGCTGGAGAACCAAAGAATTTGTGGGACCTGAAGGATTTTTCTGAAGAACAGTGGGCAGTTTAACTGTTCAGGACAAACAAGGGTCTCATGAACAACTATCACTAAACAAAACAAAACAAAAACAAAAAAAAAGCACAGTGGAAGCAGAAACACAATGTTCCCTTCTGAGGAAACTCTCGTTCCCCTTCTCAGGGAGCCATGGTTACATACGTAACCTGAGACATTCCCTTCCGAGGGAACTCTCACTGCGTCCTCTAAAGGACACTAGAGGACACAGTGTCTCGTTCCCCTTCTCAGGGATACATGGTTACATACGTAACCTGAGACGTTTTCGTGCATGTCTTTTTAAGTGCAAATTAGCTGCTGCTTCCTGTCCCCTTTTCCAGAATGGAGCCGTGCCTTTACAGATCGTGCCTCAGATACTTGGCCAAAAAACATCTGTTTGGTTTTGATTATCATATTACCATACCATATTAATTTAAATTTCTGATACAGGGTTTTCTGAATGCACACATTCAAAGCATGAGCACAGACAGCCACTGTCACACAGCATGTGAGTACTAAACTAAGTTCTCTTTCACGTTATATTGCGCTTAAACTGTCAAATACACATGTTTATGTTTAAAAACACAAGTTACAAAAAAAGTCGCTTATGTTTGTGAAGGTAAACAGCTGGGAAATAAATTGTTAAAGAAAATGTTTATATTAGATCTGTGTGGCAACAGCATAATATACAGTAAATAAAACAAAAAATCCACTGCTCTTTTGTCTCCTCTGAGGCTGGGACTCTAAATAGTGTTCTGTACTCGTCTGTGCCACCAACAACAGAATAGTTAGCATGCTATGCTTGAACTTTTGCCATGGTAGAAACATAGTAGAAAGATTAAGGGGCGGTAATATTATAATAAGATCCCCATTGTTTTTTTTTTTTGTTTTTTTTCCCAAGCTTGGTTATTCTTTTCACATTTTCAGGGTTGGTAGATGCACCAGGGACCTGATTACAGCACTTGAACATGGAAAAGTCAGATTTTCATGATATATCACCTTTAGAAACATTAAAATATCTTATCTACCCCAAACAGTAGTGTACTTTCTGTTGTTATTCAATCCACACAGACCTTCTGAACCATGCAACAGAAAAACCCAGGCATTACAACATCACATACTGCCAAGCTGGTCAATCACCATCTAAATGATATAAGGAAAAATCATTACATGAAAGTCAGTTGATTGCCCGTGATGAACCAGTGAAACTGCCCACCACAAAATCAGCGAACAAGTCGAACACTGCCTCCCTGACTGCGGCACGGGTTAACTTAGTCCCTCTGTTGAGTGCAAATCACTTTACACAGGGAAATGAGTTTCTACTTTCTGTGGATGTGTTTGCTGTAATCAAAGGCAGCGCAGTTCCCATAAAAAGGAGAGAGCGTACACACGGAGAACGTTTCGCCTAATCACTGTTCCTCTCCAACTGGCTTAGTGAATAATTGGACCACTGTTTACAGTTTATTTGGCCCGTCTCATGTGTGGATTAAACAACCTCCACAGCTGCATACCCAAAAATATGGATCTATAGGTGGAGACCAAGAAAAAAATAATCATGGAGCATAAAATTCCAGTTGGCTCTAGCACACAAGATTGTAAAGATCATTATTGTAAACAGTTTTTTTTTACCTAAGTGCATTAAAATGAACACACATCCATGTGTATACTATATTCCAACCATTATATACATAAACATGGCACGCTAACCATAATCAGCATATCACACAAGATCTAATCAAGCCAAATTAGTTTCAAGGGAATTTTAAATTTGCCAAAAATTGACTCAGCCTCAAGCCATTCAAGATGTAGATCAGTTTGTTTCTTTATCATAACAGATTTGGAGAAATTAAGCATTACACTTGCTCACTAATTGATCCTCTGAAGTGAATGGGTACCGTCAGAATGAGAGCTGGTAAAAACATCACAATAATCCAAAAGTAATCCATGCGACTCCTGTCTAACAATGAATGTCTTGCGAAGAGAAAAGTTGTGTGTTTGTAAGAAACAAATTCATCATTAAGATATTTTAACTGGACCAAATCCGTAAGCCAAAATAATGCTTCCTCCAGTGGAAAAGTCTATTCCCTGTCCTCTCACTTCAAAATACACAGACATATTTGTATTTAGAACAGTTTTAGACTGTTTTTGCTTATAAGCAATGCTTGATCTGTGCATATTTCTCTCCTGATTCAGACAAGATGACTTTTTCACTGGAGAAAGCAATATTATGGACTACTGACTGGTACTGAGTTGCAGATTTGTTTATAACAAACAGCTTTTTCCTTCACATTTAATTTCTTCTTCTTCTGGAGACAGCAAGCTCAAAAAAATTTGATAGTAAAATCTATTTTTCTACATTTCATTTTTTGATCAATGCTAGTATATGAAGAAATTATGGAAGCCTGTTTCCGCCACTGAATTTAATTTAATTTAACTTTTTAATCACACAATTTAGACTTTTTTCTCAAAACTGTGTGATATAAAATCACAGTTATGAGTTTTAAAGTCACAACTGTTAGATATAAACTTGCAATTCTCAGAAATGAAGCCAGAATTGCGAGATTATTTCTCACAATTGTGAGTTTATAAGTATGAACTGCAAGATTAAAAATCAATAAATTACTTTTTTTTCTCGGAATTGTGTGATATAAACTTGCAATTGCAAGAAACATAGTCAGAACCGCAAGATAAAAACTTGTAATTCTGACTTTTTTTCTCAAAACTGTGTGATATAAAATCACAGTTATGAGTTATAAAGTCACAACTGTTAGATATAAACTTGCAATTCTCAGAAATGAAGTCAGATTTGCGAGAGTATTTCTCACAATTGTGAGTTTATAAGTAAGAACTGCAAGATTAAAAATCAATAAATTACTCTTTTTTTTCTCTGAATTGCATGATATAAACATTCAATGTCAGAAATGTGTGATATAAACTCATAATTGTAAGAATTAAAGTCAGAGTTGTGAGATAAAAACTTTTTTCTTACAAATATGTGATATAAACTCCCAATTGTGAGTTATAAAGTCAGAATTTCATGATATAAACTTGCAGTTCCCAGAAATTAAGTCAGAATTGTGAGATATAAACTTACAATTGCGAGAATTAAAGTCAGAATTGCGAGACAAAAACGTGTAGTTCTGAGTTTTTTCTCAGAATTGCGTGATATAAACACGTAATTGCTAGTTATAATGTCAGAAATGTGTGATATAAACTCACAATTCTGACTTTTTTCTCAGAATTGTGTAATATAAATTCACAATTGCTAGTTATAAAGACAGAATTGCACGATACTATATAAACTTGCAACTGCGAGAAAAAAGTCAGAACTACGAGATAAAACCTAATTTTGACTATTTGACTAATAATTTTGACTTTTTTCTTAGAATTATGTGAAATATACTCCCAATTGTGAGTTATAAAGGCAGGATTGCATGATATAAACTTGCAATTCTCAGAAATAAAGTCAGAACTATGAGATAACTCATAATTCTGATTTTTTTTTCTTAGAATTGCGTGATATAAACTCGCAATTCCTAGATATAAAGTCAGAATTGGGTGATATAAACTCCCAATTGTGAGTTATAAAGTCAGAATTGCAATTCTCAAAACTTATCATAAATGAAGTCAGAATTGCAGGATATAAACTCACCATCGTAAGAAATAAAGTCAGAATTGCAAGATAAAAACTTGTACTTCTGACCTTTTTTCTCAGAATTGTGTTATACAAACTTGCAATTCTCATAAATGAAGTCAGAATTGCGGGATATGAACTCACAATGGCAAGAAATAAAGTAAAAACTGTGACATAACTTGGAATTCTGACTTTTTTCTTAAAATTGTGTGATATAAACTCGCAACTGCTAGTTATAATGTCAGAATTGCATGATATAAACTAATACTTCTGACTTTTTTCTCAGAATTGTGTGATATAAAATTACAATTGCAAGAAAAAAGTCAGAGTTTTTAACTCACATCTTTTAGACTTTTTTTCCTGCAATTCTGACTTTTTTCCTCAGAACTGAGATATAAACTCACAATTTATAAAGTCAAGTTATATCAAGTTATAAAGTCCAATTTTGAGGGGGGGGGGGGAATAATATGTTTTCAGAATTGCAGGTTTATAACTTATGGAAGCCCATTTCCGCCACTGAATAAAAAAAATGACCTTGCAGTTATGAGAAAAAAAAATGTCTCAGAATTGTGACTTCATTTCTTAGAATTGCGTGTTTAGTTTTTTATTCAGTGGCGGAAACAGGCTTCCATAAGAAACAGAGGTCATGTAAGGGAGAATTCAGAAAACGTAATACATTCTGTCAACCAAATGGCTTTTATTATTCTGTTAAGTGTGCCCATTTAATAACAGATGATGTGCATTTCCATTTTTCCATTTCTTTATTGATTCCGCACACATTCCCTTTTTTTTTTTTTTTTTTGGTGAAGACATCTTTTTTAAACAACAAGCATATAATAAAATAACGATGGTGCAATTAAGAGTGTGAGAAAGCAAAGAGCAAAAAAGAGCATGAGAAAGAAAGAAGCCTGAATTCCCTGTGCATGATGGGTAGTTTCATGAGACAGCAAGTCTGGAGCACAACTGCAAAATTGTACATGATAGAGCCAGTGGGGCAAACGGAGTGGATGGCATAACGTAATGGCCTATAGATAATTCCTCCCATCCATCATGGTCTGTCGCTCTACTGCCGTAATGGTAGGCTGGTGAACGGTACAGTTGGGAGCAATATCACTTAAACGACAACATATGCTTCAGAGCCTCCAGAGATACACTAGATTTCATCATTTAGAGCAAAAACGCTGATGTTGAGCAGGTCAGTTACAAACTCAACACAAATGTCATATCTTAATACTATTAGTATAGTAAGCTAATATTAAAACGTAAAAGTCAAGGTTGAAAAAAACATTTAAAACATTTTTCAAAAATGACAGATTTGTTTATTACAAATATGAAGTTTTCCCCTTAACTAGATGTTAATTGATGGACTGGAGTGGTGTGGATTACTTGTGAATTATTGTGATGCATTTATCAGCTGTTTGGACAATATACAAAAATGTGACCCAGATGGTAAGTACAACTACTGAATTTGTTTATGTTGCAGTAAAGTTTAAAATTGTGGACCTTGCGTAATGTTACAAACATTCCTTGATCTGCTGTTACCTCAGTCTAGCTCTAACCCTCAACATGTATATCATAGAGGGAATTTCACTAAAATATAAACATCCCACAATCAAAAACATAAACCATCGACAGAACAATGCAGCCATGCCAATGCATTGTGCTGAAATAATGAAATCCTTTTGTTTAGAACAGCTGGAATTCATCAGGAGATAACTTATTTACATTGTTTCTGTCAAAGTCTTTGCCATTTTGAAATTAAATACGACTTTGGCATTTCATGCACAAGAATGATGATGTTTAAGCGTTACGCAACGAACGCAAGTGCTTAAATATCAACTTGATTTACACCTTCAGATTAAAAACCACTCGCAGTAGTGTTATAATTTTCCTGAATAACTAGCAATGGCATTTACCGAACAACAGTTTTACTGTCTCTGATATATGTTTGTATTGTCTAGATCTCTCTTAATCATTCACTGTGTGTCAGTAAAGAGATTTGTGACGGATGGAAAACTGTTAGAGCTGAACCGATCCAAGGATTTCATCCATTATACTTGTAAACACACATACAGATTTACTTAGCATTTACTTAGTTTAAATTTGAAAAGAAACTACTTTTTTCCAGCTAAAGTTAAATATAATTACACAGACTAACTCAAATTAAAATCCTAGCCCTTAAAGAAAAATTATTATTATTTTTTTTTTTTCAAAACCTTGGTATACACCTTTTTCCTGAATGTGGAAGTCTAGCCTGACTGGAACGATGCTTTACATTTCCGGTCTCTGGTGTTTTTAGTCACATTAAGTATTTTCCAAGTCGTTAATATAACGTTAAGCATATGAAAATGATTTTAAAAGGCACATCACTTTACAGTTTTGCAATGACTGTTTTTTCTATTAACTCACCTGTCATAGTTTAATGAAAGGGTAGATGGCATGAAGCGACGCGAGGTTACCTGCATTGAAAACAGATAAGGGCACATACAGCTGGGTCATTCCATGTCAAATTAACCAAATTTAAAAAACTTACCCAGCTCTTTTTTTTTTTTTTTGAAGAAAGGACATGTATAGTGATGAAAGCCAAAATATTAAATGTCATGGATGAGTATTTACTGAGTAATCCACTATTTTGTAGAGAGCACAGAGATTGGTAGGTCTGTTAATAAAATCTATTGACTTTAGCCATCTTTGTTGCATTATGTGCCAATGATGATCATTCAAAAATTGGGCAACAGCACTTTTCAAGTTTTTTTCTCCAAAGTTTGCATGTCTGTAACTCAAAAAGTGTTAAAGATATCTTAATGCCTTTTTAGACATTGGATCTTAACAAACTTTCCTTTTGGCATCTTTATTTTTAAGGCCATATATTGTTCCATTCCAGACATACTGGAATTGTAATATGGCACCAGGAGAAAATCATTAAAATGTACACATTTACACTGGTCAAAAACCAAATGTTAGTCAGTTTGCAAACATATGATACATTTTTGTTTTAAACAGGAATGTCTGAAGAACAAATAATGTTGAAACTAGAGATGTATCTTGTTGTTGTTTTTTCTGTCAAGACAACTGCATTAAACATACCTGTCTGAGTGCCATAAATATTCTTTTTTCAAAGTCTGCATGACTATAATTCAACAAGTATTAAAGAGATCTCAATATGATTTTAGATTCTAGTTGTTAATAAACTTTTCTTTTGGAATCTTAAATTCTCAATTTTAACAATTTTAACAATTTACTTCTGGAGTCATATTAAAATTCCAATATCTCTGGAACCAAACCATAGAGGGCCTTAAAAATAAAGATGCCAAAAGTTTGTTAAAACCCAAAATCTAAAATGGCATTATGATATCTTTAATACTTCTTGAGTTACAGGCATGCAAACTTTGAAGAAAAAACTTGAAAAGTGCTATTGCCCCATTTTTGAATGATCACCAAGTCAACTTAAGCGCTTCATGTCATGCTCGTTTTCTTTTGTCATTGTTTTTACAAGGTATGCAGCGCTGGACATGGACTGATTTTATACTGAAAAGTTTCAGTTCAATTAATTCAGTTTATCTTTTTTACCTCGTTCTATGATGGATATTTATGGAGGCCGAAACACGGGAGCACCTACATGGAAGTCAGAATTAATCAGGGTGAAGCTAACCTGTTACTACGGAAAACGGTGGATAGCAGTGGAAAACAATATAGATCTGTTAGGCCTCTCCTTAAGTCCATTCGCATCGTATACCAACACTGTTAAAAAAAAGAATAAATAAATATAAAATATAAATAAATAGAGCAGCCCAGCTCAAAACCTCTGGGTCTGATGTATATTAAACACACGTGAGAGTCTGATGCAAACATTAGGTAGACCACATTAAAAGCCTCTCCTCACTCTTTATGTTTACAGGCCCACAATGGTTTGGATGATATTTGCCAGTAAACATAACTTTTCCTCAAAGAATAAGGTCAATGGCTGGGAAAAAAGTGGACGTCTCATAAAATACAACTGAAACAGCTTAACTATTTTGTGGAATGAACAGAGTGGGCTACATACCACAGCAAACCAGTGATTGCTGAGTGGCGAGAGAGTATTTATTGTAAAACATATTAAATTTAAATACTTAAAAATGTGTAATAAAGCTGTAAGTAAAGAGGATGTGCATTACTGTGGTTTTCCTACAGGGTTTTATTCAGAATATCTATGGAGTTGAAATGGCATCTCACATTTAAATAAAATAAAATAAAATAAAATAAAATAAAATAAAATAAAATAAAATAAAATAAAATAAAATAAAATAAAATAAAATAAAATAAAATAAAATAAAATAAAATAAAATAAAATAAAATAAAATAAAATAAAATAAAATAAAAATTTACAAACTACGATTTCACATTTTAAAGACATAAAAAAATACCTGAATAAATATTATCAATGAAATACACAAATGTCTGCACTTGAAAATTCAGATTCTGATTATTTCAAGTAATCTGCATTAAAAATGTCAATTTCACATTTTAAAGACATTAAAATAAAATAAACACTGTTTATATGTATATTCAGGTCGTATATGCTTGTATAGTAAGACCAAGAACACTGTATTCATATGTTAATATATACCTGTGTATACTTAATATCTGCAGATGTAGATAATATTTTGTTTAACATTGTATGTAAAAAGAAAATATGAAGGGCCTTTTGAATTTAACAATCATGTGTATTGCAGATACTTCTCCAATAAAAAAATAAAAAAATAAAAGAAAAATAAATAAATAAAATAAACACGTGAATGACTATTTTCAATCAAATAAAAAGCTTTTACAAACTTCTGCACATGTAAATTAAATACATTAATAACAACAAATAATCATAATCAAGAAACAAATGCCCAGGATATCTTGGCATATTGAATTTAAAAATAAAATAAAATAAAATAAAATACATATTTTAAATAAAATAAATAGAATTTACAAACGTTTGCACATGAAAAAATAAATATATTAATAACAATAAATAATTTTAATCAAGAAACAAAAGCAAGAAAGAAAGAAAGAAAGATTCTATTAAAAATGCATAGGATATCTTGGCATATTTTATTTTAAAATAAAATAATAAAGTAATAATAAATAATAAAATAAATAGGATGTACAAACTTCTGCACATAAAAATATATTAATATAAATGTATTAATAACAATTTAAAGCATTGAAAGAAAGAAGGAAATGAAGAAAGAAAGAATGTATTCAAAATTACCATTTCACATTTCAAAGATATAAAAAAAATTTTATCAGAGTAAATATTGTATTTAAAAAAAAAAAAAAAAAAAAGAATAAAAAAACCCTATAAAAGCATTTTTAATAAAATAAACAGGATGTACAAACTTCTGCACATGTAAAATTAAATATATTAATAACAATAAATAATCATAATCAAGAAACAAATGCCCAGTATATCTTGAAATATTTTTATTTTAAAAGAAAGAAGGAAATTAAAATAAAATAAAATAAAATTAATTTAATTCCTGAATAAATATTTTTACTAAAATGAATAGCATTTATCTATCCCAACCCAGTCCACAGCGATAATATCTTACTATATTTGTTACATATGCATATAATAATAATTATGTAAATTATGACATTTCGGTATGTATTAAAATTGCCATTTCACGTTTCAAAAACATAAAAAATATATATATAATAAAATACCTGAATAATAATCCAACAATATTTTCAAAAAAAATAAATAACATTTACAAACAAACTTCTGCACTTTTAAAATTAAATATATTAATAAATAAATAATCATAATCAAAGTTCATCCACCATACACTTCAAGGCTTCAAGTCACATAGTACATCCAATTCAGATTTCACAGCACTATTGTATTCAGTTTATTTAAGTTTTCCAGATGCTGTAGTATGATAGACTTTAATGGTTTGTTTTCTGCTTGATTTTCCCATTTAAAATCCCCATCTTCATATAGGCTCTGCAGTTCTGATCTACGAACGTCTCAGTCGTTGGAATGCATGACTAAGCCAAACTCTGGAGCGTTTACGATCATTCTGTCTTTCATCATCTTACATTCTAACATCATTTAGTCCAACAATTCCTTTCACATTTCGTGTGACCTAGTGATTTTCAGTGTGTGTGTGCTGAAGGCCCATAACCCTGTTCTATAAAGTGTGGTGTTGAAAAATAGACTATGAAACTGTTTTCCTAGTCTGTGCCAGCAAACACTAGTCATTAGAGCCGATAGGGTTTTTTAAATTTTTTTTCTTTCTTTTCTTTTCTTGATTGGAACTCTGCCAGTTTGGCTACAGCAACCACAGCGATTAAAGCCCTGGTGATGTAATCCGTAGGGAGCCTCTCCCTGCTGGCTGGTGTTAAATCACAGATAGCGTGGTGATGCTGTGGTTTGGCCCTGAACCTCTGTGGGCCTTGTGTTTGGGGGAGTACATCATCCACACACATACAAACACTCTCACACACAACTAGACCTTTGCCTGTAACGCTCCAACCTCGAATACTCTACAGAGTCTACAAATATGGAGATTTGAGCTGATGGACAACCATGAGTTGCAGAATAAATTGAATCAATTGAGTGAGTCATTTACACTAAAATCCTTAGGTTCAAGGAATCATTCAGTTCAAGCGATTTGGTCAAGTCAACCAAATTTTTGATTTTGCTAATATTATTTCTGAAGAAAGATACACATGTATAGTTATGAAAGCCAAAATATTAAATGTCATGGATGAATATTTACAGAGTAATCCACTGTTTTGAATGTGGGATGGCAATTTTCACCTGAGATTCAGAACCAAATTACAATGCTATAAATGACTTCATCACAATATTTTTACATAGATATCGGTAGGTCTATTAGTAAAATCTGTTGACTTTAGCAATCTTTGTTGCATTATGTGCCAATGGCGACCATTTAAAAATGGTGAAAACAGCAGTTTTACTCCAAAGTTTGCATGTCTGTAACTCAAGAAGTATTAAAGAAATCTTAAAGCCATTTTAGATGTTGGGTCTTAACAAAAATTCATTTTGGCATCTTCATTTCTAAGGCCCTATATTGTTTGTTTCCGGAGATATTAGAATTTCATTATGGCTCCAAGGGGTAAATCATTAAATTTGATACATTTATACAAACCAAATGTAAGTCAATTTGCAAAAATATGAGACTTCTTTTAAAGAGGAATGTCTCAAGAACAAATAATGTTGAAATGTAGAGGGATTTTGTTTCCTTCTGTCAAGACAACTGCATTAAACATACCTGTCTGAGTGCCATAAATAGTCTTTTTCCAACGTTTGCATACCTGTAACAAGAAATATTAAAAATATTGCAATATGATTTTAACAAAATTCAACAATCTGAAAATGGAGCCTCATTGAGATGCCCATATCTCTGGGACTGAATGAAGCAGGCCCTTGAAAAAGAAGATTCCAAAAGAAAAGTTCATTAAGAACTAGACTCTAAAATCATATGGCCATATCTTCAATACTTCTTGAGTTATAGGAACACAAACTTTGGAAAAAGAACTTAGGTATGTTTAATGCAGTTGTTCTGACAAAAGGAAAAAGATACATTTCTAGTTTTAACATTATTTGTTCTTCAGACATTCCTCTTAAAAAAATAAAAATAAAAAAAGTATCACATTTTTGCACATTGACCCACCTTTGGGGTTTTTACCATTGAAAATGTGAACAATTTAACGATTTACTGCAGGAGCTATGGTGGAACCGAACCATGTAGGGCCTTAAAAATGAAGATGCCAAAAGGAAAGTTTGTTGGGACTCAATATCCAAAAGGATATTAAGATATCTTAATACTTCTTAAGTTACAGGCATGCAAACTTTGGAGTAAAAACTTAAAATGTGCTGTTTCCCCATTTTTGAATGGTCACCATTGGCACATAATGCAACAAAGATTGCAGTCATGTAGGAATTTTGACCCCCCTCAACAAAATAGTGGATTACTCAGTATACTCAGTAAATACTCACCCATGACATATAATATTTTGGCTTTCATCACTATACATGTGCATCTTTCCTAGCAAAATCAAAAAATTTGAGCCGGGGGCATTTTTTTTTTTTTTTTTTTTTTTTTTTAATTTTGTAGATTTGACATGGAATTACCTACTAGCAAATTTTGACATCGCTTGTAATTATTTTTAAAGGGATATAGTGATGGGTTAAATGGAGCATTTTATTTAGATTGGGACTCCAAAGTGCGTATTGCAAATCATTGGATTCAGATCGGAACTTCAGAGCGGGTTTGCAAATCATTTTGTGAATTTAATGACTCATGATCCATGCTCCAAAGTCCTGATTTGAAATGATGGTTAGGTAATTATAGCTATAGCTCATGGCTACAAAGTGTATATTGGGAAGCATTTAATGTTCTTGAGTCCCTTGTTTGTCCTGAACAGTTAAAACTGCCTGCTGTTCTTCAGAAAAGTCCTTCAGGTCCCAAAAATTATTTGGTTTTCCAGCATTTTTTGTGTATTTCAACCCTGTCCAACAATGACTGTGTAATTTTGAGACCATCTTTTGACACTGAGGACAACTGAGGGACTCATATGCAACTATTACAGAAGGTTCAAATGCTCACTGATGCTCCAGAAGGAAAAGCTATGCATTAAGAGCCAGGGGTAAAACTTTTTAAATTTGAAGATCAGGGCAAATTTAACCTATTTTGACTTCTGGAAAAGATGTATATTACTCTGGAAAAGATAGTATATTCTATAGCCTCTGAAGGGCAGTAAATGAAAAATATGATATTTAGGCAAAAGAAGAAAAATGCACACATCTTCATTTTGTTTAAAAGTTTACACCCCCCGGCTCTTTATGCACGTTTTTTAGGTTTCAAATACACACAAATGATGTGGGACCTGAAGGATCATTTTTATAAATTAAATTATTATTTTCTCTTGTGGACTATATGTAAACATATTTTATGTGAAATATTTTATTCAGGTCAGTACTAAATAAACAATATCATGCATACTGTATGATCCCTCTTATTTTGGTAGAATAATTAACATTTTCCAGATTCTGAAAGGAGGATGTAAAATTTTGACCTCAACTGTATGTTGCTGTCTATGCAGGGTCAGAAAGCTCTCGAATATCATCAAAATATCATCATTTGTGTTCCGAAGATAAACGGTCTTAAAGGTCTTATGGGTTTGGAATGACATGAGGGTGAGTAATTAATGACAGAATTTTGGGTAAACTATCCCTTTAAGCAACAATCTTTACCACAAATAGACCATAACTGTCCTTTTCTGTTACATTGCCATTAATTCATTTACATTAGACCATTAATCAAAAGCTTTTGGTTGCTGGCCAGACTCACCAGAATGAACGACTAATGAAAACGGCACTGCATTAACATTTACCGTTTCTCTATTTACACTTCATCAATAAGACACACTGGGCCATCTCATGTGCGGCTGACCGTCCTTGTGTGTCTGTGTGTGTTCTGTGCTAATATTGACTCTGTCAGTTTGCTGTGAGCTTTGCTAATGGACTCTTCACATTGCGATGTAAGCCACATGGACTGAGAGGAAATGCTTGGATGGCAATCCTCCAGATGGCATTCATTTCTCGTCAACACTCGGCAAATATGGCTCCCTCTCTATTCAAGAGATCCTATAACATTCCTGTGGTCTGCAATGCCAAAATGTCAATTGTCAAGACATGTCAAATCCGCTGCATGCATCAGTCCAGATTTCATATCAGTATTTTTTTTTTTTAATATCACCAGCCATCCATCCAGTCATCCAATTATTCATCCAACCATTCATCCTCCAAAATAAGATAAGATACATACAGGTTTGGGGGTTTTGGGTAAAATTTCCCTTTAAATTCTCAGACTCTGAGACTAGATAAAAAACTAAAAATGTGTGATGTCTGCAACATTCAATCTTTTATTTTTTTCCACTGTGCGTTTGTGTGTTTGTTACTGGAGAGGTCATGGCAGATTTAAAGACTGTCTAGACAGGAGGACATCATCCCTGTCTCAGGGGCGTTGTCAGCTAATCTCTTTTCGACACAGGCAGTACATAAAAGTTATAAAAGTGTGCCACACTGAACTAGATGTGCACTGTTTAATCCTGCAGGAAGAGGCAGGGTCCGCTCGGCACTGCAGGATTTCAGGAGTGAGTTAAGATCATATCATAGCCATGGAGAATTTCCAGAGGCACAACAATGGAACAGAAAACCTGCCACAGCGTACTTTTTCTCGCACACACACACAGACTTACTCTAGAGAGCAAACTCAAATCCGCTTCTGCATCCAATAAGCCATAAAAAGCGCTTTATGTTACTCTGAGACTGACACTTTTATGGGTTTTATTGAGAGCCTCTGTTCTACAATAATGCTGTAACTGAAATGGATCACAAAACAATAAATACAGACAGAGTGAGACATTTGGCTGATGTTCTCTTCTATTCTCTCTTGGGGGAATTCACCAAGAATGACACGCAGCCGTCGTTTATGACGCTTTAGTGTCTGGTTTTCTAAAGATAATATGTGACCCTGGACCACAAAACCAGTCATAAGGGTAAAATATAGATCGTCTGAATAAATAAGCTTTCCATTGATGTATGGTTTGTTAGGATAGGACAATATTTGGTCAAGATACAACTATTTGAAAATCTGGAATCTGAGGGTGGAAAAAAAAGAAGAAAATCTGAGAAAATCGCTTTTAAAGATGTTCACATAAAATTCTCAGCAATGCATATTACTAATCAAAAAGTTGGTTTGGATATATTTACAGAAGAAAATTTACAAAATATCTTTATGGAACATGATCTGTACTTATTATCCTAATCATTTTTGCCATAAAAGACAATATATAATTTTGAACCATACAATGTATTTTTGGCTATTGCTACTGGTTTTGTGATTTTTAAGTCCAATAAAGTGCATCCATCCATCATAAAAAGGTACTCCACACGTTTCTGTAAACAGAACAGGTTCTTGCGAGATTAGCATGTTCTCACTGGAGCTTATGCTTCACTCTCCACTCTCCACTCTCATGAACACATACACTATATTGCCAAATGTATTGGGACACTCCCTTCTAACGAACAGGTTTGACTAATTTAGTCATTTCCATGAGTACAAACCTTAATGTTTAAGCATTTAATGATATTCTAGGGCATTGTGTGCTTCTAATTTTACAGCAGAAGTTTTGACAGGACCCTCCTCAATTCTAACATGACAATGCCTTTGTGTATAAGGCAAGGTTCAAAAACTAATGATTGATTCAGTCAGTGTGGAAGAACTTGACTGGTCTGCAAAAAGCAAAGTCCTAATCTCAGCTGAACATATACTATCTGGACAAAAGTATTGGGACACCTCTTCTTTAGAACAGAAAAAGGCACTTCCAAAATCTGGCAACAAAGATAGAAACAATTCATGTATTTATAAATTGCATTTCCATCTCTGTTGCAACCGTTTTGGAAGTGTCAAAAATGTCTGTACCCATAGTCATTGGTGTTTGGTGAGTTTTTGGCTCAAAGTCTGCATTTAAAGTAATTCCAGAGATGTTCAGCTGGGTTCATCCACATTGACTGAATCAATCATTTCTTTTTGAACCTTGCCTTATACACACAGGCATCATGTTAGAATAGAAAAGGGTCCTGTCAAAGCTGTTGCTATCAAATTAGAAGAACACAATCCCCAAGAATATCATTATATGCTTAAACATTACGATTTGTACTCATGGTAATTGCTAAATTAGTCAAACTTGTTCATTATAAGGGGGTGTCCCAATAATTTTGGTCTAGGATGTAGGACAGAGGTTCTCAACTCTGGCCTGCGAGATCCATTTTCCTGCAGAGTTTTTTTTTTTTTTTTTAATGGATGTCAATGGAGGAGAGGCTGTACTATGCTGAAACATTAGGGTTTTTACCCATGGAAATTTCTACAGTAGTCAAACCTGTTCATTAGAACGTGGTGTCCTAATACTTTTGGCAATATAGTGTATACGGCAGTTAGCAGAAGCTAGCTATTATGGTTTGTAAAGTTTTAAATATGGATATTTTTCTTTCACCACCGCATCCATTTGCTTCAGAAGGCCTTTATTAACCCCTGCAGCCGTATGGAGTACTTTTAATGGTGAATGGGAGCACTTTATTGGACTTCAAATTCTCAACAGCCATTCACTGCGTTTATAATTATTTTTTAATATAACTCCAATTGTATTCGTCTGGAAGTAGAAAGTCATATACACCTAGGATGGCTTGAGGGTGAGTAAATCATCGGGTATTTTTTTTTTTTTTTGGCTGAAGCATCCCTTTAAAATGCTAAAAGTGAGCTGCATCCATGGCCATGCATGCTTTCCTCCATCATTTGCTGAATAACTGTTGTCATGATCAGTAGAAAATTATTTTTATCATCTGCTTTCCATAGGCTGAATTAATTGTGCCAGCCAAACAGTCCATTTTGTTCGTACTGAAAACAACAACAAAAAACGAATTGTCCAAAATACAAATTAAAGCATGCTGCAAAAAAGGTGAAAAAGGTGGTTTTTGCGTTGAATTGCTCTGTTCAAAAGTGACGCAACTGTTTAGTGAATACGCTCTTTGTTTTTTACCTCTTATTACCGCATCGGTAACACTTTATAATAATGTTCAGTTGTAAGTCTTTTATAAGTGATTAGTTAATGATGAAATAATCATTTACAAAACATTCACAAATGATTAATAAGTGATATGCTAACAATTTGTGTATGTTTTGTTAATTCATTTACAAGTCATTTACAAGTTAATTTACAAGTAATTAGTTAATGATGAACTAATTATTTACAAAACATGACTATGTGTTTATAAATTATTAATAAATGATATGTTCATATTATTGTAAGTAATATTTAATGATTTATCTGTCGTAAATTATCTTAAAAAATGGCATATCATGAAATAACTAAACAGGGATGCGTTTCCCAAAAGCATCGTTAGCCAACTATGGTCGCAAGTTCCGTCGTTACCAACATAGTTCAACGAATCGGTGTTTCCCGAAACCATAGTTCAAACGAACATTCGCAAACAGCATCGCAAATTTACATAGTTAGAACTAAAGCTCTCGACCTGTGGTTAGAAGCATAGTTTCTCGTTAGTAAGACATGAGCTCAATAAATTATGCTTTTGGGCACAATAACCAAGCTAACATGCAGTACATTAGTTTGAACTAATGTGGTTCAAACGACGGAGATGCGACCTTGTTCGGGAAACAGTCGTGACTAGCTAGTTCGTTTCCACAACAATGCATCGTACTATGGAGGTTAATCAGCGAGTTACGACGTTGTACGGGAAACGCACCCTAGATCCTTAGTAAATGGTTAGAAAAATTACTAGTTAACCCCTTAACTGTCACCCCCATTTTCTAAAATAGGCGTGGAAGTGCACTATCCAAACTTAAATTGTTGTAATTCATGAACACTTTGGATCTAAGGTAGGTCTCTATCAGCAGATTATTGCAGAAGCGGAATTTTAAAATAAATAAAGTATTAACAAATTACAGAAGTTTAAATTTACTGTAAAGAAAATACACTGTACAATTTTTATTATATTTTATATAAAATACATATTTTACATAACAGGTTTTATCCTAAATTTGATATCAATTTAAAGTCTTACATCTAAATAAGTTTGAAGTTGATATGAAACAAAAAATTGAGGTTCCTGTGAAAGTTTGTTTAGGGCGTATAAAATACAAAATAACCTTATATAATTCATACACTACATGGTGCATAGTGCATTAGTGCATAAGTACATAGTGAATAAGTGCAGAGTGTATAGTGCGTCATTTGGGGCACAGCTCATGTTTGCCAGAGAAGACATCTTTACCCTCACCAGTCAGCCCTTACATAGCAGTACACACTACAAAGTATTCAAAAGCTGTTGTGTAAACGCATGAATAAATAATTTACTAATCTTTCTGCATCCTCTTAATCTAAAGTGTAAACAATTCATCATTTGTAAATGTGCTATACATCTGGTGTATATAAGGTAGGGCTGTGCAATATATCGAACGATATTGTGAGGCGCGTTTAGTCAATGAAGCCGGTGCTTTGATTAGTAGTAAATCTCCATCACGTGCGTTCCGCTCAGGTTCCGCTGGAGCGGCAATTGATACACAGAGACGTAAATCTCTGACAAGCTACGCCATATCGCGCTAAATATCGAATGCGATATTAAGCTCGATATGGCGTAGCTTAAAACATACATAAATTGTTAGCATTTCACTTATTAAGCATTTATGAATGTCTTGCAAATCGTTATTTTATCATTAACTAACCACTTATAAATGACTTACAACTGAACGTTATTATAAAGTGTTACCCACTTTTTCCATTACAGCACTCACTATTGTAATAGCCACTGTATTTGCTACAGTTTCAGTGGCATGTATCTGTACAGTCTTTCTCTGCATCCCAAATAAGCATACAGAATAAAAAAAGTCCAAACATTTTCTCATAAGAAGTGAGTACAAACATGGGATGCAGTCCCTGGCATATTTCTCCAGTGTGTAAAGTAACCACAAGATTTTGAGCAAAATAGAAGATGAAGTGTTTGTTAGCAAAAGCAATATGAGCTAACTAGAAGTTGTAGTGCCCTCTAACACATACACAAACATGCCAACAGAGTGTGTGTAGAGGTTTGCTGCCAAACATTGCTCAGAGATGGTTTGGACAATGGGGTGGCTGTGGCTTAGTGGTTACGCCACAGATTGAGCCTGCTAGGTTATAGATTTGAACCCCAGAAGGGATAATTGATGAGTTAACACCATTAAGCCCTCCAGCAAGACTCTTTACCCAAAGATGCTTCAGGGGTACAATCCTCATCATAAAAAACATACCAAAAGTCACTCAGAGTTAAAGATAACCCTATTTCACCAATATAACCAATTTTGGCACTAGTGTTCAATTCAGATGTACAGTCCCCTCCCTGCCAAGATTGGAAAAAGTAAACATTTCACAATCTCAGAAACAACACAGACCCCTGAGACGTCAAGACAAGGCGTGTCTGAGGAAGCAGAGAAGGATGTTGGACATCCTTAAAGTCTCTTCCCATCATGTTTCCAGAAACATGAAATGAATTCTTGGTTTAATTTCCTATCCAAACAAAAACAGCAACAGCCCTGTTATTTTTAATTGTGTGGATGAGTGTTTTGTTCCTGTGCTTACAATGAGATAGACGGTCGATGAAAGTTCACATTATGAAGTGGATCCGAGACGCATTTCCACTGATACCATCAGAGTCGGTGACTCACATGGCGTGTCTCCTGCATTTCCTCAGAGGAAGCAAGGTATCCAGTACAGCCTCAAATAAATAAATACATAAATAAACAAATAAGACTTTCAAAAATAAATCTGCAATGATGAAAATTGGAAAAGAGCAGGACAACTTGGCGGTTTTTAGTTGCGCTTCATTCTACTGATGAAATAGGAAAATTGGAAAGCAAAAACTGGAATTTCAGGAAGGGTTAGCAATTAACGAGGGATTGTGGTAAAATGTCACCAAAAAGAACAAAAATGCCCTATAGATTCAAGAAAGAGGGGCAAAAAATGCCCCTGCACAATCAAACAATGTATTATGGCCAAGAGTGAGTAGACATCCGGGGCTTAGCCCAAAAACATTAATGTATGTATCAAAATACACAGGATACACTTTAAATAAAATAGGCCATGCTGAAAATGTACAATGGCTAAATTTTTTTTAAAGAGGAAAGTATAATTAATTATCATTTGGACTTACAAATTGCATAAATATTATTATGAAATTAATGTTTTAAATACAAAAGAGAATTTAGAATTAGAATAAAATTTAGAACATAGGAATACAAAATGAAAAAAAAAATGATACTTTTAAAAATGAGACGAAAATTACCAATAGGTGGCAGTAAGCCACCATCTTGATGACTTAATGAGTCTATTGCTGCGTCCGAATTCGCATACTATCCGTCCTAAATAGTATTTGAAAATAGAATTAGTATGTCCCAAATCGTAGTATGTTTAAAAAGGTATTCCAAAGATTCCTGGATGGTTCACTACTTAACTTCAGAATTCCAAGTGCGGAAGTTCGAAGTTTTCTACCTATTAGATTGTGTTTTTTTTTAACATCTACACCTACTCCAACCCTAAACTTAACCGGTCCGTGTATTCATTTCATTTTCAAATTGAAACGAAATAAGCAGAAATAAGAAAATGGCTTATTTATTCGTTTTTTCATTTGTTCAGAAAATGAAAAAAGTGATTTTAGCTCGATTTTTCATTTTTTTGGTTCAGGGGTAGAAAACGGATAAACGACTTCAAAATTCGTTTTCCACATGTGGGCGGTCACCAGACGCCCCTTTACGCCGACGACACAAGCTGTAAATTATTTTAAAGCCGTAAATCTATTGTTTGAATAATTTGTAACTATTTGTACTTCTTGTGTACATGTGGTTTTCTAATTGCTTTTCCAATTTTATTATTATTATAATATTTTTAGTTATATTGTATTATATTTTGATGTAATTAATGTTATTGCACTTGTATGTTTGTTGTTTTAAAGACTGCCAAAGAATGAAAATAAATAAATAATGGTCTTTTGTTTTGTTGAATGAACAATGGATGGCATCACCGGTCCAAATTTGGTTGACCAATCGGCGTAAAGGGGCGTCTGGTGACCGCCCACATGTGGAAAACGAATTTTGAAGTCGTTTATCCGTTTTCTACCAGTGAACCAAAAACGAAAAATCGAGTCAAAATCTTGTTTTTTCGTTTTCTGAACAAATGAAAAAATGAATAAAGGAGCCGTTTTCTTATTTCTGCTTATTTCGTTTCAATTTGAAAATGAAATGAATAAAACGTACATGGACCTTAACCCTTAATATAATCCAAAAACAGTGTTATTGTTGTACAGTGTGATAAAAATAACGTTAGATTGATGTGCGCATGCCCAGAAGCCAGATCTGTCACCCTTCTAGTCTAAACCATAGACTGTAAAAAATATGGACGTAGTGTCGGTGACGTCACCCGTAGGATTCTGAAGAGCGATTTTGAAGCCTATAGGGGGCGGGAGTCGGCCGTCGCCATCTTGGAATCGCGTCATCTCGCGTCACTCCCGGATAATCTAAAATGGGCAAAGAGGCGGGATGTGGGTGGAGCTGGTTGCTGAAACCACGCCTGCCTAGCGCGACAGTGGTAACAGCAGCTGCAATCCCCCTGTCACTCAAGTGGCCACGCCCTTAATTATGCAGAACTTTAAGGCTTAATGTAACTTAAACGGATAAGTTATAAAAAAAATTCACCCCCCTCACAGTTGACATGAAGGGCGAAATTAGCTATATAGACCAAAACCACTTTTTGTACCAGGCTGTAAACATTTTTTTCTGCTGTAAAGTTGGCCATTTTAACATGGGGCGTCTATGGGATTGACTCCCTTTTGCAGCCAGTCTCTAGCAGCCAGTCGATGAATTGCAGTCTAAGCCATTTCTGTGTTGGTTTCAATAGAGAGAGCGGGAGGTTGCCACTTGGTCTAAACCCACTCTAACGGCTAATATTGCCCACAACACATTGCGCGGTGAACAAGGATTCGACTGGAACTACAAACACGCATAAAAGTGTTAAAAAAAAACTACAAACATGGCGGATATGCGCGACCAACGGACAGGTAGAGAAAAGGGTTTGATTGATAAATAATCAATGTGTACACTGACAAAGAAATACTTATATTGTTATCCGCATTATATTTCATGTGCAGCAACATCATACATTTTTATAATGTTAGGTTTGGTCATTAAATTTTAAATGCATCATTATGCAAACACAAGAGCAGAGTTCTCTGCATGAAAGACACGTGAAAGGACATGCCTCTTCATTTCTCTCTAACACAGTAGGAAGTCAAATAAATGAAATGTAGATAATGCTAACTGTGATGATTGACAGGGCAGTTTAAACAGTGACAGGATCCAGGTAACTAAGCAACAGAGCGTCCGTTAAAGACGCAGTTATGACAAAGTAGTATGTCCCAAAGCGTGCCTACTATTCTGCTACATACTCAGAAGTATGTACTTTTTCATTACAAATACAGTACATACTTTTAGGGGACTTCGTGCACCTTTCACATTAAGTACTTGCCAGCAACCCGCCAAAATAAAAGTTTGCTAATTTGGTTTGAAAATGATAAAAATTCACATAAAAAATAATATTATCGTTTTATTTTTAAGTTTACTATAACATAATTGTATTTTTATTTTAAAACATAATACTGCTACCACACTTTATTTGGTTTATTATTGTATAAAAAAACAAAGTCCAATGATATTATTATCACTATTATTAATTTTATATTATAAATTATATTTAATAGGTCACACTATGTGTAGAGTGAGGACCAAACCTCAAGGCGATTTTCTCAGTGTTTAGATTTTTTTTGCACCCTCAGATTCCAGATTTTCAAATAGTTGTATCCCTATCCTAACAAACAGAGATTCAGATGATGTATAAATCAATTTCATAAATCAGTCGGTTTTGTGGTCCAGGGTCATATTTTATAGTATGTGAGTGGCCAATGCAGTACCAAAAGCGGCCACAGGGCGGAGCAGCACATTAAAAACATTCTCACTCAAAGTCACTAAAACTGAGAGCTTGCCATTTCTCATCCACTGCCTTTAATCTTATGCAGTCATGTCATCCAGCAGTCAACTGACAAAAAATAAATGATAAAAGCACAATGAGGCATCCAAGTATTTGCTTTTGTTGCCTGCAGTAGAAACACAGTAGAGAAACTGTTTTTGTTTTGTTTCTCAGTGAGCCCAGTAGAGAAAAAGAAAAATACAAGCCTTAATTAGTTTTAAAATCTTCACTTAAGAGTTCCAGTATGTTGTCTTTGAACAATGATGTTTTTAAAGTAATACTGGGGAGATTATGACTGATGCCAAAGACAAATGCAGAACATATGTAGCATGTGAATCTAGTTATATGTACAGTATGTGTGTATGTTTGCTGAACTTCATTAGCCTATGACACTATGGGAAATTCACAAGCTTCTTTCAAACGGACTTATATTACAGCAAGCCACAACAAAATGACAAAATCCCATTTTGAGACTGAAAACACTTCAAATCTGGCACACATGCATCCAAGATCAATGCAGTTTGTATAATAATAACCTAACTAAATAAACTGCATGGAAAAGTGAAAACTGTCATCCTTTACCTTTATCTTGTTCCAAACATGTATGATTTTCTGTTCTGTACAATGAAAGCATAAAGAGAATGTGGACCATAAAAGTTCACTCTTAAAGCGATAGTTCGCTCAAAAACGAAAATTCTGTCATTATTACTCACCCTTATGTTGTTCCAAACCCCTAAGACCTTTGTTTATCTTCGGAAAACAAATTAAGATATTTTTGATGAAATCCGAGAGCTTTCTGACCCTGCATAGACAGCAATGCAACTGACACGTTCAAGGCCCAGAAAGGTACTAAGAACATCATTAAAATAGTCCACGTGACATCAGTGGTTCAACCTTAATTTTTTTTAACTACAAGAATAACGTTGTCGATATAATTTACGTGCTACATCCTATAGCTGGTCTCTAAGGATGTGTTCACACTTGTAGTTTGGTTCGCTTGGTTCATTTGGTCCGTTGTAAATGATACGGAGGAAAATTATACATTTGGTCCTGGTCCACTTAGCATTCACACTGGCTTTTTTTACAGCGACCCTAAAGATACCGAACCAAAAGATAACGTTTAACCTAAAGCGGCGCTGCGGGTGTATTATATTAAGGTACCCATGATCGGTCTGCTGATCGCCGCTATAAGTCGCGTACACACAAATGCCATCTGCTGTACTAAGCACAATTGTTGCATGTATATGATTTTATTTTTGCCACCTGCAAACTCACAAAGAGCTCATTAAAAGGCTTATCTCCTTGTTGCTCCATGTTTGCTCTCTGCTCATTTTGTTTTGGATACACCAAATCGAATTCGAATTCGAATCCTGGTGCACACCAAACAAGCGCTTCCAAACGAACTCTGGTGTGGTTCAAATGAAATATGAACACAACACGGATCAAATACTTCTAAACGAACCAAGAGGGCAAATATGGAGCAACGAGGAGGTAAAGTGCCTTTTTATGAGCTCTTTGTGAGTTCGCAGGTGGTGAAAATAAAATCATATGCATGCAATGTGCGCGCTTAGTCCAGCAGACTGCATTGTGTGTATTCAACTTAAAGCAGCAATTAGCAAAACGATCAGTGAATGAGCACTTTGATGTCATACACCCGCAGCAACACTTTAAGTCGAACGCACATTTTCCTTTTTTTTTGGTGAGTTCTGTTACAAAATATATGTCATTCAAGCCGACCAATCAAGTTGTGAATGTATCACTATGCCTTTAGGTTCGGTATCTTTAGGTTCGCTGTCAAAAATGTCAGTGTGAACACTAAGCGGACCAGGATCAAATGTATCATTTTTCTTTTTGGTCCGGACCAAATGAATCAAACAAAAAGAACTACAAGTGTGATCACACCCTATATTTCATTCAAACCGCACCAGTTTGTTTGAAAGCAGACTGAGACCCATCTTTTTATCAGTCTTGGTCTGCTTGGATGGCAGCGTTCACACTTACTCAAATGAACCACACTAACAGAGCAATCGCAACAGAGTTCGTTTTAATCAAATCAAACATGATAAGTGTGAACACACCCTTAAGTACAGTAGCGATACTTGATTTGAGATACTTCAGATTTTTTTTAAATCCTTTTACTTTAACTGATTCACAACCAATTCATTTTTAAATCCAAGTGATCCAATTTCAACTCACTGATTTAGTTATCCAATCACTACAGTTAAAAGACATACATTTTGCCTTGATCTGCACACAAAGCTGTCATTTGACTTTGTGTACATAGTTTTATTATACAATACAAAAGTAGGAGTTGCATTGCTATCACTGGGAAAGCAACTTTCACTGGTGATTCATTAACAATAAAGCCGTCTGTGAGTAATCTTGAGGAAAAGAGGAAATTACTGCATCTGTACATGTGTATCTGATCACTTGTATTTGACATGTTCCAGGAAGGATATATTGAGTTGAGTTTGTCCGCTGTCTTCTTTATGTGGCCCAGGTGTGGCTGCCTCTGTTTTTGGATAAACTGTTAATGACACAGATGTAGTCCAATCCATTCAATGATTAGTGTGCTTGTGTTCTTATACGAGCATTAGAAAAACAGTGAATTGACAAACTAACAGACAATTGAGAAAGAGACAGAGAAATAGTCTGCCAGACTAGCAACACTGAGATCCGAAGCTCTCTCTACCTCTGACTCTAAGTCAACTGTGACACGTGCTGGGAGTTTTCGAGCCAGAGAATGCAATTTGCCTGCCAATGAAAAGTGTGTATTCCTCATTGTGGAATGAATCAGACAGAATAAAGTATAAGAACAGCAAAAATTCAACAAATCTCTTTATAATGTTCTTTTGCTGACATTCATCACGCTGTATTAGGCTAGTCGATATGTCATGTCAGTTGGTGACAACTGCGTCCTGCAGTGTGACATGCTCAGAAAGCTTTGGAACAGAGACAAAGTAGGCAATACCAGAAATGTTCTTGTAGAATTATGATTCATGCAGCTTTTTATGACCTTACATTAACTGAAAAGGTACTTTCAAAAACTTAATTGTCATGCAAGAGGATTCAAAGAAATAAAAATGAAAACTTATGTCATTCCAAACATGTTCTTTCCTCTGCAGAACACAAAAGATGTTCTAGCATGTCAACTCTTGGAAGATTTTAGCATGGTAATGGATATGACAATGTTAATGTATT